>NC_090023.1:65316865-65670865 GCF_037176765.1 Anolis sagrei
TATTCACGAGGTGTTCCACAAACTTGGGAATATAGTTCACGTTGAACATATCAAACTTATAAACATATAAGTTATAAGCCCTCTCCCTCGTCCCCACCAAACGCACGTGCGATGCTGGTGGGATCGAGAGTAGGGCCTCTCCGGAAGATCGAAGGGATCATGTGGGTTCGTATACAGAGATGCGATCATAATTGTAGGTGGGTCCCAAACTGTTCAGGGCTTTATAGGTAAGAACCTGAACCTTGAATTGGGTCTGGTAGATGAATGGCAGCCAGTGGAGCCCCTTGAACAGGAGGGATGAACCCTCTCTGTAAGGTGCCCCAGTTAACAACCTGGCTGCCCCCCGTAGGATCATCTGAAATTTCCGGGCCATTTTCAAGGGCAGCCCCACGTAGAGTGCATCGCAGTAATCCAGTCTAGAGGTGACTAAGGTGTGGACCACCTTGGCCAGATCTGCCTTCCCGAGGTATGGTCATAGCTGACGCACAAGTCTAAATTCTGCAAAGCCCCCCCGGCCACCACTGACACCTGAGCCTCAAATGTAAGTGAAGAATCCAGGAGGACCCCCAAACTGTGGACCTGTGATTTCAGGGGGAGTGCAGCCCCGTCTAGCACAGGTTGCCACCCTATACCCCGGTCTGGTTTACGATCGACCAGGAGGACCTCTGTCTTGTTGGGATTAATCTTCAGCTTGTTCCTCCTCATCCAGACAGCCATAGCGGTCAAGCACTCATCCAGCACTCGAGGGGCTTCCTTGGAGTTAGGTGGAAAAGAGTTGTGTGTCATCTGCATAGAGATGGCACCCAACTCCAAAACTCTGGATGACCTCTCCCAGTGGTTTCATGTAGATGTTAAAAAGCATGGGAGACAGAATGGAGCCTTGCGGGACCCCACAGGTCAAAGGCCAGGGGTCCGAGCAGGTGTCCCCCAGCTTCACTATCTGGGATCGACCCTCCAGAAAGGACCGGGGCCACAACAGAGCCAAACCTCCAAGGCCCATCTTGGAGAGATGTCCCAGAAGGATACCATGGTCGATGGTATCGAAAGCCACTGAGATGTCCAAGAGAACCAACAGGGTCATACTCCCCCTGTCCAGCTCCCTGCGGCGATCATCCACCAAGGCGACCAAAGCATCTCGATGCCATGGCCAGGCCTGAAGCTGAGCAGCAACCACCCGCTTCAACACCTTGCCCAGAAAAGGGAGGTTTGAGATTGGTCTATAGTTGTTTAAGATCGTGGAATCAAGGGAAGTCTTTTTCAGGAGTTGTCTAACCACAGCCTGTTTTAAGCCTGATGGGAAAATTCCTTGCTCCAATGATGTGTTAATGATTAACATTAATCAATCAATCAAACCATCCCTGGCCGATTTAAATAGTCAAGGCGGGCAAGGGTCTAGAGCCGATGTAGTAACTCTTACTGCCCCAACGGCCACCTCCATGTCCTCAGGACAAACAAGTCGGAAGGAATCCCACAAAACAGGACAAGCAGATGCCTCAGTCACCTCTCTTGGAACTGCGATCAAACTGGAGTCCAGCTCACGACGTATCTGAGCAACTTTGTCTGCAAAGTGCTGCGCAAATTCGCAACACTGAGTTCTCGGGTCGTCGAAGGTCTCCTCCACCTACAGGACCCCTTCAGTAGTAGTACTACAGGACCCCTTCAGAGCCTAAAAGACTGAAATAAATTAGAAGATTCAGTTTGGCCAGATGAGACGTCTGGGATTTTCATCTTTGTATTATAGTTTTAGATATGAAATTCAAGTCTGACTATATTCTTTGGCTACATTATTTTTATGATTTTCAAATAATGGACAGAGTACAAGAATTAGAGCCTGTGAACTATTACGAAGTCCATTAAAAAGATTTCCTTCAGCAAATCAGTGAGACTCTAATGAGTTTTTATTAAGGGAAATGGAAGCAACAGTGGTAGTTCTAGTGAAATCTAAGTATTTTAGGATTTGTGCAGCAATAGAACTCATAGTCTGTCAAATCTTACTCATATAGTATCCTACTTACTGTGTGACATTCTGTTTTATTCAAATTACCGCTAATGGGAAAATAGGATACTGTTATAGAGAAAATGATGGAACTAAGTTGCCTAAGAGGCAGACTTAAACCTCACCTTGCTGATAGCTGTCTTTGTAACCCATAATGAATAGTGTAGGCAGGATATGAAAAACCCAGCCAAAGATAAATGGCAACAGTACCATGAGAACTCATCAACCATAAAGGAATCAGGGAACAGAGCTGTCAAACACACTGAAGCCTCCAAAGCCAATGGGAATTTTGCCACAGACTATATTGGAGACAGCAGTTCATCCAAATTACTTGCTATTCTGCTGCTGTCTCACTGCTGAGGTGAGTGACTTTATTTGGAGGCAAAGACAAAAATAAGTCAAAGATATGAAGGTAAGGTAAATGCATGGCTTCACCATAACTTCAGAACTCTTTAGAACTAAAAATATGTATTTTGGAGATAAAAATGATGAATCACACAACCAGCTTTTGTAAGTCTTGCCTGAACCTTCATTCAGGATGTGTTTCTCATTGCAGTCTTTTCTTCTTTTGAGTTCTGAATTATTCTAGTGTTTATGAAATAGAAAAGATCAACTCAGAATTCTCTAGTGTCTTGCTTTATTTTCAGTTTGGTTCAAGCACTGTGTATTCATAGCTGTCCAGATTGTGGCCTGAACAGATGGAAAAACATTAGCTGGAAACAGAGACTCCAGAACAGAATTCCATTTAGATGTTTTGCCCTGTTGCCCTGAAGCAAGTTGGAGCTATCTTTCAATCATAGGGTTGCAATCCCATTAGAAAAACAGACAAAATTCTGGAGGAGTGCAAGAAAACATTTATTTTGTGCTACTTTGTCAAGAATTCAAAAGATTTTGTTCACATCATTGCAAACTCTACCATTTTTCTAAGGTTCTATGTTGTTGCAACTTACTGTTCATTGAAGGATTCCAGTCTCCTATAAATTGATATACTCTTGTTCTATGTTAGCGAGGACTTTTACATTCATTACCACCAATTCTGTCTCTTAACCTCCCATTAATTTGCTAATTTTTTGTCTATCCTACCTATCGCTTATTTCTTGCTATCTTATTAACCTACTAGACTTAACCTTTTCATTTTCTTTCTTCAGCTACCAATTCCTTATCAATCCTCTTTACCCTAAGTCCTGGAACTGTTAATCCCAGGAATAAGTATATGGACAAATTTTATTTTATTTTTAGCCCACCTCTTTTGCAATATAGGACCTTTTCCATGCTCAGGTTTTTAAAAACCTATGATACTCAGAGTCTCCATCACAATTATTTATTTATTTATTTATTTACTGTATTTGTATACTGCCCTTTTCAGCCCTTAGGCAACTCGGGGCGGTTTACAATGGCAACGATTCAATGCCCAAAATCACCATAAAACATTTTAAAACATTAACACATAATATAAAACCATAACAAGAATACTAAAAGTATACATCATTTGTGTCTCCTAATAAAAACATTGTCCTATCTCATTGTCCAGCAATTCCAATTCCTATGTCTTTTACCTTGCATTTTCAAATGCTTGCTCAAACAACCAAGTCTCGACTCTCTTCCAAAATGTTAAGAGGGAGGGGGGCAATCTAATGTCCTCAGGAAGGGTATTCCATAGATGAGGGGCCACCACTGAGAAGGTCCTGTCTCTCGTCCCCACTAAACGTGTTTGTGACGCAGGCAGGATTGAGAGCAGGGCCTCCCAGGATGATCTTAATGTCCTAGCAAGTTCATAAGGGACTATGTGTTCAGACAGATAAATTGGGCCACAACGTATATGATAATTCTCAGAGTAGACTTTGAAGTTTACTGTTGTCCATCTGACTTCAATTTATTGAGATCATGCAAATGAGAGACCCCGAAGACACCTGAAAATCAACAGCCCTGTTCAGATCTTTCAGAATTAGAGCTGTGGCTTTTTAACTGAAGCTATCCATCTACAATTTGGCCTTCCTCTCTTTCTATTCTCTTCTATTATACCAAGAATTATTGTCTTTTTAAGTGAGTCTTGTCGTCTTTTGATATATTCAAAGTACAAAAGTCTCAATTATCTATCTAAGTCAGAAATGACTTAGATACTCAATTATACAAAGAAAGAAGAAAAAGACTTTATAGAACACAGTAAAATGGGAATAAGAATTAAGAATAAATTAAAATACCTGGGAGTAATAATAACAAAGGATTTAAAAGGAATGGAAGAGGTAAATGTAGTAACATTGAGGAAAGTGGTTCAGAAAACGATAACAGAGTATGAAGATATACGATTATCCTGGTTTGGAAGAATAGCATTAGTAAAAATGAAAATACTTCCAACGATAAATTTCATATTTAGGATGCTGCCACTTCAAATTACAGAAGAAGAACTAAATAGATGGCAACAAATGATAAATAAGTACTGCAATGGTAATAAAGGAAATAGATTAAATAAACAGTTATGGTATAGATCGCAAAAAGAGGGAGTATTAGCATTACCTAATATTAAAAAATATTACGAGGCGAGTAGATTAAGATTGGTTATAGAAGGAATGGTTAAAAAAGAGGGAGCAGATTGGCTTAGTAAAGACTCAGAAGAAGTGGAAGAAGAAATTTGAAATATATTTTTCAAACAGTTCATGAGAAAAGAAATTAGGGAAATCAGAAACCCAATGCTGAGTAATACATTAGAAGCATGGAACAAATATAGGAGAAAGTTAATAACGGATGGGTCAATTATAATCCCAATTGTAGTGGAAAAGAAGTTTCCAAAAAAATCTAAAAAAAGTAATGGATAAAATGTTAAGGGAATTTTTTTTAGACAAGATAGGGGATTGGATAAAGGTGGGAATGAAGAAGGAAATGATTATGAAAGAGTTTAAAGAAATAAAATTGACATGGTTCCATTGTATACAATTAGAACAATGGTTCAAAAATTGGGAAAAAATAATAAAAATGGAAGCAAGCTTAATCAATTTGAACAAATAATACAGAATGGCAGGGTTGTAGAAGAGCATGAAAATTTGAGAGGAACAATTAGTAAAATATATAAGATAATAATTGAAATAAAGGAAGGAAACACAAAAAACAATACCCTTAAAGAGGTTTGGGAAGAAGATTTAGGGATAAAAATAAATGAAACAGAGTGGCAACAATTATGGAGACAAAGACATTTTAAAAATTTATCAATACGAGTTAAAGAAAATTATTATAAGCTAGTATGGAAGTGGTACTTGACACCAGTAAGAATAGCATATATAAATAAAAATAATTCAAAAAATTGCTGGAGAGGATGTCAAGAACCAGGAACATATATACATATGTGGTGGCAATGTAAATATGTAAATAATTTTTGGGAGAAAGTATTTAGAGAAATAGAGATTATAATGAACATGAAAATTGAGAAAAGTCCTAGTATAGCTTTATTATCATTATATAACAATAAACAACTGAAAAAGGAGGATAAAGAAGCGATAACAAACCTATTAACAATAGCAAGACTGCTCGTAGCAAGGAACTGGAAAAAAGAAATAAATATACAAATAGAGGAGTGGTACAAGGAAGCATGGAAACTGGCAATAAACTGGCAATAAACGGTAATAAGTGGTACAAGGAAGCATGGAAACTGGCAATAAACGGTATTAATATACATTTAATAAATGTATATTAAAAGTTAAAAAAGGTATATGGAAACAAAGTGATTTTGATGTTGTATGGGGAAAATTTGTAGTAAATGGTTTAAAAAATAAAGAAGTTACCGCCACAAGAAGAAATGAGATTTTGGAGAGATGATATGTAAAAGTTGTGGCTTGAGATGGGGGGAGGGGAGCACAGTGGTGGGAAAAAAAAGGGGGGGGGAATGTTTAAGCAGAACAATAAGACTATATGTTAAAGAATGTGTTTTGAATAATATGTAACTGTTAAAAACAAATGTATAACAAATGTAATAACTATGATAAAACAATAAAATACTTTAAAAAATCCAAGTAATAGTTTCTAGGGCAGCAGAAAACAATTCTACTTCCTCTTCCTAATGACATCCTTTCAAATATTTAAACATGGCTGTCATGTCTCATCTTAACCTTCTCTTCTATAGGCTAAACATGACTAGCTCACAGGACATGGTTTCCAGACCTTCGATCTTTTTATTTGCCCTCCTCTGGATGCCTTCCAGCTTGTCAATATCTCTCTTATTTGTCTTTTTTGCAATCCACACTATCTATAACTCTTCTCCAGATCAACTTCAAATAAGTTGGTTTTCTCCTTATCAAGTTCCTTCCATGCATTTCATTCATCAACATAAAGAGAAATGCTAAATGCAATGGTCATTACAATTCTAACTTTATCATCCAATGATGATTTCTTAGACTGCAGGATCTTTCCATTTTCTTGTTATTGCTGCCCTGTTCAAGTTCTATTCTTATCCTCCTGATATCTTGACTGCAATCCATTCTGATTAACAACATTCAATATCTTCATTGTCTGCTTTAAATTTATGTAAATCTGCTGTATTTTTTTGTTTTAATGATCAACTGTAAACTTGTCTTTGCAATTCCTTCAGTAATTGTGCCAAGACAAATTGCATATCATTGTTATATCTGAAGAATATCTGTTTTAGATATGAGAACAATTGAAAGCTCTCCTTAACTATTAAGTTTATTCAGTTTTGCATGTCTCTGGGGGGATTTCTTTTATTTTTGTTTCATTTTTCATTTTTGTTAGCTGAAGGTGTGGCAAGGCTAGAGGAAAAAGCCTTTTTTGTATGCAATAAACACTTTTAGTGAATGCTTGTGGAACTATTACAACTAAGAATGGAAGAATAGGTTTTAAATTATAGCTTCTAGTCATTTAGTCAGAACTGAATATCTTCATTAAGATATAAGTTCTATGTTATAAGAAAAAAACTAATTAGAAATCAATCTTGATCATTGGTCATTGATCTCTGCTGATGACACACTTCTGGTTGCTATTTTGATTGCACACTCTTCTGAAGGGTCTTGTGACAGATAAGAGCTGATTTTTAGGTGCAGAAGAGGTTGAAGATGGAAGGGGTAGAAATGCTCACCTCAACAAGGAATGTTTTAATTCTTCACTAGTTTTCATTTCATTTCAAGGAAAACATTTAACAATTTTCTACCTGCTGTGAGAAAATTTCAAAGACAATTAACATTTGGGACTTATTTTGTACAAAATTTGCTCTTGGATTTTGATGTGTGTGCATATGTTCTTTGTGAACTTTTATTCTGTTCATACTTTCCCTCAAGCATGAAAATTTAGAGGTGATTGTGTTCCAGTTGTAACATCCCACATTTGGTAGTGCTTCTTTTCTTTGTTTTTCATACCAGAAAAATAATAAAAGGAAAAGATAACAAAAATAGATGCACGTGGGTTTTTTGACAGGTATTGATGTAAGTCCTTTATGTGTCAGGACCCAGGGTCCAATGTGCCATACCACGTTTTGGTTTTACTGGGATCAACTAACATGATTTCTCTAGTAGAACTGAAAAAATGACAGTTTTGAAATCATTTTTCCTACCATAGAAATGTTGTTTGCATTTGCAGCAATCCTGCACTATACTGTAGAACTCCATCTATTCATGGTTGAGGCCAATCAGTTATCATTAAGACAGTTCAGCAGGTCATTTTGCAGGCCCTTTTTCATGGGCAAGACTGGATGTTTTTACAGAGACCATCGTATGAAAATGCAGTACCAAAAGTGGTATTTTAGAATTAGTGCTGTCATTTTGGATAAGAAAAATCTGCATTTATCTTTGTTAAATACAAGAGATATTTTTTGTACAAACTGAAAAAAATATCACAATGAGACTAAATGGATGCTTTCACTCAGTCTATTAATATGCTATTGATTTTTAAAAATGCAGTGCAAAGGGAGAACAAAACAAGAAAAGAGAAAATAAATATAGATTCAAATGAAATAAAAAGACGAAACAACAATAACATAGTAGCATCATAGAAAATACAGGTAGATAACTTCCCTTTATCTTGGCAAATCAATTTCTAAAACCTGCTTTCTGCTATTCTATAAGTACAGAAGAAATCGAATTGCCATAAAACGAGGCAAATGAGGCCGAGATTCAGTTTGTAGGCAGAATAGTTCAAAGCCTCGACTCTGAGCTGTCATAACAAATATGGAGCTTAGCATTAGTATCCTGGATTCTTAACCTATGGGTTTTCACCAAAGCTGAATGACTCCTTTGCAGCAGTGATTTGGGACAAATGTGTTATGGGATCAGAAATGCAATGTTGAGTGGAGGTGCAAACAATTGCTTTTAATACCATGTAATGATAAAAATTAATGCGCTTAAATTGCTTCAAATTACATGTTGCTGTGTTCTTCTGGCTAATTGGCACATAGACACTTTCAGCATAAAAGTGTTGCTTATTGTAGCAATTGTTGCCAAAATACAAGTTTACAGAATGTTGAATATAACTTTCTTAAGCTGTTCCAAATATTTCTAGAAACCAACAAACCATATGATACATTACTCTTCTGCATTATGTAGTAATCAATGTATAGATTTTTTTAAAAAGACAAATCTTACCATGGAAAAAGAGTGAGAAAGAATGAGGTGTGTGCAAATCAGTAAAGCTCCCCCTTTTTTAAATCACCTGATGGATCGAAATGACTTCATAGAGACATTACCATAACTCATTAAATAGATTTTTTTCATGTCAGGAGCAACTTGCAAAACTACAAGCTGCTTCTGGTATGAGAGAATTGGCCATCTGCAAGGACGTTGTCCAGGGGACACCCAGATATTTTATCATTCTTATGGAAGGCCTCTCCCATGTCCCCACATGGGAAGCTAGAGCTGACAGAGGAAGCTAATCCACACTGTCCCTGGATTCGAACCTCTGACCTGTCGATCTTCAGTCCTGCTGGCACAAGGGTTTAACCCATTGTGCCACCGGGGGCTCCAGTAAACAGATTTATTTTTATTTATTTATTTTTATTTATTTATTTGGTATGCTTGTATACCGCTAATATCTCAGCCTGTGCGGCGACTCATTGCGGTTTACAACATGTTAAAATATACAATGTTAAAAAATACAATTCACTTGAGCATATAAAAATTAAAATTAAGAATACATACAAAAAACATACGCAGTATTGGGCCACCAATACAGATCGGGACATCTCATAGTTAAAATCGTCATCCAATTCGTTGTCTTGATTGCTAATCCATGGTCAGATAGAACATCACGACGAAGGTCAATTGAAGACTTGCTCAAACATCCAGGTTTTTAGTTTTTTCCTAAATGCCATTAGCGAGGTCGCTGATCTTAATTCAGTAGGGAGGGCATTCCAAAGCCGGGGGGCCACCGCAGAAAAGGCCCTATCTCTCGTTCCCACGAGCCGCACCTGTGAAGCAGGTGGGATAGAGAGAAGGGCTTCTCCTGAAGATCTAAGGGTCCTGGTGGGCTGATAGGCCGAGATACGTTCGGATAGGTATGTAGGGCCAGAACCGTTTAGGGCTTTAAAGGTCAAAACCAGCACTTTGAATTGGGCTCGGTAGCTAATCGGTAGCCAGTGAAGCTGGTACAGCAGAGGAGTTGTGTGCTCCCTGCGCCCAGCCCCTGTTAATACCATGGCTGCCGCCCGTTGGACTAGTTGGAGCTTCCGGGCCGTCTTCAAAGGCAACCCCACGTAGAGAGCGTTGCAGTAATCAAGACGGGATGTAACCAGAGCGTGGACTACCGTGGCCAAGTCAGACTTCCCAAGGTACGGTCGCAGTTGGCGCACGAGTCTTAACTGTGCGAATGCTCCCCTGGTCACCGCCGAAACCTGGGGCTCCAGGATCAGCGATGAGTCCAGGATCACACCCAAACTGCGAACCTGTGTCTTCAGGGGGAGTGCGACCCCGTCTAACACAGGCTGTAACCCTATACCCTGTTCGGCCTTGCGACTGACCAGGAGCACCTCTGTCTTGTCTGGATTCAATTTCAATTTGTTCGCCCCCATCCAGACCGTCACAGCGGCCAAGCACCGGTTCAGGACCTCGACAGCCTCCTTAGTAGCAGGTGGGAAGGAGTGACAGAGTTGAACATCATCTGCGTACAGATGACACCGCACCCCGAAACTCCGGATGATCTCGCCCAGCGGCTTCATGTAGATGTTGAACAACATGGGAGACAGTATTGAACCCTGAGGAACCCCACAAAACAAAGGTTGTGGGGTAGAACAGGAGTCCCCCAGTGACACCTTCTGAGACCGACCCACGAGGAATGACCGGAGCCACTGCAGAGCAGTACCTCCGAGACCCATTCCCGCGAGGCGTCCCAGAAGGATACCGTGGTCGACGGTATCGAAGGCCGCTGAGAGGTCGAGTAGCACCAACAGGGACACACTCCCCCTGTCGAGCTCCCGACGGAGATCATCCACTAAGGCGACCAAGGCTGTCTCGGTACCATGTCCCGGCCTAAAGCCAGACTGTGCCGGATCTAGATAATCCGTGTCTACCAAGAATGCCTGGAGTTGTGAGGCCACCACACGTTCCATGACTTTGCCCAAAAAGGGAAGATTGGAAACAGGCCGATAGTTTACCAATTGAGTGGGGTCCAGTGATGGCTTCTTCAACAGCGGTTTTATTACAGCTTGCTTTAAGCTGGCTGGAAAAATGCCTTCCCGAAGGGAGGCATTAACCACCACCTTAACCCACTCGGCCAATCCCCCTCTGGCCTCCTTTAGAAGCCAGGATGGGCAGGGGTCTAGGATGCATGTGGTAGCTCTCATTCCTCCAAGCACCTTGTCCACATCCTCGGATTGAACCAATTGAAATGAATCCATCAAAATCGGACAAGCAGATGCTCGTGTTACATCCTCAGAGACTGCCGTTAATGCGGCGTCCAGTCCAGAGCGGATCAAGGCGACTTTGTCTGCAAAGAACCGAGCAAAAGCTTCACAGCGAGCAGCCGAGTCATCAGGGCACCCATCCTGAGTGGTGGGTTTTAAAAGGCCTCTGACAACTCGGAACAGTTCAGCCGGACAGTTCTTTGCAGACGCAATAGTGGCCGCGAAGAAAGTTTTCTTAGCGGCTCTTATTGCCGCGGCATATGACCTTAAAAAGGCCACAAACCGTGTTCGGTTTGACTCGCTCGGATCCGAACGCCACACGCTCTCTAGTTCCCTCTTCTTTCGCTTCAACACCGCCAGCTCCTCAGTAAACCAAGGGGCCGGTTTAGATCGGCTACTTGAGAGGGGACGTTCTGGAGCGATCGTGTCTATTGCCCTAGTCATCTCCCCATTCCAGAGAGCGACCAGGGCATCAACAGGATCACCAACCGCGGTGGCGGGAAAATCCCCAAGAGCCGTCAGGAATCCTTCCGGATCCATAAGCCTCCTGGGGCGGACCAATTTAATAGGTCCTCCACCTCTGCGGAGGTTAGGGGGCGCAGTAAGTCTAAAGCTGACCAGGAAGTGGTCGGTCCATGGCAACGGAGAGATGGATAACTCCTCAACACCGCCACCTTCCTCCCATCCCTGACAGAAAACCAAGTCCAATGTATGTCCAGCACTGTGGGTGGGGCCAGATACTTGTTGGGACAGACCCATGGTCGCCATGGTAGACATGAAGTCCTGAGCCGCTCCCGTTAGGGCAGCCTCAGCATGGACATTGAAGTCCCCCAGCACAAGCAGCCGCTGGGACTCCAATGCCAGGTCCGAGACTACCCCCGCTAGCTCAGGTAGGGAGACTGTAGTGCAGCGAGGTGGACGGTACACTAACAGAATCCCTAATCTGTCCCGGTCACCCACCCTCAGGTGGACGCATTCAAAATTTGTTGACTGCGGGATGGGGGTCCTGGTCAGAGGAATAGAATCTCTATAGACTACTGCAACCCCGCCTCCCCGCCCTCCGGATCTCGGTTGATGCTGCACAGAGAACCCGGGTGGACAAAGCTGGGTCAGATTTACACCTCCAGCTTCATCCAGCCAGGTCTCCGTGATGCACGCCAGATCTGCCCGCTCATCCAAGATTAAATCCTGGATGACAGTTGTTTTGCCGTTGACAGATCTGGCGTTCAACAGCACCACTTTCAATCCCGAGGGACCGCCATCCTGGTTACACCTACTTACCGTATCAGGAGACCGATTTGGGATTACTAAAGTTGTTCCGCGTTCCCTAGGCCGAATTAAAGGTCTCCTTTTCCCGTATCTCCCCTTCCCCACCACGACTTCTATGGGGGCTCCTCGGTTAACGGAAGCCTCTCCCTCCTCCATGACGCTTTTGGTGCTTATATTAATAAGCCAGGGATCGTTATGGTTTGCATACCATGTTATAATTGCATTTTGCCATAGCTTATCCTTCCAAGTGTTCTTCAGTCCCGTTAAGCTATATTCAAGATCCCTCGCACTATTCCATTTATCCTTACCCACATATACAATTAGCAGCCAAGTCAACAGCTGCCAAGGAGCAGATGGAAGCATGGGTGGTAGAAGTTACACACAGTTAGAGCAGGGATTACGCTGTTAAATTACGGATGGTGTTTTAACACAATACAATAGAACAACAATATAAATGCGATGGCTTAATAACCCAAGGTGTTAACTAAAATGCGTCATGGAGGCCTGCATCAGTACTAGCTATACAGTCAAGGTTAAAGTGCTGTAGTTGGCTAAATGCACGAAAAAGTCGTTTAAAGTGCTAATGGCATAAAGTGCAAGATCAACAATTAGTAAAGTGCACAAGGTAACCAGCTGGTCATGGAGTTAAATTAATTAGCAATTAGCAATCAACAAGGGATGGTCCACACAATCAAGGTCAACACAGACGGAATTAGAGCAATGGTCAACACAGTCTATCTAAGATTCTATCTGAAATTGGAGCAACGAGATGCCCAAATGCCAAAATACTGGGGCCAAAAGATGGTCAACACAGTTCTCCGGAAATTGATGGTTGGCAAGTGAGATGTTGGAGATCACATGCGATGGCGGCAGTTTTCAATAAGGTGGTGGAAAGATATGGTAATGATATAAGGTTTAGCAGACTAAAGTTTTTAGATTAAGGTGACCTGGGCAAAATAGGCTGAGATGGTTCTAACGTGCTCAATATGCAAGGAATGTCTACTATAAATAGTTCACAACTACTCAGACAAGACAGACAATTCGTCCCGAAGGGCCTAGGTCCTTGGGCCCGTGGAACAACAAGCCGGCACCCAGGGCCAGGTCTCCGGATCTTCTTGGCCGTCTCGGGTAAAGATGATCTTAGCAGAGCAGATGGTAATAAAGCACGTTCAACACAAGATAGCAGCGTCACAACAACGGTCAACACAATCAGTCTGAACAGCACAATGATAACAATACAATGATGACAACACAACCAATCCGCCACAGTGGAGGAGCCGCTAGGCCAGTTGCAGGCCAGTTGTCAATAAATAAAGTCGCAGTCGGGCCTCTGCAGTTCGGCAGTTGGGAGGGAACGCTCTGCTAGGCCCTAAGATGGCGAAGGCCTCAGCGTTCTACCTCTCCTCCCTCCTCCTTCCTTTTAGCTCCCCTTCTTGATGAACTCGCCAAAAAGGCCTCCGGAGGGTTCCTTCAAACCCCTGGGTGCCAAGGTGGCGGCTGGTGGTTGTGGGGGGGTTGGATGGGGGGGGGGAATTAAGGTTCGTTTGGATGATCTCACCGGACCGCTCTGTAAGTCAGCTGTTAGCTCTCCGCCATCTTCTCCCAACCCTTCTGTTCTTGCAGGCAAAGATGTTAAGCAAAGAGCAGCTGGGAGACAGCAGTTTTAAAGCCTCCTTCTCTGACCTGCTTCTCTCACTGGTGTAGGAGTGAGTAGCCAAGACACCCTCTTTCTCCTGTTCTTGCAGGCAAAGATGTTAAGCAAAGAGCAGCTGGGAGACAGCAGTTTTAAAGCCTCCTTCTCTGACCTGCTTCTCTCACTGGTGTAGGAGTGAGTAGCCAAGACACCCTCTTTCTCCTGTTCTTGCAGGCAAAGATGTTAAGCAAAGAGCAGCTGGGAGACAGCAGTTTTAAAGCCTCCTTCTCTGACCTGCTTCTCTCACTGGTGTAGGAGTGAGTAGCCAAGACACCCTCTTTCTCCTGTTCTTGCAGGCAAAGATGTTAAGCCTCATTATCATCAAATAATTTAGATCTTGTGACCAAGTATATTTATAAATCCAATCCAATGGTGTGGAGATTTTACCAGATAAATTTTAAATTTATATTGAGTTGGATTCAAACTTAGTCATGGCTAGAACAGACTTACTGAAATCTTTCAAATCAGCTGTTAATTGAGAAGGAATCTACTTAGCAATTATTTTCTGTATTCTGTATTTAAAGTTGTAATCAGCTCAACAATCTTCTGGACAGGGTGGGTGACATGAATTGAAAACACTATGTGTTTAATAGATCAACTAATATGACAATATTTTAAAAACAGTGTGTGTATATATAGGGGGGTGGGGAGAATTTTATGCAAATAGTAAACTAACTCCCATTATGGTAAAAAACAAGGGCATGAAGATTTTCACATACAAAGGTTATCAATCAAATTCAATTTACATGCAGATTCCATCAAAAGCAGAGCAAGATGTCATCCACAGAATTAAAAAAAATATTTTATATAGTCTCTCCAAGCACCACATATGGAGTTAAAAGATACTGGTGGCAAAATTTATGGCATTTCATCAGATGTTTTTGAAAATATTGTTACTTGACAATGCTTTTCTGAGAATGTTTAGGAAGAAAGGACAACAGCTATGAAGTCAGTACCTGTTCTGTCTTCCAGGAGCATGGTTTACATTGCCTTTTAGCTGCATGGGATAGCATTCCTTTGCATTTCCCCAGGGTTGCTATAGACCCAGCAGCACCCTGGAAGTTAAACAGTATCAGAGTCTGGAAAGCCAGGCTGCAGGCCCTCTGCAGTTATTGGTTTAGAACAGTGGTTCTCAACATTCCTAATGTCGTGACCCCTTAATACAGTCCCTCATGTTGTGGTGACCCCCAACCATAACATTATTTTCGTGGCTACTTCATAACAGCCATTTTCCTACTGTTATATATCATAATGTAAATATCAGATATGCAAGATGTATTTTCATTCACTGGACGAAACTGGGCACAAATACCCAATGAAACCACATGTAAATGCTAGTGGGGTTGTGGGAGGATTAATTTTGTCATTTGGGAGTTGTAGTTGCTCGGATTTATAGTTAACCTATAATCAAAGAGCATTCTGAACTCCACCAGCGATGGGTTTGAACCTAATTTGCCACACAGAACTCCCACGGCCAACGGAAAACACTGGAAAGGTTTGGTGGGTATTGACCTTGAACTTGGGAGTTGTAGTTCACCCATATCCAGAGAACACTGTGGACTCACGCAATGGTGGATCTGGACCAAACTTGGCACAAATACTCAATATGCGCAAATGTGAACACTGGTGGAGCCTGGGGAAAATAGACCTTGACTTTTGGGAGTTGTAGTTGCTGGGATTTATAGTTCATTACAATCAAAGAACATTCTTTTTTTAATATAAATTTATTTATTAGAATTTTCCGACACAAATATAATACCATCACATCCGCTCATTGTTAGAAATTCAGTTACTAAATTACATTCTGGAAACATATCACATACCATATAACACATATCACATTATAATTACCTAGTGTCCTTATCTGTCTTCCCTTCACCTTACCCTTGTGTCTCATGATTTTACACCCCTCCTCCCCCCTCCCCCACCCTTCAGGGAACAGTAAATACCTTAATTCAGAACTTAATTTAAGTGAACAATTGTATAGAGAGAATGGTTTAGCACCTTGTATCTTTCATTTCCTTCCACTTTTTCTATCAGTCTTTCCCATTTCTGCATCCAAGTTTTCTTAAGTCGGCTTGTTGAGTATTTACTTCTTTTTTCGTAGATGTACTCGTGGAGCATATATTCTGCTAAATACTCATACCATTTTTTAACCTCCCATTTTCTATAATCTTTCCACCCCAACGCTACAGTTGCTTGGGCAGCTAATATCATGTATTTTATAATTTCCTCCCAGTCTTTGCAATTATCTTTTTTGTCTAATTTCTTTGTAAAAAGTTCTATTTTATTCAAGGCCAGTTTATAACCTATTATTTCTTCGATTTCCTTCATTACCTTGCTATAGAACTCTTGTACTCTATCACATTCCCACCACATGTGGGAATAAGAGCCAATTTTCCCACATCCATGCCAACAAAGTTTTGTGGTGTTTTTTGTCATCTGGGCTATTTTGATTGGGGTTCTGTACCATCTAGTCAATAATTTCCTTTGCGTTTCTCTGATCTTTATATGCTTAAGACTTTTAATTGAGTCAATCCAATTTTCTATTTCTAAAACTTTATTATTTAAATCTTCTTTCCATATTTCTATCAAGGCTTGTTTCAAGTTGTATTGTATTCCAATTAATTTCTTATAAATAAACCCCATCAGCCCTTTCTCCTTTTCTATTTTCCATTTTAGGATTTGGTCTAGGGCTGTTTCAGGGCCTTCTTTCTTCTTCTCTTTAATGATCCTTTGTTTTAATCCATTCCAAAGAAGCCAATTACCTTCACCGCATTTACCCTTTATTGTCTCCCAGTCCTTAATTGTCCCATCTGAGTTCAAGAGGTCTTTTATCAGATTCATTCCATTCTGTTTCAACTTTGTTATAACCTTACCAAATGTCTGTTCTTTTCTATTGTCTAGAAACCCTATTGGGAGTATATCTACCCTATTAATTTGTAGTTTGTTTTGCCATTTTTTCCAACATTCCAAAGATGAGATCAATGGTCCCCCTTTAGTTTCTGTTAAGATTTTTTTATCAACCCGTCCTTTTAAACATAAACAGTAGTTCCATCCATTTATTGCTTTTTCAATTCTAGCCCATCTTCTTGAATCATCAAAATCTAGTTCTATCAGTCTTGTTAATTGGCAGGCGTCGAAATAATTCTGTAAATTAGGGGCACCCCATCCTCCATTCTCTTCTAAGGAATAAAATACTGATTTGGGAATACGATTTTTATTTGTTCCTTCTATCCAATTTTTAATCGAAGAATCCCATTTTTGAATAATTTTGATGGGGATACTACATGGGAGTGCTTGGAACAGGAATAAAAATTTGGGGAGAATCACCATTTTAACCATTTTAATTTTGCTTGATATATCCCAATTTTGTTTTTTCCAACTACCCATCTGTTTGTTTATTTTTTTCCATAAGCTATTATAATTAGATTGGATTATATTGTTAAGGTTTTTGGGAATATATACACCCAAATATTTTATCTTCTTCTCTCCTAGTTTTATCCCTGTAATACTCTGGATTTCTTTTAACTCTTTAGGAGTCAAATTTTTGTGTAGTATTTCCGATTTTTGTATATTAATGGCCAATCCTGATAATTTCTCGAATTTCTTTATCGTATTTGTAACTACCTTTATAGAGTCCTCTGGTGACCCTAATAACACCATGGCGTCGTCTGCAAAAAGGTTGATTTTCATTACTTCTGTCCCTATTTTTATACCTTCAATATTAACATTGTTTCTAATTAGATTAGCTAGGGGTTCTATTGCCAGCGCAAATAGGATGGGGGAAAGAGGGCATCCTTGCTTTGTTCCACTATTAATCTTAATAATTCTTGTTTTGGTCCCATTAATCAATATTTGTGTTTGGTTATCTTTATAGAGTTCCTTTATTATTTCGCAGAATTGTTTTCCCAAATTAAAGTCTTTGCAAACTTTATGCAAATATTGGTGATTGACCATATCGAATGCTTTATACACGTCTAGTTTTAGTAACAAAAGTTTCTCTTTTCCCTGGTAGCATGATTAATTATATTTAGGATATTTCTTATAGGATCAGCTATTCTTCTATTTTTGATAAACCCATATTGGTCTTCACCTATTAAATTTGGAATTATATCAGCCAATCTATTTGCAAGAAGTTTTGTAAAAATTTTATAATCTACATTGCAGAGAGTAATTGGTCTATATGAGTTTGAGTTGGTTTCATCTTTGCTAGGTTTCAGAATTGTAATTATTTCAGATTTCTTCCATGTTCCTGGGATAATTTTATTTTTTAATATCTCATTGAATAAAATTTCTAAATGAGGGGTAATTTCTAAATTGAATATTTTATAAAAGTTAGACGTAAAGCCATCCGGTCCAGGAGAGGAGTTTGGTTTAAGATTGTTAATGACCTCTTCGATTTCCTTACTAGTGATAGGTCTATTCAGTTTTGATTGTGCTTGGAGGTCTAATTTTCTCGTGATAATTCCCTCAGCTTTCTCAATTTCTTTATCCGAATATAAATTTTCATAATAACTAGCCATTATTTCTCTCAAATCCTCCTCTTTGGTTTTCATTTGTCCTTTTGCATCTTTTAATTTTACTATCTTATTCCTTCCTTTCCTTGATTTAAGGTAGCTAGCTAATCTTTTAGTGTTATTTATGGAGTTAATTTGGAAATCATTTTTTACAAACAGGTATTTTTTTGTTAATTCAATTTTCTCTAACTCTTCTATTATCTTCCTATTTTCCTTCCATCTTTCCTTATTTTGATCTGTTGGGTTTTTTAAAAAAAATTTGAAATAGTTTATCCCCTTTCTGTTTTACCTCCTCTTTTTTTTGTTTTAATTTTTTAATACCTATTTCCATTGTGATACATTTCCCTCTAATAACGGCTTTGAATGCATCCCAAATTATATTTTCTTTTAAATCAGGGGATCTATTAATTTCAAAAAATTGCTTGATTTCCGCTTTTAGCTCTTGTTTATCCTGTTCCTTGGCTGTTACTAGTGGATTAAATCTCCATTTATATTCCTTTCTCCTACTTATGTTACCCACTCTAAGAAAAAGAGGGGCATGATCTCCTGGCCACCTATTCCCAACTGATGTCTCCACAATGGGTAACACATTATTATTACCAATAAGGAAATAATCTAGAGTGGAAAAGGAATTATGCCTAGCAGAGTAATATGTGGGGGTGTCGACTTTTTGTCCTAATCTTTCATTAACATCACGAAGATTCCATTTTTTAAGGTTAATTTTATTTTCTCCCCTCATTTTCCCAGTCTTCTTATTGATCCTCCCCTTATAGAGATCTAAATTCAGATCACCACCTATAATTATATCTCCCTCTGCCTCTCGCTCTATTTTTTTAAAGATTTTATTAATAAATCTTTTTTGCCCCTTATTGGGCCCATAGACACTAATAATAGAAAGTTTACAATCATTTAATTTTCCACATACCATTATGAATCTCCCCTCCTCATCTGTAATACATTTCTCTGTTACGAAAGCAAGATCATTTTTAATTATAATAGCAACTCCCCGAGAATTGTTTGTACCCTTAGACTCATATTGAACATCCCAATTAGCTAAATTTAACAGTTTTAATCTCCCAACATGATGAGTCTCCTGTAGACACACGATTGCTACCTGATTCTCTGATATTAATTTACTTAATCTATCTTTTTTAACTTCCGATTTCAGACCATTAATGTGTCCTTGAGTTTAAGATAAGAACTTTGCAATGTTGTTTTTCAGAAGAAAGCGGGGAGGGAGGGCTAAGTCGGCACCGGCCCTGAATATGCCGTCTGGAAATGGCAAGAAAATACTTTTTCTTTGCCTTTCCTCTCCTGGATAGTGGGGAGGGATTGATATCCAGATGGTGGAGGGGGGAAGGGAAGGGAGGGAGGCAGGGTTGGGGATGCGAGGGAACAGTGGTCCAAAAATATGATATAAGGGGAATGGAAAGCACAAAGACCTACAAAGTGAATTAATTAAATGTAATGGCTCCATCAGATTCTATCCACTTGATGTCAATCAAAGAACATTCTGAACTCCACCAACGATAGAATTGGCTCAAACTTCCCACATGGAATCCCCATGATCATCAGAAAATGCTGCGACCCCTCTGACACCCCTTCGCAACCCCCTCAGGGGTCCCGACCCCCAGGTTGAGAAACACTGGTTTAGAAAGTATATTTTTGGGTTAGGAGTCCGCCCTTTTTCCTGGGGTTGAGATCTCCATTTTGGAATCTCCCCTGCCTCCTTCAGTAGAGAAAAAAGCCTCAGATGTGCTGTTGGTCAGACAAGTAGCTCTGAAAAGCCATTGTGAGTACAACTGAGTAATTGAGTTATTGGGTTATTTAGGCAGAGAAAGAAATTGAGTTATTAAGAAAGGCAATTGAGATAGAGAAGTTGATTGAGGTATAGCTAGATATTGAGAAATAGAGAGAAATAGTTATTGAGTACTATTGAGCATTACTTCATCTCCAAAGCTAACCTTGAGCTTAGTTAGGGGAAGACCTTTTCTTTCTAACCATAGCAGCTGAGGGTTAGCATGAAATATCCCAAGATTTTTTCTACCATTTGGAGAAAAGTTACCTCAGTAATTGAAGAAAAGGGAAAGAAAGAACATCTCTATGGTTTCCCAAATTGACTGTTTGTGTTATAACTTTATCAAGCTGTGCCAAGTCTGCCAAGGACTTTGGAAATAAATATTTTGTTGATGTTCATATCTTGACTGGCATCAGTTGCTGAAAGTATTGAGTTATTGCTTCAAAGAAAGACCCCCATCAGTTCACCCAGATAAAGAGAGAAGCACATCTTAGTTTTAACGTTATAGCGCCTGGGTGTGATGGCACAGTGCCATAGACTCCTACAAAATCTGATAGTTGTTTTAGTGATATTTGATTGAAGGCCAGTGGTAATTTGGGCAATAGAGATTCTCCATACTTTGCTAGTACAGTGCTCAACAAAAATTTCTGCGGGTGATATAGCAGTCTTGGATGCACAATGAAAACAACTGTTTGAATTCATTTAAGAATAAACCAATTCCAAGTAATTAGCAAATCCTTAAAGTGATTTGTAGTTACTTCTCCGTCACCTGAAGGTATGACATGGTATATAATTTAGAGGATAATCGTCAAATTAATGGTTCTTATGACACATTCTCAATATTCTTCACAAGCAGTGAAATCTGTGCTGCCAAGGTTTAATGAGACAAGATGGGACAAGACCCAGAAACCCTGTGGTTGTTTATACCCTTTCAAACACTTCATGCCTATCCTTAGGAAACAGATAAAAGCAAATCAAAATTGATAAAAATAACATCTTGAGATATTTGGCAATTATCTAGCTCATGGGATAGTGTTTGATTAAGCAACTATTAGTCCAAACTTCTGAAATTTATTTGAGAATATTCTATCCTTGTTTTACAAATATCATTGAAATATCATTTAGCTGACAAAAATATATGATAAGGACAGTCACAGGATGAAGCAGAGGCTCCTTCCTCAATTGTAGATAAGGCAGAATAAGAACACACAAGGGAGAATAAGGGTAGTGGGTGTGTGTGTGTGTGAAGCAGCCTTAAATAGTCTGTAGTTTCACCCCGTCAAGTAACTGGGCCGGTGAAGCCAACCAGCTCCATCAAATCTGGCCTCCTTCATGGGAGGCCTTCAAATCCACCCCACCCCTTTGTGAGTGGGCCAACTCTCCTTTTCACTACACTCAAACAGCTATATTTTTTAAACTTTTCACTAATATAGTATATGTCATTTTATATAGACACTAAAATGTGTTTTATTTGGGTTCCCCCCCCCCCCCTGGAATCATTTGTGAAATGTTGCATTTATTAATAAATCTATTTATTTTCACATGCTTATTCCCCTCCCCAATTTAATTTTTCCCCAAAATGATGATAGAATACATCTACACTGTAGAATTAAAGCAGTTTGGCACCACTTCAACTACCATTTCTCAGTACTGTGGAATCAAGGAAGTTGCATTTTAGTGAGGCACCAGCACTCTTTGGCAGAGAAGGCTAAAGACTTTTAAAACTACAACTCCAATGATTCCATAGCATTGATACATGCCAGATAAAGTGGTGTCAAACTACTTATATTCTACAGTTTAGATGCATCATAAAAGATCATATCTGTGCTAGTTTAAAACCACAGAAACAATAATAAAACAGTAATGAAAAATGCTAGGTTTCACTTGTGCATTTCCTGATATGAATGATCTTTTCTTTCAGCGAAAGACCAAAAGCCATCTGCTTTAAAACATGCCTCTTTATGCAGTGATCTGTAAATACATCTCTGGGGGTCTGAATCAGAAAGTGCCTGTGGTTAGTAATTGTCTATGGAAATATGAAACATAGGTAATAAATGTCTTCCTATCAGGCCCGTAGCCAGGATTTTGATTCTGGGGGGGAGGGGGTGAGTCTGAGTGAAAGAGGGTCTACCCTAGCAAACCTTTTGTATCGTTACCCCAATAACCCCATGCATATGAGTTATATTGAGCATGGTGATCAGATCATGATATGTACCAGTAAGGCCTTTTCGCAGACCACCATGAGAATTTCGGGGGGGGGGGGGCTGAAGCCCCCCAAGCCCCCCCCCCCGGCTACATGCCTGCCTCCTATGAATGTAAGATGCATAAATTGGACCAGTTTTTCTTAAATGTGAGTATATAATTGCTCTTTCATTATTATTAAGTATCCAGATTTGGGTGAGAAAGGTTGACAAGTTAACACTTGCCAAATTTTATTTATGTAAGCCATGTTGTGTCTCCTTCGAGAGAGATAAAGTGGGGTATAAATAAACATAGTAGTAGTAGTAGTAATTCCCCCCTCGATGGACTGTCACCTTGTCATGGTGAGGGGGCTTGCGTGTTCCGATGAACCTGTAGGCACAACAACTGGAGTCGTGCACTCCCAGGAGTGGCCGAGGGGGAGGTTCCAGACTAAGCACAGTCCGAAGACCCAAAGACCTCAATGGCGGAGCAGGCGGAGGATAACATGGCACATGTTACAACAGCTGTGAAGGCGGAAGAAGGCTGCAACAGACTGAGAAGCCACGGTCATTGTGTTAAACTACATCACCAGTGGAACCTCACTCTGTGACGACTGTGTGTTGATCAGTTGTGCACTGACCTCCACACATTAAAAAAACTCACGCACAGGCATCTTCCAAAGAAAATAAAAACCAACCAACCAAAGTCCCATGGCGATCAGCGAGTGGCGACGGGGGCAGGACTGTGAAATCTGGAAGCCTCTAGTCACAGACTGGCACATGGGCGGTGGTTACAGACTCAGTCGTTCTACCTCAAGGTCCGAGGCAGTTGAGTGGCTCGGCAGCTGTATCCGCGACTGAGCAGCCCTATTGAGGACCCACTCTGCTCACCCCACATGGGGAGGGGGCTAGCAAAGGTGCCCTAAACATAGTCTGCCTCTCTCATCCCTGACTGGACTGCCGCGTCCAGTGGGGTCACCACCCTGCGGCCAAAAAGTAAATATGAACTTCAGTACATGGAATGTACGGACACTGATGGACAACAGTGACAGCAAACGTCCTGAACGCAGAACTGCCATCATTGCAAGGGAGCTGGGACGCTTTAACATCGACATAGCAGCCCTTCAAGAGACCTGGAGAGCAGGAGAGGGACAGCTAAAGGAAGAAAAAGGAGGCTACACCTTCTTCTGGAAGGGACTGCCCGAAGAAGACCAAAGACTGCACGGAGTTGGCTTTGCTATCAGGAATGATCTGGTGAAACATCTGACCGAAGCACCCACTGGCATCAACGAACGACTTTCAACCCTCCGAATTGATCTTGCCAAAAACCAACAGACAACCATCATAAGTGCCTATGCACCAACACTAGATGCTGATGAAGACATCAAGGAGAAATTCTACTGTCAGCTGGACACCGTCCTATCGGGGATACCTAAGGAGGACAAAAAATCATCCTCCTGGGGGACTTCAATGCAAGAGTCGGGCGAGACTTCGACCTGTGGCCAGGGACCATCGGAAAAGACGGGGTTGGAAACAGCAACTCAAACGGCATCCTGCTTCTCACCAAATGTGCGGAACACAACCTTGTCATCACCAACACGCTCTTCCACCAGAAAAAAAAGTTCAAGACATCATGGAAGCACCTCTGGTCAAAGCATTGGTACCTCTTAAACTATGTAATCACACGTGCCAGAGACCGCCGTGAGGTGCTCCTCACAAGAGCCATGACAAGTGCTGATGACTTCTGGACTGACCACAGGCTAATCCGATCAACGATGGCTCTCAAGATTGCCCCCAAGCGCAGGCTCCAAGGAAGAAAGACAAGGCGAGAAATGAACACCCAAGCCCTTCAGGAGCCCTCCAGACGAGCCCATCTCCAAACAGCACTCAAGAACCATCTACCCACAGAACACCCCGAAAATGTTGAGGAACATTGGAACAAACTGAAGACCTCCATCATCACAGCCTGCGAAGAAACTATTGGATACCAAGCCAAGAAACATCAAGACTGGTTTGATGAAAATGACATCGAGATCCAACAACTAATTGACAAGAAAAGGAAAGCCTTCCAAACATGGCAGAGAGACATCAACTGTGCTGCTAAGAAAAAGATCTACGCCAGTGCAAAAGCTGAAGTCCAAAGAAGGACAAGAGAACTCAAGAACATCTGGTGGACAAAGAAGGCTGAAGAAATCCAACACCTGGCAGATACCCATGATGCTCAGGGATTCTTCAAAGCCACAAAGGTCATCTATGGACCAGGAAACCATGGGATACAGCCTCTATGCTCATCAGATGGAACCAAACTCCTGATGGACCAAAACTCAATTGCACTACGTTGGAAAGATCACTACCAAAGCTTCTTGAACCGCAGCTCCAATGTGGCCAAAGAGGTCCTCTCACAAATCCCGCAACAACAAACCAGGGATGAGCTTGCAGCACTGCCTAGTCTGGAAGAAGTCAGCAATGCCATCAGCCAACAAAAGAATAACAAAGCCATCGGACAGGATGGGATCCCTGCTGAAATCTTTAAAGAGGGAGGACCTGAGCTGACACACCAACTCCACCAGTTTATAGAAAAAGTGTGGGTGACTGAGAAAATCCCAGCAGATTTCAAGGATGCCACCATAATCACCCTCTTCAAAAAAGGGGAAAGAACAGACTGCGGAAACTAGTTTATAAAGCTATTGTCCTCACAACCCTGCTCTATGCCTGTGAGACATGGACTATCTACAGACGTCACATGCAACTCCTGGAACGATTCCATCAGCGCTGCCTCCGGAAAATCCTGCCAATCTCTTGGGAAGACAAGCGGACAAACGTCAGCGTGCTGGAAGAAGCAAAGATCACCAGCATTGAAGCGATGGTCCTCCGTCACCAACTCCGCTGGACCGACCATGTTGTCCAGATGCCCGACCACCGTCTCCCAAAGCAGCTGCTCTACTCTGAACTCAAGAACGGAAAATGGAATGTTGGAGGACAGGAAAAGAGATTTAAAGATGGGCTCAAAGCCAACCTTAAAAACTCTGGCATAGACACTGAGAACTGGGAAGCCCTGGCCCTTGACCGCTCCAGCTGGAGGTCAGCTGTGACCAGCAGTGCTGCAGAATTGGAGGAGGCACGAGTGGAGGGTGAAAAAGAGAAATGTGCCAAGAGGAAGGCATGTCAAGCCAACCCCGACCGGGACCGCCTTCCACCTGGAAACCAATGCCCTTACTGCGGAAGAAGATGCAGAGCAAGAATAGGGCTCCACAGCCACATACGGACCCACAAGAATATTGGAAAACAATCATCCTCGGAAAGAGAGGGATCGCCTAAGTAAGTACTAATTCATTTTAAAACTGTTTTATGAAGACTATCTCAATAGTCAACTTGTCTTATCCTTATATGAGCAAAAAGATAAGTGAAAATCCTCCTATTTCTGACTGATGTGGGTCCATCTAAGGTCAAGTGCCTATCGTTCACTAACTAATTAGGCTTTTCATGTGAACAATACTTCAGTCTTGAGTATGATCCAATAGTCGAGTTGCTCTCCAGCAACCACTTACTGGAAGATAAACTCAGAGTACTACCATCCAAGTCCCAAGAACTTTTGAGTCCTAAGATCCCAGGCCCCAAGATGTGAAGACCATTCCAGAGTTCTGCCTTTCATCAAGAGGAGTGCCAAGTTATACACGAAAGTCTTAAATTCCCCAACCGTACCATTCTTCCCATGTCAGGGTAGCCAATAAGGTGTTAACCCCTGTTACAAGTCTCCCAGGAAGATCAAATTGCCTTCTTCTGATAAATGAACTCTGTTAGCCCATTAAGAGGCATGTGATGGGGTGGTCAGGCCTCAAATTATTCATGACCCTGGTCCCATCACATGCTGCGTTCTGGTGCCATGTTTGTCCAGCCAGATATTTCATGGTTAGCTAGGAAACTTAACTCCTTGTAGATATGATGTAAAAGTTTCAGACAAACAAATGATATCCTCATTCAAAGAAAATAATTCTGAATAGCTCTGCTATATCCAGACACTGGAATTAGAACTCGTGTTTGTTCTTGATCAGCAATTATATGGTTCAGATACAGGCCACATTTCTCCAAATTATAGAAATGAGTAGATTCACTTTTGCCATACACCATGGGTTACTCACACGGAAATAAATATAAGTTTATGTTTTATTCCTGTGTGGACTGCAGTTGTGATAAGTATGATGAGTGAATTGAATGAAATTGTATGACTGGTGTATGATTGGGGTCTCACAAAGACTGAAGGCACCATCCTAAGAAAATTGGAACCTAGGAAAATGGCACGATAGAAAAATGGAAAGGCTGATGAACAAAAACTACTAAACTGCTGAACTGCTGACATGATCAGTGATTAATTCTTTATTGAAAACAACATGTTTACACAGTCACAGGCAATGCTCTTCATGTTAAGGAAGTCAAACACAATGGTTCTTTACATTAAGAAGGAAAACCAATATTTATTAAGGAAGAAAAAATCTGCCTGGAACTGATGGGGTCAACCAGTTTTAGCTGGAAAAAAAAACAACCTCTCAGTCATTTACAACATCTTGGACAACAGCAGCAAGAAATATGCTATATAAGATACCTTCTTATTTTCCAGAAGTGTGGGAGACAACAGGGTCTGTACTCCTGCCTCTTCCCCCCCCCCCCCCCCCCCAGGGATAGAGAAGATGGCTTATCGGCAAAATGACAGATTTACAAAGAATGTAATCTGGCCCACATTAGTTCCTCTTCTCCAGGAGATGGATGAAGGGATGGTAATGTATGCATGGAGAGTGAATGTATTATATGTGTGTGTGAATGCTGAGTAAAATGTGATATCCCCTTTGTTTGTGTAACCAGTGTAACTAATAGCTATAGTATCTGAGTGTAATAAATTCAATGTGCAGATTTGACAAATATGAATTTAATAATTATGTGTGGGAATGAATGGAAGAATGGAAGGATGGCGTTAATAATTTTGGAAACATCGGTATAATATTAAGGCCTGCAATGACTATCTACCTGCTTGCTGCTTTGTGATTAAAACCTGTTAATGAGATCTGAAGAGTAAACTCTGATAAGAACTGAGACAGTGATAACAGAAATATTTGCAACATTCCTTATGTTAAGAAGGAAGTCAACACAAATCTTGTGTTTGTCAACACCAATCAAGAAGAACAAAATGTGGCCAGGAAACTGAAATGGAGCCAGGATGGAAGATGTCTATCATTAATTTAAAACTTTGGGACTACATCAACAGAATATGCCTATAAAAGTCTCAGTCTAATAATGCTCAAAATGGTGACAGAGACACTGTTCACCCACCATGCTCTGCTCCATGGGAAGGAGAGAGATGGTGTATTCAGATAGTGGCAGATCTTCACGGGAGCAGTCTGGTCACTTTGGGGCTTCTTTCTCAAGGGAAGAGGAAGATATGTGCTTTTGGAGTCTTGGGTTTTGTGCAGGGAGTCAGGTTCTACTGTATGGAAAACAGAGATCTGGTCCTTGGCATTGTTCTTAGGGAAAGAAGTTTTGGCATCTCAGCATTTTGAAGTTTTGGCGTTATAGAAGTTATGGAACTATGCGTTGGCAGGCTGCAGGAAATCAGGGTCTGGCCTAACAGGTGTTTCTCCAAGGAGGGTGAAAAGGATATGGTAATATTTTGGATGCATGTGGATGAATGCGTGTACATGTGGTGTGAATGTTGAGTGAAAATGTAATTCCCCTTTGTTTGTTTGTTAACCTATGTAATTGTAAATCCAATGTAGTTGCATAGAATCTGTATGTCTGTATGTCCAATGTCATTCTTTGTCTCAATGCTTTTCTGTAATCTGATATACCTTCTCACACTGGAAATTGCAATAAAAAGAACCTATACTTCAAAGTTATTGAAAAGGCATTCATGACATGAGTGTCTACCTTCTTTCTCTGCAAAGTGCCTGATATACTCTGTCTCGCTGTGAATTGAATAAAATAACATTTTTAATGATTAAAAAGTATTCTTGACACAGCCATTGATGTTTAATGCTGTTTTAATGTTTGTACATTTGTAGATTTTAAATTGTAGCTAATTGTTTTTAATGTAAGCCGCCTTGAGTCTCGTTGTGGAGAGAAAAAGTCAATCATCATATGTTGTGTGTTCTATGTACATCTATCATTATTTCTTTTTCTGAGAAAGATGAATTGTGAGAGTTGGGTCTTCAAACTTATGGTTTTTATTTCTCATGGATGGTCTGTGTTGCACAGTACCTGAAATATGTGGCAGGAAAGAAATATACTACTCACTGTTACATACTATGTAGATTGGCTGGTTCAATAAATGATCCATCTCATCTTAATGAGGCAGGGCTCAGAAACAAAAATATGTGTATTTAATGACGAACATATATAACAAACATCATTAACACATTTTATGAGTTTCAGTCAGTGGGTAAAGAGACTGCCATGGAAACAACAGGTAATATGACTTCCTTTATGATCATATAAATTTGTTTTGTTTTGTTTTTTAAGTTCACAAGGCCATTGATTAGCATATTTCAGATCTTCTCTAAGCAAACCAAATTACTAATTTATAATATTAATTTAAACTCCCATAAAAGAAGTCACATTAATTGTTGTTCCTATGTAATAATATTGTAGTTATATAGGTAAAGTAAACATTTTTGTAAGAAAAATCTAAGACCTCTTCCACCCATTCCCCTACCAACAGTCTTATTAGCTAATCATATCTTCATGCCCCAGAGAAAGAAGCTTTATAAAATCTCTAGATTACAGCTCTTTGCAATTTATTTTTAAATCTGCTTAAGGCTTATGAAAGGCTGACTGTGAATTGGGACAGCATGGAACATGATTATGATGGACTAGCCTTTCTGGGGGGAAATTTAACTATGTGATGACATGTGAACTCTGCTGCATTTCAATTTAGAAGAGAATCTGGTAAATAAATTCTACAACTATATCCTGCTGTCAACCCATATTGTATCTTTGTTGTTTTGTTAAGGTTCCAGATGGAATTTAATATCTTAGGTATTTTACTATGACCTTGTGGTTATAAATGAACCACACGAGAAAGGTCTGAAATGATTCTGAATAATAAATTTTGCTTCACAAACTCTGCATGTTTTCTTACCCAAGCAATGACAGTAATCAAGTCACATCAACCGTAAATTTTATTTTAGTTCACAATGGCTTAGTGGTTAAGCTCAAATGGAATAATAAAAACTCAGGAGTAAAGTCCATGGTTTACAAGTGAAATACCCTTGGTTTGTTTCTTGTTATCTCTTGTTAGTGCTGGAATACAGTTTGGCTGAAAACCTGGAAAGCTAATGCCAGTAATTCATGGTTAATTCTTGTTTTATTGGGTTGTTGTAGGTTTTTCCGGGCTATATGGCCATGTTCTGGAGGCAATTTTTCTCCTGACGTTTCGCCTGCATCTATGGCAAGCATCCTCAGAGGTAGTGAGGTGTTGTTTTATTGTTACAACAGACAAAAGTATATATTCTCATTGTGTGTATAAAAATCCATGAAACAGATAGTTGAATCAGAATCTGGTATGCTAATTGTAATAAGTTACTGTGTAACCAGGTATATTTTATACCAATGTACAGGGTTGTAATTCACTGCTTTTTAAAAAGTGAAATGACTTTTAATTACTGCTAGTGCAAATTCTCATAGTGTAGGCAATGGAAGAGACAGGAATGGTGCAATAGTAAAAGCAATATTGTAATAAAGAGTACCGTAATTCAGTCAGTTACTCTCTAGATGGCAGTAATAATAGCAAGTAATGAACAGCTGATGAGAATTATGAACAATGTAACTGGTTCCTATTTAAAAAAAACACTTCAACAGGAGACATTAGACATTTATCACCAAACCTGAAAGCAGTAGGCTAGTTTAGGGAATGCAGAGCACACTTGCTCTACTAAACGCCCTGTTGATGTCCCCCATCCTACTCTGCCACCCTATGCTGTGCTTTGCAATATGTATAGATAGCTGAACCTTTAGATGGGAAAATAATTCAAGCATTTGTTATTATTCAAATTTCTATGTTTCTTTTTTGTTTATCAAGGTCTCCCTTGACTCCACGGTGCTGAACAACTATAGACCAATCTCCAACCTCCCTTTTTTGGGCAAGGTGCTGGAGCGGGTGGTCGCCTCCCAGCTCCAGGGTTTTCTGGATGACATCAATTACCTGGACCAGTCACAGTCTGGTTTCAGGCCTGGCCATGGCACCGAGACGGCTTTGGTCGCCTTGGTGGATGACCTCCATAGAGAGCTTGACAAGGGGAGTGTGACCCTGTTGGTCCTCTTGGACATCTCAGTGGCTTTCAATATCATCGATCATGGTATCCTTCTGGGACGGCTCTCTGGGATGGGTCTCGGGGGCATGGTATTGTCCTGGCTCTGGTCCTTCCTGGAGGGCCGATCCCAGATGGTGAAGCTGGGAGATGCCTGCTCGGACCCCTGGCCTTTGATCTGTGGGGTCCCGCAAGGCTCTATTTTATCTCCCATGCTTTTTAACATCTACATGAAACTGCTGGGAGAGTTCATCTGGAGTTTTGGAGTTGGGTGCCATCTCTATGCAGATGACACACAACTCTACTACTCATTTCCACCTAATTCCAAGGAAGCCCCTCGAGTGCTGGATGAGTGCTTGGCCGCTGTGGCTGTCTGGATGAGGAGGAACAACCTGAAGATTAATCCCGACAAGACAGAGGTCCTCCTGGTCGATCAAAACTGTATCGGGGTATAGGGTGGCAACCTGTGCTGGATGGGGTTACACTCCCCCTGAAGTCACAGGTCCGCAGTTTGGGAGTCCTCCTGGATTCATCACTTACACTTGAGGCTCAGGCATCGGTGGTGTCCGGGAGGGCTTTTGCACAATTGAGACTCGTGCGCCAGCTGCGACCTTACCTTGTAAAGGCTGATTTGGCCGGGGTGGTCCATGCCTCAGTCACCTCTAGATTGGATTACTGTAATGCGCTCTATGTGGGGCTGCCCTTGAAAACAGCTCGGAAATTTCAGCTAGTCCAGCGGGCGGCAGCCAGGATGTTAACTGGTGCTCCTTACAGAGGGAGGTCAACCCTCCTGTTCAAGGAGCTCCATTGGCTGCTGTTCATTTTCCGGTCCCAATTCAAGGTGCAGGTGCTTACTTACAAAGCCCTAAATGTTTTGGGACCTGCCTACCTGCGTGACCGCATCTCCATTTACGAACCCGCACGCTCCCTCCGATCATCTGGAGAGGCCCTGCTCTCAATCCCACCTATGTTGCAGGCATGTTTGGTGGTGACGAGGGACAGGGCCTTCTCTGTGGTAGCCCTCCAACTCTGGAACTCTCTCCCCAAGGACATCAGACAAGCCCCAACGTTGGCTGTCTTTAGGAAGCACCTGAAGACCTGGCTGTTCCAGTGTGCCTTTCCAGAATAGGAAACTCCTGGTTTCAAGTCCCAAATGCATCTTGCTAGAGATTCAGGATTATCTGCACATTGTACCTACCAAATACCTCTACATATTACCTGTCATGACAGCACTTTTTAAACTTTGTCCATTACATTTGGCCCAGTCTTTGGTTTTAAATTGTGTCACAGTGTCATTGTTTTATTGTTTTTGCTTGATGTTTTATTATTTACTTATGAGTTTATTGTGTATTGTATGTTGTTGTTGTCGGCGGCCTTGGCCTTTGTAAGCCGCATTGAGTCCTTCGGGAGATTTTGCGGGGTATAAATAAAGATAATAATAATAATAATAATAATAATAATAATAATAATATGTTCTGGTGTCCAGAAAACATATCAAGTACATAACTTCAGCACAAAAATATGTGGAACATTATTTATGATTCAAAGAATATAGCTCTATAGTAGAAAGTTCAAACAAGTTCAAGAGAATTTAATTGTTTGGCTCCTTTCCTTTCCTTTTTTTCTTTTTTCTTTTTACATTTCCTTTATAGCTGCCAGGTAGCCAGGAAAAAACCTGATTTAAATACTTTTTGAGGCAGGGTGTCTCACTCAGATGTCCCCTTCAACTTATCCTGTTTGAAACATCTGAGTCCTAAGGAAAACCCAATAGCTGAATCGATCTATTTCTTCCAGCCAACCCACTGATGGAAAGAAAACCCAAATAAACTCTTTTACGAGTTATTCCTTATCACTGTGTTCCACAGTCTAAGCAGAGACCTGCTCACTTTTCACTTCATGAATTGGGTACCAGGGATGTATTCCACAACCATAGTTTTCTCCTCCCACTACCTGGGAAGAGACCACCACCATAGTCAGTTACCAATGTTCCCAAGGTACAAGGTAGGACAAGGGGAGGAAACTGAGAAATTGGGTAGCTCAGGCATGGGCAAACGTCAGCCTTCCAGGTGTTTTGGACTTCAACTTACACAGTTCCTAACTCCTGGGATTTCTGGAAGTTGAAGTCCAAAACACCTGGAGGGCTGACATTTGCCCATGCCTGGTGTAGATCAAACATTTACAATGAGGCATGGGAGAATATGGGAGTGGACTGAGCTTATTTAGCCTACAATTTTATTTATGTATTTATTTTATACCCCACCTTTCTCTCCATGGAGATGTTCGCAAGTGGCAGAAAAATGGAGGAGAATAAAGCACACTCAGCACCCCCTGCTAGGAAAGCATTTGAATTCAGTCCTATCACAGCCTCCTTCAGCTGCACAATGGGGAAGACTGTATCATAGGTAAGCAGTTAATTCCAATCCCCCAAAACACTGCAGAGTCCTGGTCACAGTTTCACAGCCTCTGGCCTTGCTCATCAGCTTGAATAAACACTCTTGAATTCTGACTTTCATCCAAAATCCTTTGGAGGTTGATTCTTAATTTAGTTGCTACTTACAACTATTTACAGATCTTTCCTTAATATACAAAGATACTCACAACCATAATAAGACCCTCACACAAACAAGAATGGCAATTGAATACATATGCAGAGAATCATGGCAAGGCCCCTAAAAATGGCAAAGAACAGTGCACATGCAAGCTACTCCCACACTTTTCCTTCCATTTTTCCTCAGCTGTCCTTTCAGGATCACATCTCCACACTGGAGAAATATACAATGCATTCCTATCTATTTTTCCACACTGGAGATATATGCAATGCATTCCTACCTATTACAGCTTTTTCTTACCTGACAGGGGACTCAAGTCAGGTAATAACCAGACACATTGGTCACCATTTAAAACAAAACAAATAGAAAAATAATTAAAAAAATGAAATAATACCATGTGAGTTAGATTAAAATACAGTTAAAATAATTACAATTAAAATGCATTTTAAAAGACACAATCCCCTCCAAATCTCAACCAGAACTTCCCCAGCAGTGTGGCCCTTATCCTTCCTCAAATGCCTGCTGGTACAGAAAGGTCTTGATTTTGCCTCCTTACACTCAATATTTCAATAATGATCTCTAGCATCTCTCCCACTGTTGCCTGAAAACAGAAGTCTTTCCCCACACCTGGGTATGAAGACAGCGGTAATTGAAGCCATGTTATTCAGTATATGCCCATGGTTTGGTACGAAGTGAAGTTTCATTTTCCTCTGTAATTTACATTTTCCCAAATATATGTTTCTTTGTTTCCACAGTTAAGTAACCCCCTTTCAGTATCAAGGATATGGGGCATAACTTTATGTTAATAGTGCTATATGGCAGTTGCCCAACATTGCTTTGTTAGTGAACTTTAGTGTCATAAAACAGTATACAATCCAGTGAGTATTTGTATATATATTCTCAATGCCTATCCATGTAAAATGAAGCTGCACAACCATTTAAAAATCATAGTGAAGGGGCAAAGATCCAAAATACTCCTTAAATTCAAATCTGAAATGCAGGGGTCCCCTTCCAGAAGTAGAAGATGAGGAAGGACACTATGAAAGTTGGATCTTCAAACTGCAAGAAACTGTTTATTGCGTAGCCAAAGCAAGACAGCAAAACGCATATACAATGCAATGAAAATCATGGGACTTGCAGTCATTAGAAAATCACATTTTAAAATCATGTCTCTCTCAATAGCTATGTATCATGGTTCCTCTTACACAACCCCATTTCCATGGTCATGAACTAAATACAGTAATTCCACATAGAACAAATATGTTGAATAAAGAATGATGGATGCATGTACAAAACATCAAAAGGATTTGGGCTGTGATTTTATTACACAACCATCTTTACAATTATTCATTTTTTGTGATATGTATTTTCAGGAACGTTAGAGTTTTACAGGAAAAAAGCAGGACAGTGAATTTAAAATTCTCACTCCTCTTTTTTCATTGTTTTTTTTTTCAATTGCTGTCCGTTCAGGAGAAAACACCTTAATTTAAAATGTGATTGAAAAGAAAAGTAAAGAAATAAGGGCAATCCTGCTTTCTAGATGTTTGTCTCTATTTCTTTGGGGTACGTCTCCCTACTACTATCAATTTTGGGAAGAATTGTTTTCTCTTTCTTCATGAGTGTTGTATATAAGGTTGTGAAAAGTTAAAGATATCAAAAGGTAGGTGTATATTTTTTCATTTTTCTCCACATACAAGTTAATAAGAATCTATTATATGTATTATTCTAAGTGAAAACTATGCATATTGTATTCAGCGGTGACTCTTGGGTGCTTTGAAAGGTCAGTCTGTGCATTTTAAAAGAAAATTTTAAATTACATGGATACTTCTGAGCCTGCTGTTTTTTGATTAAGTAAATGGTTATGGGACCAACTTTGCCCACTGTGAAACCTGGAAGCAAACACTAATTTGCTTCTTTGTAGAAGGACAAGACTCAGTGCTTGCAGCAATTTACACTATAGGAGATTTTCATAAAGAGAGCTAAAGCAATCACAGACTGCTTTATTATGTCAGCTATCACAACAAATACTTTCATGTTTGAGATTAAAGTAAAATATACTCCAGGTTAACCATGTTGAAAGCTCTCTTTCCACATTTTTCAGTTTTCAGTTTTGTAGAGAATTAAATAACTTCCTCCCCATCCATTTAATGAACAAATTTTGAAACTTTTTTTTAAAAAACCCCAGAGAATCATAGAATTGAGAGATATCACAAGGGCCATTCTGCTGAACCACATTCTGCCATGCAGGAACACCAAATCAAAGCACCCCTGACAGATGGCCAGCCAGCCTCTGCTCAAAGAACTCTAGAGAAGGAGACTACGCCATGCTCTGAGGCAGCATATTCCACTACCAAAAAACTCCAAACCATCAGGAAGTTCTTCCATAATTTTTAGACAGACTCTTTTTCCTGCAATTTGAATCAATTGCTCTGTGTCTGAGTGTCTGTCTAGAGCAGCACAAAAAAGCTTGTCCCCTTCTCATTGTGACATCCTTTCAAATATTTAAAAATGGCTATTATTTCCCCTTTCTGACTTCTTTTCTCCAAGCTAAACATATCCAGTTCCCTAAGCCATTCGTCACAGGGCTTGGATTTAAAATCCTGATCATTTTGGTCATCTTTCTTTGGTTATTTATTTATCGTGTCAGTATCAACCAGACAATTGTCTGGTTGTCCAATTGATCTTTCTTTGGTGACATATGGGCTTATGCCTAGCCCAGTGGCATTGAGAACTTAGCTGTTATCTCACTTCGGATTCCTATTTGGATCATGTGATTTGAATTGATGTTTTAATGCTATGTTTTTAATGGGTTTGGGTTTAATGTTTTTGTTTATTTACTGGTGTATTAATATATGACATTGAATTGTTGCCTTTGTAAGGCTGCCTTTAGTCCCCTTCGGGGTTGACAAGGGCAAGATATAAATGTGGTAAATAAATAATAAATATTTATTCAACATGTTTATGGTACTAAATTAGGGCTACTACCTCTACTTTGTTGCAGACTCCTACATGATAGAAATAGTTAATTAAATTTAGCCAGTGGCACGTCAATAATAATAATAATAATAATAATAGTAATAATAATGTACTTTAATTATATTCTGCTCTATCTCCCCAAGGGTACTCAGGGCAGATTACAGAACACATTTAACATTCAATCCTGTTAAACAATGAAAAAGGACTGCCAATACATAAACAGAGGTATAGGCTTTTTCCATCTTTTTCATCTATGGCATCTGGAGGCTGTACTCAACTCCAGCTAGGTGGGTAAAAGCTGGGCTGATGGTGGGAGCTCACCCGAAACTGAGTTTGAACTGCCAACCTTTTGATCAACAAGATTTTCCACAGCTGGCAGTTTAACTCGGCCAGCCCAAATGTTTATTTCAGATAATAAGTTTATAAGTGGTCTTTAGATTCCTTTTTTGTAATGAGAATAGACTTAACTAAAATGAAAGAAGAAGTGAAATTACAGATCCATTAATCTCCCAACAGATTGAGGGGCGTTTTTTTTTGGGGGGGGGGATGTTTAGGGCAAGGATGACATGGGATGTGGCCAGGGTTTAGAAAGGCCATATCACCTCATCTGGAGAGTCACTCATTAGAAGTGTGCAAATGAATCTGAAGTGGTTACTCATAAGTAAATTGTGTGTTTTATACTTACAATGCATATTCTGAACCGCAAATGTGGTGTGCACTAAACATTAAGAAATTGAACCTACCTTTTCATTGCTTCGATTCTTAAATTTTAATTCTGTCATAATGTAGTTGTGATATAGTTAAAATTCACACAATTTTGGTAAAGCCAAAAGTGCTTTAAAACCAATTCTTTTACCTTGGAGTTTTAGCCAATCATTGCCATAATGGAACATGCTGTGGGCATGACTAAACTTCATGGAGATTGAGAACACAACCATTTGGAAAGTGATGCCTCCAATGGCAGGTGTAATAGATTCTAACCTTTGCTGGCTAGGCCGAAGCATGAGAGTCAGTGGGCTGGGTCTCCATCTTGGTAGGGAAGCTTAGAAATAGCTGACATCTTGGGAGAGGCAAGGAGGCAGGGGAGGAGTCAGCCAACTCCTGATTGGTTTAAGCACCAAGGGGAGGAGTTGGGGTGAGAGTGAAAAAGTCTGTCACTTCTGACAGGAGAGTGAGAAGGGTCTAACAGAGACAGAGAGAAGGATTCCAACAGAGGGAGAGAAGGGTTCTAACGAACAGAGAGAAAGATTCTAACAGAGCAGGGAGAAGGTTTTTAACAGACAAGGAGGATTTAGACAGGGAGAAGGAAGCTTTTGAGTGAGTCAAGCTGTTAGGGAATAAGAAAGGGACAAGGGCTTCAGTATTACTGTACTAGGAGAGTCAGTGAGAAGACTTGTCAACTTGTATTAATAGAGAGTACAAGTGAGCTTATTGCCCTAGAGTGGAGAGTAGACTGGAGAAAGTCTGGCTACTCTGTAAGACAGTCAGGGGGACTGATCTTAGAAACACACTGTTTCAAAGGGTTGAATAGTGTGAAGAAGATATCTCACTTCAAATAAAAGCTACTCCGTCTGTAGAAACCTTATGTCTAGTAAGCCTGAGCCTCAGTAACAGAAATACGCGTGTGTACCTCTCATTTTATGAGTTGTCATCTTCTTGAAGTTCAATAAACCTGTTATTAGTTCATCGTTATCTGGTGTCTGCCTCGGTCTGTCATACTTAGTGAAACCAAGTCAATCTAAATCCCTTTATAGTCCAGTCAGCAAGTAAAGGAGCCCAAAATAAGAACCAGAAGCCTGGGCGCATATTACCTCAAATACATTCACCCCTTGTTTCCTCAAACAATAAAATTGAGGTGGTGGTGGCAAAATCTACCAGTATCATCGATCTCTCACATCTTTAGTCATTCCCTCACACAAAGTCCTGTCACACAGGTGTGATTAGAGACACCTCGCCTCGCGTTCTTGTTTACAGCAGGTAATGCAAAAGGCCCTGCTGTAAACTACATTTCCCATAATGCAATTCTGCTCAGGATCCAAATGAGGGCTGAAGGACCCAATTGATAGCTGGCTGCAGCAGTTGCCATTTAGAGTTAGTTTAATAATAGTAATAACAATAATAATAATACATAAAATTATTGAATCTACAAAGAGGACTAAAGCAAGCAAGCATTAAGGAACTTTGTATTGTCGAAGGCTTTCATGGCTGGAATCACTAGGTTCTTGTGGGTTTTTTCGGGCTATAGAACCATGTTCTAGAGGCATTTCTCCTGACGTTTCGCCTGCATCTATGGCAAGCATCCTCAGAGGTTGTGAGGTCTGTTGGAAGTAGGAAAAATGGGTTTATATATCTGTGGAATGGCTGGGGTGGGGCAAGGAGCTCTTCCCTGCTGCAGTTAGGTGTGAATGTTTAGCTAGGTGTGAATGTTTAGCTGATCACCTAATGAAGGTGATCAGCTAAACATTCACACCTAACTGCAGCAGGGAAGAGCTCCTTCCCCACCCCAGCCATTCCACAGATATATAAACCCATTTTTCCTACTTCCAACAGACCTCACAACCTCTGAGGATGCTTGCCATAGATGCAGGCGAAATGTCAGGAGAAATGCCTCTAGAACATGGCTCTATAGCCCGAAAAAACCCACAAGAACCTATTAAGGAACTTTGGCAAAACCAAGAGAACATAAAATGCTTTCAAAATCATTCCTTTTACTTTGGATTATCACCATAAGGAAGGCACTGAAGGGGGCAGCCAGCCAGCCATTTAGAGTCACTAATACATAAAACTACTGAATCTGAAAAGAGGACTAAAATACGTAATAGTATAAATATGTGCTTAGTTAAAGTTCTGCAATTGTGTGTCATAAAGACAGATGGACATTCAAGGGGATTGCTGTGGTTGCTTTTGGGGGATAAATTGTTTTGGTATAAGCTTTTTAAAATCCCCAAAAATCTGTATATGTGTGAATCTTTCTGAAACTTATGGGGATTGATGAGCTGCTTATCTTATGCATTTTATATCAAAATCAAGTAGATAGGTCTTGTAGGTTTTTTAAAAATGTTGTTTATAAAAACTTTGAAAATTTGTCAAAAATCCAGGAATAAGTGAAACATTATGAAATTTGATAGGCAAAGAGTGGTAAATGTGTTCTACAATTGTAGCAAGTTTAAAAATGAGGGGGATAGGAGCCACTGAATTTTCTCAATGACAGTGGCATTTTCCTTATTGCACATGCGCAATTGTCATTAACAAAGTAATTATGAAATTTTTCAGCTGCTAACTTGTTCCAGATTTTTATCAGAAAAGGAGCATACAGCTTATAACTTCCTATTTGAAAATTGGGCTCCAGACCAAAACTTTATTTTTTTTTTGGGGGGGGGGGGATGCAGTAAGGGTATTAAATGCAGCAAAATGTCCAGGACAGCTCCCAGGACATTGAGAAACTTTACTGGCAATTTTGAAGTTAAATTCTTTATATGCCTTCAGTTATTTTGCAGAGGACATGGAGACTCCTGGTGCTTTAAATATGTTCTAAAAGTAGCATACCAAGCTCCATCCTTGACACTGTTGAGTAGTTCATCCTCCCTTCTTCATCAGATGATCCAAAGCACCTTATCTCCCTGAGTGTGCTTTTAAAAATGTTTTTGAAGACAAAATTGTCATATCACATTTGGTAATCATGTGTAGATGATACACATGCATAGACGTGGATTACATAAATTAAGTTTCAGAGAAACCAGAATGTCGATGCTTCAACATGACTTTCAGGATGTACTGATGGGATTCAGATTTTATTAGCATTTAAATGAAAGGTCCTTGATTAAGTCAGTTAAAGAAATGTATGTCATCAGATAAAAAATACCTGTAAACTATATTTTCTCCAGTAGCTTTTTGGCATTACTTTAAAATAAAATCAGATTATACTGCTTAGGTCTGTATTCCAATTAAATTCAGTATCAAGGCCTCCTATATATTTTATCATATCATAAGAATATAGAAGTTTGGTTTGACATTGTTGTATGAAAGAAAGCCTACTCCTTGAAGTTTTGAAGTGTAAAAATATCTCATTTAGTTTAGAAATATGAGAACAGCACACACATAGCTAAAATAATTTGTTCATCTGACATTTAGAAATATATACATAGTTCACCTGTGTTGGCAGAAGTATCTTAACAGGCAAAACTTTTCTGAAGCAAAAGCCTTCTGATAAATTGAACAAATTTGTTGCTTTTAATAAAAGTGTATAAATAGTGGAAATGAATCTGAAACTTTTGTTGCATAACCCAGTGCACTCATTGTGAAATATTCTTCATGTTTATACCAAACCGCCAACCAAAGCACCCGCATAAACAATACATGCTATGAGAAGGAAGTGAGGGTTGTTTTCTTTCTTCCTTGTCCCATGTTTCTATTTCAGTACATCTTATGAAATTTGCATGTGAAACTTCTTCTAAATTTAGAAAATTAGAAATGCACACGTTTACATGTCCCTTTTTTGTTCTACCATCTGTTTAATTTGTATTCACAATGCTCATCCAAAACCAATTAGAAGTCAATAATAGCCATTAGGTCATATCTGGTGCATAACTAATAGCGTGCTTTTATTTTCATGATAAGCACAAATATACTGACCAGATCCAGGCATCACAGAAACCTCTACCATCATTTATTACGTGATAAGATGGTATATATTTGTTTCATTAAAAGCTAGAATGGAATTCCTACTCTTATGTGATTAAGCTAAAATGACAAATATTATCTCAAAGAACCTTCAAGTGTAATTATCAGGCGGTGGTTCTCATGCCAGTGGGGCTGCAAATCCACTCTGGTGTTTAGTTCAAAGTTTAAAGGAGGCATGCAATGTCCACTTACTTTTGAGGATAGTATTCAGCATCCTGGATAGCTCCTTCAAAGTTTGAACTAACAATTGGGGTTTATTCAGTGTATCACTAACATGGAATCCATCAGAAACCAACTTTATATTCTCTTCAAAATTTCCTGTAGCAGAAATTTGTGGGAAATCTCATGTTTGCACACACAGAGTCAAGAGTCCTTGGTCTTATTAGAATGCTATTGGAATGTCTGCAGATGCAGCAGTGTCACCCAAGGATTTGTCTATCTCATCTGAAGAAGACCTTCAACATGTGTCCATAACTTAGCCAATATTCAGTCAAAATGCTAGCTAAGAAATTACTGCCTAGACTACTAGAATTTCTACACTTCGTGCTAGAAGATCAGCCTAAATTTTTGATCTTTGCACAATGATCTTCTAATCACACAGCTAATCTTCAAATTCCATTAGAAAGGACAAAAAGTCATCTTTTTAAGGAACACAGCTCCCCGCCCCAAGACAGAAATCTGAAGTTTACCACTTTTGACAGCTTTCCATTGCTGTATTCAGTTCAGTCATTCCCAAGTTAATAATTTATTGCTTTGAAAGCAGCATTTATTTTTATCATGGTCTTACAGACACCAGCTGAATTCTTAAGGCTAGTTATCACTTAAGCTTTCCATACTTTAGCTTTACTGTTCATGATACTGCAGTTAAGGGACTTTGAGTGCTTCCATTATAAGCTCTTGTTATCAGTGCTTTTAAAGCTTAGAACTGAATAGTACCACAGTGAGATTAAAGATGGTATGCAAGGATACTTATTTTTAACCTGAAAGTAATTTTGAGAAGGCTGAACTGCTGACTCAACATTTACATCACTTCAAGATCTGCATAGAAAGAATGGACAAGCACTGAGCTATTAGTAGTAATTGCCAATCACTGAAACTAGAGAAACTACTATTAACTGAGCTCTTGACTATATTATTCAGACATCATTAGTATAGTTTTAAATTTGCATATATATGACGGAACTACCATACCCCTTTGTTAGGCCATTAATATACTATCCTATCCCTGCTATAATACCCTGATAACAGAAGAAATAACTTAAAATTGTATGTCATCAACAAACTGTGTTGTATAGTTTGTAATCTGGAGAGTAGGCAACATAGTAGTTTGTAGGCTGGTGCATAATTCAGAATAAAAATCGGAACTCATATCTGATTCATTAAATTTGTGCACACTAAGCTATTTCCAAGGCATAAAGGAAAAGTGGAGGGAGAGGGGATTAGATATTGGATCACTTACCTTTTTTTTTTTTTTTTTTTTTTTTGGTAAATGTTCTGTAATGTTCGGATGTCTTCCAAGGTCAGCCTTTCACTATAAAGCAGCTTTGGTAAACATAAAGTGCTTTTTAAATCTCATTCCTCACTGGCTCCGCCATAAGGAAAGGAGTTTTGTGCATGACTAATCAAAGCCATCTTAACTCTAGTTTGGCAAGGCCAGACCTCCAATGGTAGAGAATTGCAAAAGGCCCCTGCCATAAACTATATTTCCCAAAATGCAAAGCTGCCTAGGACTCAAATGAGTCTGAAGGACTCAAGTGAGGGCTGGCCTCACAGTTGCTGCTTAGAGTTACTCTAAATAAAGTAAATATCTGCAAAAAGGACTAAAGTAAGTAAGTAATAGTATCTGTGCTAAGTTGAAGTTATGTGGTTTATTTATTTATTAATTTATTATTTACATCACTTATATCCTGCCCATATCAGCCCGCAGGCGACTCAGGGCGGTCTACATATCAGCACAATTCGATGCCATCAATACAATACAAAAGCAAAAACAATTAAGTGCATTTAGACAAAAAACAAAAAATAACAATTTAAAAAGAGCTATATCCTCTCATTCCAATCCTCATCCGTTTCATCGTTTTGGCTGTTCCTGTGTATCATACAAGGGGATTGCTGTTGTTGCTTTTGGGGAAATAAATTGTTTTGGTCTAAACTTTTAAAAATCCCCAACATCTGTAGATGTGTGAATCTTCCTGAAACTTCTGGGGATTTATGTTCTCATTATCTTTCCAACAGACCTCACAACCTTTGAGGATGCCTGCCATAGATGTGGGCAAAACATCAGGAGAGAATGCTTCTGGAACATGGCCATACAGCCCAGAAAACTCACATCAACCTATATGTGTTTTGTTTGCTTGCTTCTACATTTAATATTTACATTTGTATCATTACTTTCCCCCCATGAACTGAAAGAATTGTACATCGCTCCTTTTCCATTTTACATGGTTCTTATCTTTACAACAAACCAGTGGAATAAGTCAGGCTGAAAGAAAATGCTCTGCTCAAAGTTGCAGGTGAGTTTCATGGCTCACTGAAGTCTCTAACCTGGATATCCATAGTCTAAGCCCAGTATTCCAGTCCCATTAGCTTTCAGTTAGCTAATGGATTGTTAGTTTTATTAATAAAAAGACAGTTTTTGGATTTCTTTCTCTGGCCTGCTTAATGAAGTGGAAACTAAAGTCAATTGACTCCTTTGTCTTATTTGCAGGGTGACTTCATCTCATACTGGACAGGACAACCTAGTTGATTAGAGCTTTAAAGGAAGCTCTAAAAAGGAATCTATCCTCTTTGATAAGTAAAAGCCTTGATTCTCTCATAGATATTATGTGACCCATGGAAATGTCTTGCTGAAAGTGCAAATTGGTTTGTTATAGCACTCAATTTTATAATAATAATAATAATAATAATAATAATGAGGCATTTTACATTAATCCAGATTCTTTTAAGTCAGATGGCACATATTTAAAATATTAAAATATTAATAATCTGAAAATGTTTAAGTTTTTCCTGCCATATTTATGTCTTTTCTCTTTTAAAATTCAAAATATAAATTTAATTCCTAAAAAAAGCTGATGAAATTCTAGACTAATACCATTTGTAAAATTATGACATTACAACTACTCATTCTCCTCATTAAATATGTGTTGGCTGTAACAATTATATTTCTATGTTAATTAATAATTTGTAAAGTATTTGTCTTGCAATCATTTTGCAACAGTTTGTTCATAGATCTGGCAGACAAAAATACAGTACTGGAACTTCAGTGTGGCAAAGTCTTACTGGCCTGGAATTAAATCTTATTATAAGCACGAATCAGGCAAATTACATTCCTAATTACTAGGGCTGGGCAACCACGGAAAAATTTGTTTCTAAACTTGATTCGTTTTTAGGGTTTTTTTGCGTTTCGTTATTTAAAAGAATTCCGAAATTTTCCTTTAAAAAAGTTTGATATTTACAAAATTTCGGAAATCATAAAACAATTACGAAACAATTACTAATCGATTACGAATCGATTCGTTAATGGCGGCCGCGATCGCGCAATACGCTAAAAAAACTTCTGAAGCTTCCCTCTCCCTCTGTTGTTGACTGTTGGTGTGATAATTATATTTTTTTTTCACTGAGAAAACAAACAGCAACCCTAAAACTTGCACCAGACATGCGGAAATAATAACGAATCAATAACGAATCAATAACGAATCAATAACGAAACAATTACGAAACAATTACGAAACGAATTGGAAAAATTCATTTCGTTTTTTAGTTGCTCCTGAATGGTTCAATATCGCTTCGTTATAAAAAAAATGAATTTTTAATGAATTACGAAATTACGAAATTACGAAACCGCCCAGCCCTACTAATTACAACTGGAAACCAGAGAGAGTAAGATCTAAAGTAAGATCTAAAGTTCGTACTCATAAACTGGCTGAACTAGGTGACCTTCAGGGTATCCTCTAACTTGGGGCCCTTCCACACAGCCCTGTATCCCAGAATATCAAGGCAGAAAATCCCACAATATCTGCTTTGAACTGTAATATATGGCAATGTAGACTCGGATAACCCAGTTCAAGCAGATATTGTGGGATTTTCTACCTTGATATTCTGGGATATAGGGCTTTCTGTCCACACTGCCATATAATCCAGTTCAATGTGAATTTGATATACCTGTGTGGAAGGGGCCTAAAATCTATATTTTTCTATGTCCTGTTTATCATGCTTTCTTTTGTAGCCCCTTCTACAATGCCATATAAAATCCAAATAATTTGCTTTGAACTGGATTATATGGCAGTGTAGACTCATAAAATCCATATCAAAACAGATAGCGTGGATTATCTGCTTTGATAATCTAGATTACTTGGTAGTGTAGAAGGGGTCTGAGACTGTACATCTGGTGATACAATTGAAGATCCATCTCTTCCAGCAGGTTTATCCAGTCAAATTTAAATTGTGAATTTTAATTTACATTCTATTAGTGGATTTTAATTTGTATTTGAACTCTGTATTTTGTTGTATGTTATCAAGAGTAGTGTTCAAATGCCTTAAATAATATTAGTAACATCTTGAATCTATACGGAACATGAAAAACTATACACTTTTATTGTATTTACAAATTTTTCATTTTAAAAATCATCCCTTCAGGACACTTTGGAAAAGAAAACCTTCAGGACAGTTTGAAAAAGAACAACTGAAATACAATTACAAGGATTTCTCAGTGCAATAATGAACAATGACAATTGGAATGACTCCTGGAATATGCTTATGGACTACGTGATTTTAGGTAATTGTTTTAATTATGTGATTTTAAAGTTTATGTTGTTTTATTTCTATATGTTTTCAAGGCATTGAATTGTGCCTCTGCTGTGAGCTGCCCTGAGTCGCTTTCAGAGTGAGAAGCATGGGATATAAATGTGGTAAATAAATGAATTCATTATATACTAAGATAATAAAATAGATTAAAAAGTCACAGCCAGCAGCTAAAAATGCACCACCCAAATGTGACATCACAAATCTGTTCTTGCAACTTGTATATTTTCTCTCCTTGCTGTTACCATTTATAACAAGCACTAAAGCCCTTTCTATATATTATGTTTGTTATTCTTGTAGGGAAAGCTTTGGGTGCCACAGTTACTCCCAAGCCAGACTGAAACAATATAATGGTTTCCAGTTGGGGGGGGGCATTGACTGTAAAAACTACTGATTGACCTCCGATCTGGTTATAAGAATGCATACTGCTATGCAAACACTGTGTTGCTTTGAATGAAATTCAAATTGTGATGTGTTCCTATTTGTGTGCCCCTTCCCAAGGATAGTTGGGAAACTTATGTGCAACTTCAGTCATAAGACCTATACAACTAGTAGGAGGTTTTAATGTATTTAGCCAGTGAATACAATACTCAGCTTAGCAGTAACACCTGACTACCTATCTTGTTGCATGGTTGAAAGACACAGCTCTTGGTCATTATTTCATGGCTTACAGCTGACTGCACAAAGTATAGTGTTTTTTACTTGACATGTTAAAGCAATTGAATCTTTATTTCCAAATGAAATATCCATTTCATACCTCACTAGAATGGAGTGCCTCATGTCTTGGGTTCATTTGAAACATGCACACCAAATCTCAAGAAAAGAATAGCTGAGAAAAAGCAAACACATTTGAAAAAGACACACCAATACTCAAAATAATGTTTAAAATACATATTAAAAATCCAACAACACTGTGCAGATACAAAATATGTACATCTAGAAGCAAAATGCACCAAAGTGTGCAACATTTTCATCCTGAAGCCTGATGTGAAACTAGAACAGAAGCAAAAACGATGGCAGAATACAAAGAAGTAGGACTGTGAGAATTTTGCACCCCTATTGATTGTAACAGGAATATTCTTCAGTAGACTGATCTAGGGGCACATTCGGACTGGGAAAATATTTCAGTAATTGAAAGAAGTTATACTCATACTTGTCAGGATTTTATAAACTATGTCTATGCATTCACAATGTCCCCATCTGCCTTATGATTGTGAATTTCTGGGATGGATTGAAACATTTGAAATGCAGAATAGGAGTTTTTTTCTGTCCCAGGAGTTTTTGGTACAGCATATCTAATTCTCATATCTATATCCATTGCATCAGACCTCTCTAGATTCAGAGTAGTGCCACTAATGGTGTTTTGAATAGGTCTGTGACCTTTTACCACAAAAGGTTTCCTGCAAAATTCCTTTCCTCATTTCATTACACTTCTTTGTGTGTTGCACTCATTTCTTTTCTTTATTTTTCTCTTTTTTCTTCCTCATCCTCAGTTTTAACAAATGTATTTCTAAAGTCATATGATACAGTCTTACTAGGGCTGTCCGTTTTCGTTCGTTAATTCGTTTTTTCGGAATTTATTCGTTATTTTTAGCATATCCGACGCGATATCAAAACATATTTTCAAACCCGGAAGGGTTTGAAAATATCGAAACAGCAGCCCCATTTTTTTTACGAGCTTCAGCTCGTCTCGTAAATGGAATGGCGGCTGCTGTGCTGACTTCAGTGCTGTGGTCATGTGCTGGTGCCTGGGAGCCAATCCGGCGCTCAAGCACCCAGCAGTGCACCGTGGCAGCTTTTGATTGGCCGGGAAGGCCTTCAAAAGGAGCTCCGCGCGGCCGTGGAGCTCATTTCTAGCGCGGAGGCGAGAGGGAGGAGAGGTGTGGGAGGGTTGTGCTGCAGTGCTTGGTGCTTGTTGCTTGCGTTGGCGACGTGGCTTCTCTTGGCTTGGAGCAAAGACTGAGTAGTTACTTGGACTCTTCTGTTGGTGCTATTTTTTTGGAGCAAAGACTGAGTAGTATTTTTTTGGAGCAAAGACTGAGTAGTTACTTGGAGTCTTCTGTTGTGCTATTTTTTTGGGTGTTTTCTGTGTTAGATCGTTTGCCCTGACTCCTGCCTGTGTTACCTCAGGGCCAGCTCCATTTTTGAATATTTTCCAATACCTTTCCTTTTATTCTTTTAAAAAAACTCAAAAAAATTCTTGGTCCCTGTTTGTGGCTGTTTCTCGCCCACAGCAGGGCCATTTTCTGCTTTATTTTGCATTTCTGACTATTTTTAAAAAATACCTTTAGTGTATTTTATTTTTCAAAAAATACTCAAAAAAATTCAAAAAAATTCTAAAACTCTCCTGTGTCTGTGTGCTCTACTTGGTCCCTGTTTGTGGCTGTTTCTCGCCCACAGCAGGGCCATTTTCTGCTTTATTTTGCATTTCTGACTATTTTTAAAAAATACCTTTAGTGTATTTTATTTTTCAAAAAATACTCAAAAAAATTCAAAAAAATTCTAAAACTCTCCTGTGTCTGTGTGCTCTACTTGGTCCCTGTTTGTGGCTGTTTCTTGCCCACAGCAGGGCCATTTTCTGCTTTATTTTGCATTTCTGACTATTTTTAAAAAATACCTTTAGTGTATTTTATTTTTCAAAAAATACTCAAAAAAATTCAAAAAAATTCTAAAACTCTCCTGTGTCTGTGTACTCTACTTGGTCCCTGTTTGTGGCTGTTTCTCGCCCACAGCAGGGCCATTTTCTGCTTTATTTTGCATTTCTGACTATTTTTAAAAAATACCTTTAGTGTATTGTATTTTTCCAAAAAATACTCAAAAAAATTCAAAAAAATTCTAAAACTCTCCTGTGTCTGTGTGCTCTACTTGGTCCCTGTTTGTGGCTGTTTCTCGCCCACAGCAGGGCCATTTTCTGCTTTATTTTGCATTTCTGACTATTTTTAAAAAATACCTTTAGTGTATTTTATTATTCCAAAAAATACTCAAAAAAATTCAAAAAAATTCTAAAACTCTCCTGTGTCTGTGTGCTCTACTTGGTCCCTGTTTGTGGCTGTTTCTCGCCCACAGCAGGGCCATTTTCTGATTTATTTTGCATTTCTGACTATTTTTAAAAAATACCTTTAGTGTATTGTATTTTTCCAAAAAATACTCAAAAAAATTCAAAAAAATTCTAAAACTCTCCTGTGTCTGTGTGCTCTACTTGGTCCCTGTTTGTGGCTGTTTCTCGCCCACAGCAGGGCCATTTTCTGCTTTATTTTGCATTTCTGACTATTTTTAAAAAATACCTTTAGTGTATTGTATTTCTCCAAAAAATACTCAAAAAAATTCAAAAAAATTCTAAAACTCTCCTGTGTCTGTGTGCTCTACTTGGTCCCTGTTTGTGGCTGTTTCTCGCCCACAGCAGGGCCATTTTCTGCTTTATTTTGCATTTCTGACTATTTTTAAAAAATACCTTTAGTGTATTTTATTTTTCCAAAAAATAATTCTAAAACTCTCCTGTGTCTGTGTGCTCTAGTTGCCAACTCAAGGTAATACAATACAGTGCTTGATCGCTCATTTGTGTGCTTCCAACCTGTGTAACCCAACACGGTCATACAATACAGTGCTTGATCGCTCATTTGTGTGCTTCCAACCTGTGTAACCCTTTTGCCAACACGGTCATACAATACAGTGCTTGATCGCTCATTTGTGTGCTTCCAACCTGTGTAACCCAACACGGTCATACAATACAGTGCTTGATCGCTCATTTGTGTGCTTCCAACCTGTGTGATGAAACGCTTCCTTCCCGGCTTTTCTAGTCGCAAGGGCCAAGTGCTATCGCGAATACCAAAGAAAGGCAGGGGACTGCAGATGGACACATTGACAAGAAGGGAACATTCAACCGATGAGATGGTTATTGAAACACCCACAGATGCTTCAACCAGCAGTGAGATGGGAGGACCTCCTCCTTATTCCTCAGTTCGAAAGACTCTACATTCAGATCCTGATGTCCTTCCAAGTACCTCTCATACTAGTACTTGTTATGAAGAGGAGGGCAAGGAGGCGGACGTGTCTGAGGAATGGGAGGAAGGAGACAATATGGAATCTGCTTCCACCACAGGAATTAGTGATCAAGAGGACTGCTTGGTGCTGCAGGGCGAGCCACAGAAACAACCAACAACAATCCCTTTTACAAACACCGACAGTCCAAACACGAGCATGAGTAGTACATCTCAAGTGCGTGGTAGGGGTAGGCCGAGATCGCTCCTATGGGATCATTACGACGTCCATAAGGACAAGGCCACTTTGGCAGTTTGCAGGCATTGCGGTGCGAACGTCAGCAGAGGAAAAGATACGAGGCATCTTGCCACAACAGGGCTAAGGACGCACATGAGGAGACACCACCCAACTGTGAAGTTGGACGTAGTTGAAGTCGCCAGCACATGCAGCAGCACTCCAAACACACCAACAGGCCCCGTGCAGAAAACCTTCGATGCTTGGGGTCTGCAAGTTACAAGGATGAGATCTGGAGTTAAGCCGCCATCAGTGAAGGAAATAACACTTCGCCTGGGAGAGATGATGGCTCTGGACCACCAGCCCTTCCGTATGGTGGAACGGGAAGGTTTCCGCCGATTTGTTCACCTCCTGGCACCATGGTACAAGATCCCAAGTCGCATAACTTTCTCTCAAACAGTAATTCCCGCTTTGTACGAGGGATGCAAGCAACGTCTCAGGAACCTTTTGAGCAAGTCACAACCCGTCCATGTACATTTCACCTCTGACATCTGGACGAGCACGGGAGGAGGGCATTCCTATTTGTCCCTGACCGCTCACTGGTGGGAGATGGAGGGTTGCCAAGACTCGGGTCATCGTTGGGCACTCCTGTCCCTTGAGGTGATCGATACGGATCACAGGGCCGACACCATTTCTGAGTACTTGCGAGAGATGATGAGAGACTGGATGCGGCATACTCATTCTGGTGGTACTAACTCGGGATTCATGGTCACAGACGCAGGAAGGAACATGATCCGGGCGGTCGAAACTGCCGGCTTCACTAACGTAACATGCATGGTGCACTTGCTGCATAACTGCGTAAAAGATGGGTTCAAGGGGACCGATGAGAACAGCGCCACCGCCGTCTCTCAACTCATTGAGCGTTGCCGCAGAATCTCGGGCTTCTTCCACCGTAGCTCTAAGTCTGCAAAACTGCTGCGTGACAGGCAAATCCTGGAGCGCCTCCCACAACACCGGTTACTGCAGGATGTCCCCACCCGCTGGAACTCCACCTACATCATGTTGGAGCGCATGGTGGAGCAACAGAGGGCAGTCCACGCTGTCTCGCTGTCAATTGCGGCTCCGATAAACAAGCTGGTCCCCAACAACCAGGAGTGGATGACCATCACTCAGCTGGTTGAGATCCTAGAACCGTTCAAACTGGCCACCGAAAAACTTTCAGGAGACAAAGCACTACTCAGCCATGTGCTCCCAGTCGTCTCGCGTTTGAAGAGCCATTTGGAGTCGCTGGGTGGACATAGTACATTGCAGTGTACGGCTGGGCCCTTGACTCCACAGGCCCAGGAGGTGGTCAGAAAGTTGAATTTGTCCCTCCGTAAACGTCTTCTACCGTTGACAGAGAGTAAGACTCATGTTTTGGCAGCACTCTGCGACCCTTCCATCAAGGACACTGTCTGCTCCAAAGAACTGCCAAAGTGGAAGGCCGAACTTATCTCGCACGTGAGAGAAGAATACTCTCAGAGGGTGGGGGAACGCTCAGAGCAAATTCCTTCTGCCGTTACTCCCCAAAACACCAGCGGTTGCGGCAGCACCAATAACGTCAGTCCCACCTTGCCACCTATCAGGGATGAAGCAAGAGCACTGCAGCTGAAAAAGAGGAGAGCGGAGCGTTTCATTCCCGACAGTATAGCTTTGATGGCAGGGCAAGGAACATCTTCGTCGGCCCGGGCAGCAAATATGGACTCGGCAGAGTTCTCTGTCAATCGGTACTTTGACGAGCCTCAGGAGGATGTAGACACCGATCCATTGGCGTACTGGTCCTCAAAAAGGAGTACATGGCCTGACCTCTCAACCGTAGCCCGCAAGTTTCTCAGCTCCCCACCAACTAGCGTGCAGAGTGAGAGGGTCTTCAGCCTGGCAGGAGATGTTGTCACCCTCCAACGTACCTCACTCAACCCCCTTTCGGTGGAAAAGCTGGTGTTCTTAAAGGCCAACTTGCCACTTTTGGGCTACCCGGAGATAGATTTCGACACCAACCCTTCCTCCGTGCGGTAGATCACCTTAGTTGCTTTGTGCTTTGTGTTGCCTTACGTTACCACTGCCTGCTCAACGCAGGAACATTGCCTGCCCTGATGCGTAGTTCTGTGCTTTTTGTAGCCTTGCGTTTCCACTGCCTGCTCAACGCGGGAACATTGCTTGCCCTGATGCGTACTTCTGTGCTTTGTGTTGCCTTACGTTACCACTGCCTGCTCAACGCGGGAACATTGCCTGCCCTGATGCGTACTTTTGTGCTTTGTGTTGCCTTACGTTACCACTGCCTGCTCAACGCGGGAACATTGCCTGCCCTGATGCGTACTTCTGTGCTTTGTGTTGCCTTACGTTACCACTGCCTGCTCAACGCGGGAACATTGCCTGCCCTGATGCGTACTTCTGTGCTTTGTGTAGCCTTGCGTTACCACTGCCTGCTCAACGCGGGAACATTGCCTGCCCTGATGCGTAGTTCTGTGCTTTGTGTAGCCTTGCGTTTCCACTGCCTGCTCAACGCGGGAACATTGCCTGCCCTGATGCGTACTTCTGTGCTTTGTGTTGCCTTACGTTACCACTGCCTGCTCAACGCGGGAACATTGCCTGCCCTGATGCGTAGTTCTGTGCTTTGTGTAGCCTTGCGTTTCCACTGCCTGCTCAACGCGGGAACATTGCCTGCCCTGATGCGTACTTCTGTGCTTTGTGTTGCCTTACGTTACCACTGCCTGCTCAACGCGGGAACATTGCCTGCCCTGATGCATACTTTTGTGCTTTGTGTTGCCTTACGTTACCACTGCCTGCTCAACGTGGGAACATTGCCTGCCCTGATGCGTACTTCTGTGCTTCGTGCTTTGTGTTGCCCCCCCAAACTCCCTTTCATACACCCTTTCCCCAGTCGTCCCCTACCGGTCTCCTTTCAGCCTGTTGGGGCACTCCTGTACTCCTGTGTACGCTTCCCCCCTCCCCCAACTCCCTTACCCATAAACAAACTACCTACCTCATAAAAAAAACAAAAAAAACCACCAAAAAAACCCATTAAAAATGAAGGTACTTATATTTTAATATTTATAAGTAGAACAGCTGCTATTATTCGTTGATTTAATTATTTAAAAAAGGAAAACAAAGATACTCACCAAAAAATGCTGCTATTATGTATTTATTTATATATTTCTTTAAGAGGCACTCCTGTAGTCCTGTGAGTGTGTACGCTTCACAACAGGGCGTTTGTCCTCTAGTTTGTCCTGTCTCGTGGCTGTGTTTTTTGTTAATTTTCAATTTCTGAATATTTCCTAAAAATACCTGTCTTTTATTCTTAAAAAAATACTAAATATTCGCTTTAACGAATCGATTCGTTATTAATCTCAATATCGAATCGAATCGTACTAAATAACGACGTTTCGGAAGTCGCTTTTGCGCATGCAAAAAGCTTCGGGAGTGTATTTTAAGAGCCTCTGGAGAATTTATCCAGCGATCCATTGGTGTACTGGTCCTCCCGAAGCAATCATGGCAAATCAAAGAACAATCCCTTCCCAAGCTTCCTCTCCCATCCTTCCCTCTCAGGCAAGAAGCCCAACTGCCTATGACCCCGTAAAAACAGGGATTACTACAAAATGGGAAAGTTCAGAAAAGCAAAGGGGAAGCAAACTACAAGCTATCATTAGCTAAATATTTCCTTTATTCTTGATTAATGATTGATTAATGATTGATTTTAATGGCGACTTGCTGTGTGCTCTCACTTGCCCTGTCTCATGGCAGTGTTTGGTCCACATCAGGGCCAGTTTTTGGTAAAGTTTCCATTTTTGAATATTTTTTAAAAATAGTGTCTTTTATTCTTTTAAAAAATAAAAAGAATTCTAACAAAATTTAAGACTCTTCTGCGGCTGTGTGCTCTAGTTGGTCCCTGTTTGTGGCTGTGTTTGATCCACATCAGGGCCAGTTTTTGGTTCATTTTGCATTTCTGAATAAAAATAACGCCCGTGTCTACTTTACATGCATGCGTTTCAACCAACAATCCCTCCCACAAACACCGACACTCTGACAGTCCAAACAGGAGAATGAGTACACCTGAAGTGCGTAGGGGTAGGCCGAGATCGCTCCTATGGGATCATTACGATGTCTCCTGACATTTCGCCCACATCTATGGCAGGCATCCTCAGAGGTTGCGAGGTCTGTTGGAAACTAGTCAAGTGGGGTTTATATATCTGTAGAATAATGTCCAGGGTGGGAGAAAGAAGTCTTGTTTGCTTGAGGCAAGTGTGAATGTTGCTATTGGTCACTTTGATTAGCATTGAATAGCCTTGCAGCTTCAAAGCCTGGCTGTTTCCTGCCAGGGGGAATCCTTTGTTAGAAGGTGTTAGCTGGCCCTGATTGTTTACTATCTGTTTTCTGAGTATTGTTCTTTATTTACAGACCTAATTATAGAAGGTTTTTTTTAAATTATCTGCTTTGAACTGGATTATATGGCAGCGTAGACACTTATAATTCAGTTTAAAGATGATGATGGGGATCATCAGCTTTGACATTCTGGATTATATGGCAGTATAGATCCAGCCTTAGAGTTAATAGTTACAGATTTCCCTTTATGAATGCATAGCCAGGAAAATTCTTTTGCAATATATATAAATTCAAATCAATTTTGCTTTGCTTTGCTTTGCTTTGCTTTACTTTTACATTGCCACTGCCTGCTGAACGCAGGAACATTGTCCTGATATTGAATACAAAATAGATCATAGAATCAAACAGTTGGAAGAGACCTCATGGGCCATCCATTCCAACCCCCTGCCAAGAAGCAGGAAAACCGCGTTCAAACCACCCCTGACAGATGGCCATCTAACCTCTGTTTTTTTTTTAGGCCAGCTCGATCCCAAGATCAATCAAATCGAATCAATCAAATCAATCAAATCAAATCAATCAAATCAAATCAAATCGGACCCAGGTTATCTTGAGTAACCAAAGCGGCCGGGCGAGCTTTTTGGTTAATTTCCCAACTTTTTGGTTAATCTCCCCCACAACTCCCTGTCATGCAGCCTTTGGCACTCCTGTGCCCTCCCCCCCCCCAACTCCCTGTCATACAGCCATGATTATTTTAATGAGCCATTATCAGTTTCACTGTAACTCTCAGCCTTTGCATGCGTGTCATTTGTTCATTTGTGTAGTAACTTCCAACCGGTGCAGCCCATAAGCCTACACGAAGCCCCAACTCATCACAACAGCTTCGGGAGGGAAGCACATGGAGCGGTGAGGGAGGAAGGGGACACCCGCATAGCCAGCCAGATCATATTCTAAAAAAAAATTAAGACTCTTCTGTGGCTGTGTGCTCTAGTTGCCAACTATAGTTTACCCCAACTCCCTGTCATGCAGCCTTTGGCACTCCTGTGCCCTCCCCCCCAACTCCCTGTCATACAGCCTTTGGCACTCCCTGTCATACAGCCTTGATTATTTTAATGAGCCATTATCAGTTTCACTGTAACGCCCTTGTGTACTTTACATCCCAAGCTTCCTCTCCCATCCTTCCCTCTCAGCCTTTGGCACTCCTGTGCCCTCCCCCCCCCAACTCCCTGTCATGCAGCCTTTGGCACTCCTGTGCCCTTCCTCCCCCCCCAACTCCCTTTCATACACCCTTTCCCCAGTCGTTTCCTGCCGGTCCCCTGTCAGCCTATTGGGCATCGTCTCTGGGGTGCCCAGAAAAGAGGCACTCCTGTGTGTACGCTTCCCCCCCAACTCCCTGTCATGCAGCCTTTGGCACTCCTGTGCCCTTCCTCCCCCCCCAACTCCCTTTCATACACCCTTTCCCCAGTCGTTTCCTGCCGGTCGCCTATCAGCCTATTGGGCATCGTCTCTGGAGTGCCCGGAAAAGAGGCACTCCTGTGTGTACGCTTCCCCCCCCAACCCCCTGTCATGCAGCCTTTGGCACTCCTGTGCCCTCCCCCCCCAACTCCCTGTCATGCAAGTGCTATCGCGAATACTAAAGAAAGGCAGGGGACTGCAGATGGACACATTGAAACACCCGCATTGCCATCCAGATCATCCGAATCAACCCTGGCGATCAATGGCAACTTATTTTAATGGCGACTTTATGGCAAGTTTCCCCCAACTCCCTGTCATGCAGCCTTTGGAAAAACGAATGCGACTTTATTTTGGTATAAAAAATAGGGATTACTCTAAAATGGGAAAGTAGTGCGCGTGCAGCCCCGGACATCTAAGGGCATCACAGGAACCCCAGGACACTTTTTATTGATTATTTTAATGGCGACTTTATGTCAAGTTTCCCCCAACTCCCTGTCATGCAGCCTTTGGCACTCCTGTGCCCTCCCCCCCCCAACTCATCACAACAGCTTCGGGAGGGAAGCACATGGAGCGGTGAGGGAGGAAGGGGACACCCGCATAGCCAGCCAGATCATTTGTGTACTTCCAACCAGTGTGATGAAACGCTTGCTTCCCGGCGAATCCCAAAGAAAGGCAGGGGACTGCAGATGGACACATTGAAACACCCGCATATAGCCATCCAGATCATCCGAATCAACCCTGGCGATCAATGGCACTCCTGTACTCGTGCACTTGTTCCTGATTGATGGGACCGGCCTGCTTTGAACACACTGAAAAGGAAACCCTTCGGACCCCCGGGACACTCAGTTAAGAGTACGGGGGGAGCACCGAGAGAAGTTGAAATTTGACTTTGCATGGCTTCCCAACCCCCCAACTCCATAAAAAAATGAATGCATAGCCTGGAAAATTATTTTGCGGTATAAATTCATAGTCAGGAAAATTATTTTACATATTATTTTACATATTTTATTTTACATATTATTTTACATATTATTTTACATATTTTACTTCATCCCAGACTACCCTCGGGAGTCTCTCTGCTTCAGTCCTCTACATTTTCGTAGAAGCACTTCTTTTTATTGATGATTTTAATCGCAGGGGTCAGCACACACGGAGTGCAATGGATGAGCCTAACCCCGGAATACCACGTTCGTGATCATGGTGTCTCCCCGGTCATTCCCTGCCAGTCTCCCCTAACTCCCCTAACTCCCCCTGAACTAGAAGCACTTCTTTTTATTGATGATTTTAATCGCGACTTTTCGTCAAGTTTCTAAAATTAAAATTAAAATTAAACTCTAGATTTACCACAGTTATCTAAGGAACACATTATGCAGTGAGTTTCCCGCATTTGGGGAAATCGCAGGGTTAAGCACACACGGTATAGCTTTTGTTTCACCTAAGAGAAATGCTCCCATAACTTCATTCCCTGCCAGTCCCCATTTTCGTAGAAGCACTTCTTTTCATTTATTGTTTTTATTGCCAGTCCTGTACTCTAGTGTACGCTCCCCCCCCCAACACAACGTGCTTTGAGCACAGTAGTTTTTTCAAATTAAATGATTCGGAACCGCGGGACTCAAATGAAAATTTGACTTTGAATGGCTGTGAGACTAAAGTTCCTCTTTACCTCCCTTAACTCCCTGTCATACACCCTTTCCCCATACATACACCTTTCCTCCGGTATCTGTTCGTCTGCAAATTAAACTCCAGTATTACCACAGTTATATCTAAGGAACAGGGGGAGCAACCAAAGGAACCATAACAGATTCCAAACTACTGGGTGAAATACATACACATACTTCCTTTCCCCGTTCATTCCCTGCCAGTCTCCCCTAACTCCCTTTCATACACGCATCCCAGAGGTCTGCGCTCGTCGGCATGGATTAGCTCTAGAGGGTGAGCATTTGGAAAATTTTCCATTTTTAAATAGAGGCAAACAACTCGGTGAAATAGCTTTGGTTTCACAATGGGAAAACCACCTTCGTGAGCACTTCTTTTTATTTATAATTTTACTCACAACTTTTCGTCAAGTTTCTAAAATTGAAATTAAAATTAAACTCTGGAATTACCAGTTATATCTAAGGAACATATTCAAACAACTCGGTGAAATAGCTTTTGTTTCACCATGGGAAAACCACCTTCGTTAGGACTTCTTCATCACGGAGGTCTGAGCTCATCGGCATGGATTAGCTCTAGAGGGTGAGCATTTGGTTAATTTCCCATTTTTGAATGGAAACCCTCCCCCCCAACTCCCCTTCATACACCAGGGTTCAGAGACGTTGCTCGCATCCCTCATACAAGGATGGAATTACGTTTTGGGAGGGTGCCCTGATGCATACTACTTTGCTTTCTGCGTTGTGGTGCCTTACATTGTCACTGCCTGCTGAACGCGGGAACATTGCCCTGATGCGATCGGACGCAGGTTATCTACTCTTCTACTCCTGTATACGCTCTCATTTGCCCTGTCTCCTGGATGTGTTAGCTGTTCATCAGTGCCAGTTAATTTTCCATTTTTGAATATTTTTAAAAAATACCTGTCTTTTATTCTTTAAAAAAACCCAAATAAATTCAAAAATAAGAAAGGACCCTTGTGTGCCTGTGTGTGCGTGTTTCCCCCCCCCAACTCCCTGTCATGCAGCTTTTGGCACTCCTGTGCCTCCCCCCCCAACTCCCTGTCATACAGCCTTGATTATTTTAATGAGCCATTATCAGTTTCACTGTAACGCCCTTGTGTACTTTACATCCCAAGCTTCCTCTCCCATCCTTCCCTCTCAGCCTTTGGCACTCCTGTGCCCTCCCCCCCCCAACTCCCTTTCATACACCCTTTCCCCAGTTGTTTCCTGCCGGTCCCCTATCAGCCTATTGGGCATCGTCTCTGGGGTGCCCGGAAAAGAGGCACTCCTGTGTGTACGCTTCCCCCCCCCCACTCCCTGTCATGCAGCCTTCGGCACTTCCTCTCCCCCCAACTCCCTGTCATGCAGCCTTTGGCACATTGCCCTGATGCGATCGGACCCAGGTTATCTAGAGTAACCAAAGCGGCCGTTTGCCCCGTGTTCCTGAGCAGTGAATACAGAAGACATGGCTTCCCGGCTCCAGCCTTGATTATTTTAATGAGCCATTATCAGTTTCACTGTAACGCCCTTGTGTACTTTACATCCCAAGCTTCCTCTCCCATCCTTCCCTCTCAGCCTTCGGCACTCCTGTGCCCTCCCCCCCCAACTCCCTTTCATACACCCTTTCCCCAGTCGTTTCCTGCCGGTCCCCTATCAGCCTATTGGGCATCGTCTCTGGGGTGCCCGGAAAAGAGGCACTCCTGTGTGTACGCTTCCCCCCCCCACTCCCTGTCATGCAGCCTTTGGCACTTCCTCTCCCCCCAACTCCCTGTCATGCAGCCTTTGGCAAATTGCCCTGATGCGATCGGACCCAGGTTATCTAGAGTAACCAAAGCGGCCGTTTGCCCCGTGTTCCTGAGCAGTGAATACAGAAGACATGGCTGCCCGGCTCCAGCCTTGATTATTTTAATGAGCCATTATCAGTTTCACTGTAACGCCCTTGTGTACTTTACATCCCAAGCTTCCTCTCCCATCCTTCCCTCTCAGCCTTTGGCACTCCTGTGCCCTCCCCCCCAACTCCCTTACATACACCCTTTCCCCAGTCGTTTCCTGCCGGTCCCCTATCAGCCTATTGGGCATCGTCTCTGGGGTGCCCGGAAAAGAGGCACTCCTGTGTGTACGCTTCCCCCCCCCACTCCCTGTCATGCAGCCTTTGGCACTTCCTCTCCCCCCAACTCCCTGTCATGCAGCCTTTGGCACATTGCCCTGATGCGATCGGACCCAGGTTATCTAGAGTAACCAAAGCGGCCGTTTGCCCCGTGTTCCTGAGCAGTGAATACAGAAGACATGGCTGCCCGGCTCCAGCCTTGATTATTTTAATGAGCCATTATCAGTTTCACTGTAATGCCCTTGTGTACTTTACATCCCAAGCTTCCTCTCCCATCCTTCCCTCTCAGCCTTTGGCACTCCTGTGCCCTCCCCCCCCCAACTCCCTTTCATACACCCTTTCCCCAGTCATTTCCTGCCGGTCCCCTATCAGCCTATTGGGCATCGTCTCTGGGGTGCCCGGAAAAGAGGCACTCCTGTGTGTACGCTTCCCCCCCCCACTCCCTGTCATGCAGCCTTCGGCACTTCCTCTCCCCCCAACTCCCTGTCATGCAGCCTTTGGCACTCCTGTGCCCTCCCCCCCCAACTCCCTGTCATACAGCCTTAATTATTTTAATGAGCCATTATCAGTTTCACTGTAACGCCCTTGTGTACTTTACATCCCAAGCTTCCTCTCCCATCCTTCCCTCTCAGCCTTTGGCACTCCTGTGCCCTCCCCCCCCAACTCCCTGTCATACAGCCGTTCCGGTATCTGACCGTCTTCAAACCTCCGACTTTCGTTCTTGATTGATGCAAGCGGCCAGCTTTGACCGCACTAATTTTTTCAAAGTAAATGCTTCGGTCCTCCACATTTTTATAGAAGCACTTTGTTTTATTGATGATTTTAATTGCGACTTTATGGCAAGTTTCTGTGCCCTTCCTCTTGGCACTCCTGTGCCTTCCCCCCTAACTCCCAGTCATGCAGCCTTTGGCACTCCTGTGCCCTCCCCCCCCCAACTCCCTGTCATGCAGCCTTTGGAAAAACAAGCTAGCTATCATTAGCTAAGTATTTCTTTTATTCTTGATTAATGATTAATGATTAATGATTGATTTTAATGGCGACTTTTAGTCAAGTTTATATACGGTCACCCTCTTTTTTTCCCCGTCACCCCATAACGAATGGGGTTCAACGGGTTGCCTGCACCTGTCGGCGTAGGGTAGACACACACTGTAGTGCGCGTGCAGCCCCGGACATCTAAGGGCATCACAGGAACCCCAGGACACTTTTTATTGATTATTTTAAAGGCGACTTTAGTACTGGAGACCTCGGTACACTCCTTCTTTACCTTGGACGTCGTCCTCTGCCACCGAGCGCCATCAAGCGGCGGAAGCCTTCCCGCTCGACCATATGGAAGGGTTGGTGGTCGAGAGCCATCATCTCTCCCACGCACTGGGTGATCTGCTTGGCTGTGGGTGACTTTTCCCCCGATCTCATCCTGCCAATGGGCAGACCCAAAACCTTCAGCGTGGACTGAGTTTGTCTCCCCGCTTTGGCAGTTGGCAAAGTGGGAGTATTCTTCCTGCGGCTGCAGGTGCTGCCAGTTTCTCTTACTCTCACCTTGATCATTGGGTGATGCCTCTTCATATGCATCTCCAACCCTTCCTGACAGATGGCTAGCCTGTCTCTACTGAATCATAGAATCCTGAATCACAAAATCCTACATTTGGAAGAGACCCAAAAGGCCACCTAGATGGCTTCCCCCCCCCCCCAACTCCCTTTCATACACGCATCCCTGAGGTCTGCGCTCGTCGGCATGTATTAGCTCTAGAGGGTGAGCATGATTTTAATCGCAACTTTTCCTCAAGTTTTTCATACAGTTTTTCGTAAAGTTTAAAATAGCTTTTGTTTCACCAAAGAGAAATTCTCCCATAACTTCATTCCCTGCCAGTCCCCATTTTCGTAGAAGCACTTCTTTTTATTGATGATTTTAATTTTCAGGGCTGGGAGAGGCGGTAGCTCGCCTCTGGGCGGACCGCCAGCTCGATCCCAAGATCCATTTATCTTTCTAAATTTTCTTGGTGGATTTGGGAAGCCTTATGCAAGTAGTCGTCGTTTCTTCTTGTCTAGCACAATTTCTTGCAAGGCACTTCTGTGAGTCTTCTCCTGCCGTGCCGTTTCGGAAAACGTAGAAATTCTCTGGTTTGAAATGTCTTCTTGGCTGCTGTGAGCTTTTTGGTTGATTTCCCATGTTTGAATGGAAACCCTCCCCCCCAAATCCCCTTCATACACCAGGGTTCAGAGACGTTGCTCACATCCCTCATATAATGCTGGAATTACGTTTTGGGAGGGTGGTAACTGTCTTCCTGGCTGCTGAGAGTAGGCCAGTACTTAATCCCAGACATTTTCATGGAAGCACTTCTTTTTATTTATGATTATAATCGCGACTTTTGGTTGGTCCCCATCCCTGACCTATACTCGGGAACCCTCCCCCCAACTCCCCTTCATACACCTGGAATAAGGTTTTGGGAGGGTGGTAACTGTCTTCCTGGCTGCTGAGAGTAGGCCAGTACTTAATCCCAGGGGTCAGCACACACGGAGTGCAATGGATGAGCCTAACCCGGGAAGTCCGCGGGACTAAAATGAAAATTTTACTTTGAATGGCTGTGAGACCAAAGTTCGTCTTTACCTCCCTTAACTCTCTTTCATACACACTTTCCCCTCCTCTTTACCTCCCTTAACTCCCTGTCATACACCCTTTCCCCATACACCTTTCCTCCGGTATCTGTTCGTCTGCAAATTAAACTCTAGAATTACCACAGTTATATCTAAGGAACAGGGGGAGCGACCAAAGGAACCATAACAGATTCAAATCAACTCTGTGAAATACATACATACACCCTTTCCCCAGTCCCCTTCATACACCTGGAATAACGTTTTGGGAGGGTGGTAACTGTCTTCCTGGCTGCTGAGAGTAGGCCAGTACTTAATCCCAGACATTTTCAAGGAAGCACTTCTTTTTTTATTGATGAGTTTTATTTTTATTGATGATTTTAATCAAGTTTTTTTCAAATCAAGTTTTTTCAAAGGAAACCCTTCAGACCCCCGGGACACTCAGTTAAGAGTTACTGGCTCCCCCCCCCCCAACTCCCTTTCATACACCCTTTCCTCAGTCGTTTCCTGCCGGTCGCCTTTCAGCCTGTTGAGCATCGCCTCTGGAGTGCCCGGAAATGAGGCACTCCTCTACTCCCCCCCCTTTCATACACCCTTTCCCCAGACGTCCCCTGCCGGACACCTTTCAGCCTGTTGTCTGTCCTCCCCCAAGTCTTGCAAGACAATAAACCGGTTCATTGTGGTTATGTGTGTCAACTTGGCTTTCAGTCTTCAACAGGGGGTCGCAGCAGAAGGGCCGCACTGGTTGGAACTACACAAATAATGAGCACTGTAAGCATTTTGTGTTGGCTTATGGGCCGCACTAGTTGGAACTACACAAATGAAATGCTTGCCCTGATGTGCGCTGCAGTGTTTTCATTTTATTTCAAATATTTTATAAATTTTTTTTAAGAATAAAAGAAATATGTAGCAGTGAAACTTTTAAAAAAGAAAAATTTCAAAATGCTTGCCCTGTAGTGCGGCAAAAACAGCTGCAGGACAGCCACAACAACTGGGTGAAACAGCTTTTGTTTCACCAAAGACAAATGTGAAGACGTCTACGGATGGCGAAAGTCAACTTTCTGACCACCTCCTAAGCCTGTGGAGTGAACAGGGGCCCAGCCATGATAGCAATGTACTTTGTCCACCCAGCGACTTACCAAAGAAAAGGCTGTAGTGATCTACGGGTCCATGCTATCCAGATCAATCTGGGGATAGCCCAAAACTGGCAAGTTGGCCTTCAAGAAGACCAGCTTTTCCACAGCAAGGGGGTCGAGCAAGTTACGTTGGAGGGTGTGACGATTGCAATGTACTTTGTCCACGCAGTGACTCCAAATGCCTCTTCAAACGCAGGACGACAGGGACCACATGGCTGAGTAGTGCTTTCTGTGCTGAAAGATGTTCGGTGGCTAATTTGAATGGTTCTAGTATCTCGACCAGCTGAGTGATGATCATCCACTCCTGGTTGTTGGGGAACAGCTTGGGCTGACAAAGATTTTCCATGCGCTCCCACATGATGCAGGTGGAGTTCCAGCGGGTGGGGACATCCTGCAGTAACCGGTGTTGTGGGAGGCACTCCACTTTTGCGGACTTAGAGCTACGGTGTAAGAAGGCCGCGATTCTTTGGCAGCGGTCAATGAGTTGAGTGACGGCGGTGGCGCTGTGACCATGAATCCCGAGTTTGTACCACCGGAATGAGTATGCCGTATCCAGTCTCTCATCATCTCTCGCAAGTACTCATCACTCAAACAAAGCTGCAATGACTGTTCGAGAGAAAGTTACCATGGTGCCAGGAGGTGAACTGAACAAATCAGCAAAAACCTTTCCGTTCCACCATACTGCATGATTGCAACAGCCTGGAAGGCAAAAAGGCAGTCAATCCCGGGGGGGGGGCAGGGTCAAGAGCCCACCCCGGGAGGACTTACAGCCTGTCTCAGTGGCATGGGAGGGAGAAGGCCGGGAAGGGTATCGGCCTTCTCTCAGCAGACAAAAAGGCGGTCAATCCCGGGGGGGGGGCAGGGTCAAGAGCCCACCCCGGGAGGACTTACAGCCTGTCTCAGTGGCATGGGAGGGAGAAGGCCGGGAAGGGTATCGGCCTTCTCTCAGCAGACAAAAAGGCGGTCAATCCCGGGGGGGCCAGGATCAAGAGCCCACCCCGGGAGGAGTTAGTCTGTCTCAGTGGCATGGGAGGGAGAAGGCCGGGAAGGGTATCGGCCTTCTCTCAGCAGACAAAAAGGCAGTTAATCCCGGGGGGGGGGCAGGGTCAAGAGCCCACCCCGGGAGGACTCAGTCTGTCTCACTGGGGGACGGCCAATATGCTGTGTAAGAAATGTGCACACCATGACAGTCCCGGGGGGGGGGGGGCGGGGCTGAGCAATGTCCCCCTGGGAGGGCATGGGAGGGAGAAGGCCGGGAAGGGGACGGCCAATATACTGTGAAAGATATATTGTTTTGAAGGAGTTATTGGGAGTTTTTGGCCAAAAAAGCTTAACAAAAAAACCTGTTATTTTAAGAAAAATTGCCCAAGAACTGGAGTTAAAAAGATGCATGGTCAAGGAAACCTTATTTAGCAAGTAAAATGCATAGAAATTAAAAAACTGGGTTCAAAGGCAATGAATTTCCTGCTGGTAAAAGATTAAGAATTCTTTCTGTTCCCTCTCCATGGAAAAAAAAAATCTTTGTGGTTCCAGGAGAGAGAAAAAACTGGAGTAAGTAAATGCATTAACTAGGCAACACCTAGGCAGACTTGTTTTGAAGGAGTTATTTCGAATGTTTGACCAAAAATGCTGAACAAAAAAAAAAAAGTTATTTTAAGAGAAATTGCCCCATACGCATTTCCTTTGCAACTAGATAAAAATGGGTGATTGCAAAGGCAAAACTCCTAATTATTGCATTGCCTTTTTCCAAATTATTTTACTTCCTTCCCTTTAAGAAATAACAACTACGGCCCTAAAACTCTCTTTCCAATTCTTTGCCTATTAGCAAAAACTAGAACTATAAATTCTTTTGAGTGGAAAGAACTTCGATTTAGAACTTCGATTTAGAAGAAACACTTCCGGGTTTGAAAGAAATGTCGATATTGTACTGTTATAAAAAAAAAACAATTTACAAAATTGTCGAACAAAACCGCCCAGCCAGATAATTTCCCTTAATTTAATATTCATAGTTGTTTCAAAGTGAAATTTATGATATTTTCTTCTTTTGATTTAATTTACTTTCTGCATTTTTAACAATTAATTTGTAATTTTTGACATTATAACTATATTATAAATAAATAATTTATATTTCGTATTGTTATGTTAAAAAAATATGATAATACATTTCTTTATGTATTACATTTTATTACAGTCTTAAGTAATTTAATTTCAATTTCTTACCTTGCTTCTTGTTTAGCAACTGACTGTATTTTAATTTTTGGTTTAACTTTTTATTGATTTATATTCTATTTGATAATTTTATTATTCTTATTTGTTATGTTTAGTTATTTTATTGTAGCAGTTTATTATTTTATTATTTTATTATTTTATTTATTATGTTACATTACTTTATTAATATATGTTTTTTTAATTATTACATTTCTTTTAATTACCAACCGTTCTAATTAAAAATATATGGGGGAAGGGGTGAAGATAAGGGAGGAAAAAAATCATAAATGCAAAAAAAATAATTGACTCCCTTCTATTCTGCTCGTGCAATATCTTTTCATTTTCTAATGTATATGAAAAAAAACCAAAATGAGTTCCATCTAAATGTATGATGAAGCTGTAAAATGTGTTGTAAGGTAATGTTTTTGTTAACGAATCGATTCGTTATTAACGAATACGCGATTAACGAAATTTCGTTAATGCCTTCGCGCATGCGCTAAAGCGCGGAAGCGCCATCTTAACGAATCGATTCGTTATTAACGAATAACGAAATTTCGTTAATGTAAAATTCGTTAATCGATTCGTAATAGCGGAATGACGTATTAACGAATTTTCGTTAATGTTCGCGCATGCGCTAAAAAACGCGGGCGCCATCTTAACGAATCGATTCGTTATTGGCTCCAAATAACGAAATTCGTTAATATTAACGAAATTTCGTAAATAACGAAACTTGTTTTTGGAAAGTTTTGTAAATATTTTAAATATCGAAACAAAAAAACACCCCAATTACAAATCGATTTTAGAAACAAATTTTTTCTTGATCAAACAGGCCTAAGTCTTACCTCTATGGTGCTTTCCTACCATACAAAGTACAAGTAAATAAATCAATATTTTCAATTTCCAGCAAGAATACTGAATGATGAGTTTGTGAATTATAACAACAACAACAATTTGTTTTCCACTGTCCTCCATGGCATGAAGTGGGGCACAACACAGTTAAGAGAAACTCAACTGCAAGGTGTGAAATCCAGAAAGAGAATAATCCAACATGTAACAGAACTGTTGGCCCATTTGGTTGAGTCATGTAATGTGTTGCATACTGTCAAATGGAGCCTCCTGTGGTACAATGGGTTAAACCCTTGTGCCGGCAGGACTGTTGACTGAAAGGTTAGTGGTTCAAATCTGGGGAGTGGGATGAGCTCCCATATGTCAGCTCCAGCTTCTCATGAGAGAAGCCTCCCACAGGATGCTAAAACATCAGGGTGTTCCCTGTGCAATGTCCCTGTAGACAGTCAGCCAATTCTCTCACAGCAGAAACAGCTTGCAGTTTCTCAAGTCACTCCTGACATGGAAGCCCCCCCCCCCCCCACCAAAGTCAAACATTTGAAGTGACATTCCCTGAGTGGTAAACATGTACCTGGGATCCTATTTTCAGGATTGATTCTAACTGCCACTTTAGTATGTTTGCTACTAAGAGTTTCTTTGCATGGCCAATGCTATATACAGCTGGTATAGCATCTGGACTTATTTGATTAGCTCAATTTTGTGGTAGGGACCCATGGCAATTGAATTGGCTTCAAGGGTGTTGTTGCCAATGTTCCCAAATCATGCTGGTGACAGCTGCCTTCCCACAATTCACCCTTAAACATCTACATCTCTAGCTGCACTTTAAAAAGAGTTTTGAGTATTTTATAATAAAGATTGATTTCAGCTAAAGATACTCAAAGCAGCTTTCACAATAGAACCTTTAGTTTACCACTTTAAAAGATATAAATGTACCAATTAGCACACTCGTATGGTAATGGGGAGAGGGAACCCTACTGATTTGTCTTTTGTTTCAGAATAATGTAAGTTATAGTGGGATGATTAAAAGGATTGTTATCCACAAATTGCTTTCCTTATCAATAACGTACTTTCAAACATAAAATTGGAATGAATATATTACATATGAGTATTTCAGAAGAATAGAAGGATGTGTGAGGTGATATTAGTTTATTTAAAACATGTATCTCTTGTGTATTTTTTTTATCCCACCTTTCTCCTGATATAGAAGCTTAAGGTAACTAATGAATACAACACAATATAAATTAAAACAGTGCAAATGCATGAACATATGAGTATCTAAAAAAAACCAATTATGCCCTTTGTGTCATTCAACATTAAAACATAAAAATCCACTTAAAAACTACACAGTTACCTTCAAATCCTGCTCACATCACCCTGAGCAACCTGCCTGTCATCACTCCCCAAATGCTTGATGGCAAATGTACATTTTCATTTACCTATGAAAGCCGAGCAAGGAGTTCCAGAGTCTGGGAGCAGCCACTGAAAAGACCCACTCTCTTGTTCCAACCAAATGAAGTTCAAAGGATGATGGGACAGATAGAAGGCCCTCTCCAAATTATTTTAGTTTTCTAACATGCCCACAAAGAGATACAGTATTTCAAATAACCCGGACCCAAGCTGTATAGGCCTTTATAGGTCAAAACCAGCACTTGTTTACGTATTGTTTTTACAATAAAAAACCAGGTCAATAAGGCAATAAGTCTGTGTGTGCCTTCAAGTCATCTGTCAACTTATGAATTTCATCTGAAATACAGCCCAATACAAATGTAATAAAAACAAAAAATGCTAGAGAAAGAATGGAGGGAGCATGTAGTAACAGCAGGTGAAAATAGCATCTGGACCATAAACATAGTGCTGGAAATTGCCACAAGACATGATTTTATCATGATTTTATTTTTTTAATGGGGGAAGTGGATGCTCTGGGAGACTGGTAAGAGACAAAAAGTGAGTTTTGGGTACTGCATGTGGCCCAGAACCCCTTCTGTAAATAATGTGAAAGCATCCAAGAAACAGTTGGAAAGTGTTTGTCAAGTAATTTGTATGGATAATATCTTTACAATATTTCAAAAAAAAAAATCTAAATAGGTGTTATTATCTTGGTGTTCAAATTCATGTGCCTGGGATAAGTCAGATAAGTCAATGAATTCAGATTTGGGGTCCAGATTAGAACATTCCTGATCCTGTCTGAATTAGGACCAAATCAAAGGATGCTTGCAGAACTCTTTCAATGATAATAATTCTCATAGTTTACGGAGCAATATAATGCTTGTATGCATATCTACTCATAAGGATTGCCGGTTGATTTCACTGGTGCTTACTCTCTGCGAAATGTGTGCAGGAATGCCAATTTAGCATATTTTAGAGGTCAAAGAATAGTGGCTAGATCATAAAAGTCTCCAAGGGCTGACCTGAGCCATAGTTTTCAAGTGTAATTTTTACAGAACCCATCACTAGGTTTTATCTATAATTAGGCATTTAACCTCAACAGTTTTCATTTTTACTGTGCAAAAGGTCATTAATAATCTCTTTCTCTGCTTTCACCCACTCTCCATTTTCGACTTCTTAACCGTCTGAACATGTAGACTCTAACTTTTAACTGAAATTAATTTGAAAAGATTTGATACATATTAGTTATAATGAGAAGGACAGAAAGATGTTAAATAAATTCTTAGCTGAGCAAGAGAAAAAAAGGAAAATAATCCAAATAGCCTTAGAAAGGAAAACTTAAGCTACTTGGGATGTTCTCATAATGCAAAATGAATATAATGTAATTACCAAATTTGGCTTTGTTTCCAAGATGATGTTTGTTGCCCGTTAAACATCAAAAGTGATGTTGGTGTGAATATGGGAAAATAATTTGTAATCATGTCATCACTCCTAATGGAATAACATTACAAGAGCCTTCACCTTCATTAATATTTTTTCTAGACACACACTTTTAAAATGGCTTTATTCTAATGGGATTTTTTTTTAGTCTGAGGCTAAGGTTATATATTTTATTTTAAAACAATTAACAAAGTTATATATTGCCTTTACAAATATTAGGGGTGTGCCAATTATAGTCTGTATTTTCTCTCCATTGCCCTGGGCTTCAAGTGCTGCTCTGGGCCAGAGGGAAGAAAGGGGAGGCCAGGGGACAGCACCGTCTTGTCTCCTGCATTTGCCATCCGTTGGGGACCCCTCCCCCCAGCACCAACTGCTGCTCTGGGCCAGAGGGAAGAAAGAGGGGCCAGGGGACAGTTCCACCTTGTCTCCTGTGCTATTCTAATAATATGTTATAATATAATATATTGTATATACATATAATATTTATAATATTGTAATGTAATGCAATATAATACTAGTAATTGTTTTTAAATGCATAATGATTTTGTATTCTGTATATCTAAACTGTTGTAAACCACTCTGAGTCGCCTAAGGGCTGAGAAGAGCGGTATACAAATAAAGTAAATAAATAAATAAATAATAAGTGCCAGCATTTTCTGGGTTTTTTTTTCTTACAAGTTTTCTCCTCTCAGTAGGAAAGAGTGATTTTAAAAAAAATAAAAATCAGTGGATGATCGGATCTTTCTGAAACTTTACAGGAATAATGCCCTACTCATGTTCTGTCACTGTGCAAAAATTAGGGAAATTTTTTTATCTTTTTTGTTTTTTAATGTTATTTGTAAAACTTTGAAAACTTCCACAGAAACAGTGGATGATCGAAACTAGTGTGCCAAACTTCATCCTGATACTATTTTTTTCAATCCTCTGAGTCTGTGTGACATGGCCAAGGTGCTTAAATTGGGTATCCCTTTAAGAGAAACTTTGGAGGCTCGCTTCTCCATTTTTATTGCTATCAGGATGAATCTTAGCACACTTGTAGGACACATGTATGGCTATACATCCATGACATTTTTTGGAAATTTGAAAAGGTTTTACAGATAACTTTAAAAATCCAAAAGAGGTATTTTTATGAATTTGGCCACAGTGACATAACATGACTAGGGCATAATTCCTGCAAAGTTTCAAAAAGATCAGGTCATTCACTGATTTTTAGGATTTTTTCCCAATTTAAGCACCTCATACTCTCTCAGCCTGAAGATTGAAAAATTGCAGACAAACTTCATCAAGGACTGGGAACCATTTCTAAACTTTATATTAAAAATACAGATACGTTTTTATAGGCTTCATAATTTAATCTATTAGAATTTGTGTAGGGAATGTATAAGCAATAACTATCACAAAGAGTCGGAAGCGATTGAATGAATGAACAAATCAGACCAGAAGAAAGAATAGAAAAACAATGTAATAGGAAGGAATTATATATGAATGCCTCCAACCCAAGGGATGGGAAGATATCAAAATGGGAGGGATGGGAGGAGTGAAGGATGTAACTAAATATGAATATTGCATATATGTTATAGGTAGGTAGTATTGTATTGGTATATATATACACACACATGTATACAAAGGTGTTTCATTGTTTTTAGGTAAATTGAAATTTTAAAAAAAGAAAGATTATTTTCCCCTGGCTTTCAGGGTAAAACTTGCCACACTTGTAGGACACATTTATGATTGTAAGCTTATAGGGTTTTTAATTATTATTTTTTTTGTCAATTATAGCCTTTTAAGTTGGATTGGACTAGATCGCTTTTGGGGTTCCTCCTAAGGGAAATTTTAGAGGCTAGTTTCACTGTTACTTTTATGGTTACCAGAATGAAACTTGGCACTTTTGTATGACACATTTATGACTGTAAGCCCATCAAGTTTTGCCAACCCACCAATTTGTGGAAAATTTTTAAAGTTTTTTACAAATAACATTTTAAAAAACAAAAAGAGATATCCTCTGGAATTTCTTCACAGCATCAGAACAGGAGTAAGGCGTCATTCCTGCCAAGTTTCATCCACCAATCATTAGGATTTTTTTTCCAATTTAAGCACCTTGGAGAAGTTACATTCTCTCAGCCTGAGACACTTGAAAAAAATTGGCTATCAGGGTGAAACTTGCCACACCTGTAGGCCACATTTACAAATGCAAGACTGCCAAGTTTCAGAATGTTTCACTAATCCACTGATTTTTTTGTAATTAAAAAAACACAAGAGAGATTTCTGGGATTTGAAGTCCAAACCAACACACACCACAAGAGAAGAGGAGAATGGATTGACTAGGCCTGTGATTGACTGAGAAACATGATGCAGCAAGTGTGGCTGCACTCACTGCTCAATCTCATTGACCCCACCATGGAGAGTTTGTGCTTGCAAAACAAACAACAGTCAGAATACTAGAAATAAAAAAAGTAAAAATCAGCTAAACTTTTCCAAATTTAGCTGAAAAATTTTGCAGCTCATGTTTCATTCCAGTAAGGCTCCAGAGGGGGTTCCTCCCAGTTTGTTTTTTGGAATTTTGGCTTGTGAATCGCTTACATTACCCAAAATATGAATTAATCTACAGAATTTTGCACACCCCTAGCACATATACTGTATGTTACTGAACACTTGGGAAATGGTAAAAGGGAGTTCCTTGCAAAAGTTTGATTATCAAATACACTTTAAAAATATTATGTACAAAAGACTATAGTAATTGTCACTTAACCCATCCTGTCACTATGCATTATTTTCTTTGCTGCCATGGTATGAAATTTAATTGTATGACTTTAACTTGAAGACATTTAAATTACAGGGTCATTTTCTCTGTAAGCGGTGGAAAAGATGTAACTATTGCCACTGATTCTCCAACATCTATGTCTTTGCTATTATGTGAATTGCATATATTATAGGACAAAGGCCTTTAGCACTTGTAGCTTGGAAACTGAAGACTGTTTCTATTTCCTTGCCAAAGATTATTGAAGGCCCTTCAGGGCTCTTTTGCAATCATTTTTTTCTTTGTTGTAGAAAGCTATGGCTTCCTTTCATTTAATGGAAATGAAATATAGAACTGTGCTTCAACCTACTATGCTTTCCTTCTCATGTATATGTTACACAATGGGAAAGCAATAAACACAAGGAATAAAAACCATATGTTTAAAATACAAAAAAAAGTTTAATAGAATAATACTGCATGTGTTATTTCATTGAATTCTCCTATTTTATATCCCACCTCAAAAGTACTTGGAGTGGTCTTTAAAACACGCATTTTTATCAGGACTTTGATGTGACTCATACTTAAACAGAATAAAGATATAATAATAATGGCTTTTAAAATACTTGATCCATTTATATTGTTACACATATGCAATGCTTACAGTGATGTCCATTCTGAGAAAACTATACTTAAACACTCATGTTTCCTTAAAAATCTGTTTCTGGAAGAAATATCTTCAGATGTTGAGATCTAATAGGTTGGGAGAATTCCAATGAGAATACCTTTCAAAGGAAACTGAGCATAGCTTTTCAGATAAAAGTTGTGCTTTAATGCTGCTTTGTCCACAGTAAAGCAGTTGTCTAGGATGTAGAAGACCCCAGATTCAATCCCCAGTGTCATATAGTGTCTTCCAGTCTCCCCATCTGAAACCATGGAAGGGCACTGTTAATAAATACTGATAATACTATACTAAGTTGTGCTGTTGAGGGATTTCAGCTATCACTCAGCTGTGGGTTCAGCCAGAAGGCTGAATGAGACACAGACGGGTGTGAGGGCAAGAACAGAAGTCTTACAATCTCAATAGCCAAAAAGGATATCAGCAGAGCTAGTGCTCAAAGTACTGACACAAAGCATTGGAAAATATGGAGCATATTTCTTTTACTTTGACAGTTAATTCAAAACACCCATGGCAGTCTCAGCTGAAAGCCTTTGGTAAGTAGGTACACAACCTCACACTGCTGTTCCCCTTAATGTTTCTGTCACTGGAGTACATGCCCCCCCCCCCACAACCCCGTTTTTATGAGCTCTCCTTTGCAAATAACCTGTTCCTCCTTTATCTCACCCTGTGTTTTTAACATTTTATCCTGCACATGCAGCCCGCCCATTGTCATTGTGATTGTATTTATGTAATTTTATATTGCTTAATGTATTCATATGTTTTTATGTAATTATGTTGTCATTTGTTGCTTAGTTGTTTTGGTTTTATTTTGCTGAAATCTGTTGTTCGGGCTTGGCCTCATGTAAGCCGCCCCAAGTCCCTGTTGGGGGAGATGGTGGCGGGGTATAAATAAAGATTATTATTATTATTATTATTATTATTATTGACACAAAAGCCCAGTATGCCACAGCAAACGAGATCTATATGCTGGATTTCGTATCACAAAATCACAAGTCGAACACTTCCCAAGTGTCTAGGACTGCGTGATGTATTTTCGAATGATGTGCGCAGATCCAAGTAAAGTGGCCTTTTGCAGTTGACAGATTGTGATTTTGTCGATGTTTATTGTTTCCAAATGCCCGCTGAGATCTTTTGGCACGGCACCCAGTGTGCCAATGACCACTGGGACCACCTGTACTGGTTTATGCCAGAGTCTTTGCAGTTCGATTTTGAGGTCTTGATAGCGGCTGAGTTTTTCCTGTTGTTTTGCCTCAATGCGACTGTCACCCGGTATGGTGACATCAATAATTCAGACTTTTTTCTTTTCCACAATCGTGATGTCTGGTGTGTTGTGTTCCAAAACTTTGTCAGTCTGGATTCAAAAGTCCCACAGTATTTTTGCATGTTCATTTTCTATGACCTTTGGGGCTTTATGATCCCACCAATTCTTTACTGCTGGTAGGTGGTACTTGTGACATAAGTTTCAGTGAATCATCTGGGCCACAGAGTTGTGTCTTTGTTTGTAGTCTGTCTGTGTGATTTTCTTGCAACAGCTGAGGAGATGATCCATGGTTTCATCAGCTTCCTTGCACAGTCTGAATTTTGGGTTGTCCGCTGATTTTTCAATCCTGGCCTTAATTGCATTGGTTCTGATGGCTTGCTCCTGGGATGCAAGAATCAGGCCTTCCGTCTCCTCCTTCAGGGTTCCATTTGTGAGCCATAACCAGGTCTTCTCCTTGTCAACTTTTCCTTCAATTAAGGAACTGTCTATGTAAGGCTTTGTTGTGCCAGCTGTCAGCTCTGGTTTGGAGTGCAGTTTGACTCATTATTATTATTATTATTATTATTATTATTATTATTATTAGGATCCAGACTCCCGTTGGCCAGGAGCTCCAAGCAGTGGGTTCTGTAAATGGTCCTCCTGATTGCAGGAAATTCATGAAGCTGTATTTTGCTGTTTTGAATCATGTGTACCGACATCAGGAATGTGTTGACATCAAACATAAATAAATTTACAATTGACTTAATGTCTAGTCCAAGTGAACACAAAGAGATAGTCCAGAGAACACAAAGGGTGATTGGGAGTAATCAACAGTGTAGTGGACTAGGCTTGCCTGTAACTCATGTGCTTATGCCTAGCAGCAATTAAATCCCTATATTTTCAATGGGAGCTGAATAGCCCCCCAAACACACACACACACACACACACACACACACAATGACTGCAGGAAGTTTCTCAATGGAATAAAGGTTTATCAATAGAAAGAGGTTTCAGGTCATGAGTACAGAAGAGACTATTAATGAGATCAGGGTGCATACATTAAGTGGCTTTTCCCAATTCCTGATGCATTGTGAGAGGATTAGTTAGATTTGTACTTAGTTCTCCTATGTCTTAGGGCAGATCGACCTTACCACTTAGGTCGGTATAGAACCAGATCAGATTTGTGGAGGCCAAATACTTTAATATAGGGCAAGGCTGCATTAATGGACCAGAATTCAGACTATCGCCTACCTTTAGGCTTGTCTCAACAGTTGAGCCTGAATGGAACTGGCAGCAACTGTCCTGACTGCTATCCCATATTTCCTGGGCTTGGGTAGCCCGGGAATATAGGATAGCAGTTACCATCAACCCTGAGGTCTCCTGCCATGACACAGATCCTACTTGTGTGCCCTCACCTGCAGTAATGTTGACCTGGGGATGGGGTGTTCAGGTAAGAACATGGGAGAGGAGGGGAAATTCCTTAACCCCCATTTCCTTGCCTCATTGCCCTGCTCACCTTTATTGCAGCTGACAACAAACAGGTAGGATTCGTATAACAGACCACTCCAACATAGAGGGTGGAAGGGGGTGGTCCTGATCACTGAGTGATCAGGACTCCCTCTCACCTCACATCATCTGGGAAAGTTTCCATGTGACCCATGATGAGGGCAATCCGAGATATGACATGCTAGATTGGTTCTAGGTTATTGGTCAATGCATATTCACCATTGTGCTTTAGACTACAGCCATGATGCTAAGTTGTCCAGCTATGAAAAAAAGAACTCTTTTATATTTGTGTTAAAGAATTCACATGGTTCAGTCCTTCCTCCAAGGTTTCAAACTATATTATAAACTTCACAAGTTATCTTGCAAGGACCCATTTATGTAGTGATTATCAAACACAGAATATATCAGGCATTTAGCAGAGCACAATAGCAATGATCTACAATGACTTAAAAAAGAAGAGGTGAGTGCTGAATCCAATTAAAGCTGTTGGGGGAAAATTAAGTAAGCAAAATGTAATTACCTGTGTTGGAATTTAGCCAGGACATCATGATTAACATTTACTTTTGGAAAGCTGTTCCTAGTAACAACTGCTATGGAAATGTTAATACCACCATAAATTATCCATAGATATTCACATGACTTTACCTTGTAGTATAACATCTGCTCTCCCATGCCATTTTATGTTAATTTCTTATGAAAAACACTAGACTCATCACTTTTTATTTGCTTAAATATTTGGGGAATCAATTACATTTGTACACCTCAAGGCTTCTATGTAGAATGTATCCACCTTATGTAAAAGAGAAGATAGGCATACAACGGGAATTTCATAATGTGCTGCAATATCAAAAGTCCAGAAAGCTACCCAAGAGGTTTGTGAACCTTTTTCATAATTACTATGAATGGTCAGAGTACAGTTGTATGGTGCTTAAAGGGCTGATCTTATGTGTGAAGCAAAGTTGTATCTCCAGGGCTAAGTGATAGATGATTGCCTTCTGTCTCCCATTTCCACAAGAGTAATCCACATAAATGGCAGTGATGTCAACTCAGTCCTATGTACACATAGGTAAAACTACAGAGATGAATTACAAACTACAAATGAATTCTGAAGTTTAGTTTATGTCTGAAAGGTTTTACACAACTCATTTTGTCTGACACATTTAAAGTGAAATATAGATAAATGTGAAGGGAGTGGATTGTTGTGCCAGACCTTTGTACTGTCAATATACGAATGTTCTCATTTTGTTAGTTGTCAGGTCAGGGCTGAAGTATTAAAGTTTATTTATATTTATATGCCTTTGATAATGCATCACAAGTTGCAGTTATGCTGTTATTTCTGCTTTCTGAATAATGAAACATTATATAACATTGGCCAACACACATTTTGGTGCCTTGAATGTTAGAAGTGTTTCTGGGTATGTTTAACATCTTGATTCCAAAAATGGTGGCAGTTTTCCAAATCAGTCCTAGTTTCTGAGATACAGAACATATGCCATATATACTGGTCTTCATCTGCTTGCATATAAGAAATCATGGTAACCATATCTAAAAAACTAGAGCTAATGCGCTCTATCCAATGCAATTTTCTCAGTCACTGCCCCAAATAACCGCAGGAACAGGGCTATACACCAACTGTATTTTGGTTGGGCTGTGTATTTATTTTACTCATCAATTAACTGCTATATTAATCTAAGTAAAGCACCTTAAATCCATAATTTATCTATGATCACTTTATGCTTCTTTTTACTATAAGCTATTTAGGACACATTTCATGAAGCATTGTTCTGAATTATTGTACAAACCAGATTAATACTGTGAAATAAAGGTAATAATGATGTAACAGTATATAGCAAAGTGACCACTGGGTTAAGATACAAGGTGGAGGTGATGCTTCAGAATCACAGAGCTACTCAAAGATTATCCATACCCTATGATCATGAACTACTCCCTGCACTGTAGCCATGGCAGAGAGACGTGGAGTCCTGGTCACCCCATTAATATCACTGTGATTTCATGGCCCTTCCTATGGGCATAATTGTTTCCTGATGGCGTGTACAAATATATTATATTCAGAAGTATCATACTTTAATAAATTATTATTTAATGACACTGGCTATATTTATTGTATTTGTGTGTGTGTGTGTGTGTTGTCAAGTACCTCCTAACTTATGGGGGGATCCATATACTGGACAATTATCATCCAGTCTTCAATATCCCTATAAGGTTCTAGAGTATATGGTAGTCTTCCTGTTCTAGAGGTTCCTAATGATTAAAATGGGGGAAGGAAGAAGGTTCCCTCAGATCTGTATAGCTAACTAACCGATTTTAACTTTGTAACAGTCTCCTACTGCAATATTATTTGTTGCAGATTTCACTTATATTAAATATATTTGGATAAGAATTTATATGCATGGGGCAATCTGTTAAAAGTTTTCTCACAGAGTTTCTTCAGAATAAATTATTCACTGTGATTTATTTACTTAGTGTTAATAGTATAAATCACCATAGTGCCTTATTCGGTATTCCCATTAAAAAAAATATAATAAATCTTTGATAAATGTAGAACAAGATGTTCTAGTGAAAGATATTCTAATGTAGAGATTTAACACTTATTTAAATAATGCACGAAACCTAGTTTGATGATAAATGTGGCCCTATTATGAACACATAGTGTTGTAGTAGAGCCTGTTGGTAACACTGCAAGTGGTAGTATGGGTGTCAGAAGGGAGAAAAGGAGTGCTCGTGAGCAAGAGCTAGATGAGGAACAACATAGGAAAAGGATCCGGGATATACTTATGTCACCTACTGACGAAGACTCCTTCGAAGGGTTTTCTGAGAGCGAAGGGTCAATGAGTGAGGAGGAGGAAGGAGATACAGTGGATGTGAATAGGGGAACTAAGGGTTACTCGGGAGCAGGAATCGGATGAGTAGTGACAGTGGAAGAAGATCCGGGATATACTTACTGCTCCCAGAGATGAAGACTCTTTCATGGGTTTCTCTGGGAGGGATGGGGATGGGGGTGACACACTGGACGAAGGTTCAAGAGGTTCGAGATGTGTGTACACAGCCAATGTCTAGTGACACGTTTGTGGGGTTTTCTGGTGGTGGGGATTGGCAATAGGGAGATACTGTGGAGTCTTGAGGAGATCTAAGTCTTGACAAGAGGTGGAAGAGTCGGTGTTCAGGTGTAGAATCAAGGACAGCTGTAAGGGATAATGATGGGATGGAGGTCAGCTCATCATCGGATGATGTGGTGTAAGATAAAAGTAGGCACTGAAATGGAAGATCTTTGCAGAAGGCAAAGTGTTGGTTTCGTCGGGTTTTGTCACTGTCACTTTCGTGTTGGGCTTGGGTCCTGGATCTGCAGGTTGCTGCTTCTGTTCATGTTACAACTCGGCTTGAATACTCGTGAGTGTGGATTTCTCCTTCTTTGACTTCAGACTGCTTTTGATGACGACGCTGCCTACGTGGAATTTGGTACCTTGCAACTTTGGACTTGGCTTTCTTTGACCTCGGACTTCGTTGACTATGTCTCTTTCTTCATGGCTCTTTGTTTGTTTGTTCTTCATTTGCTGTTTATTTTGCATGACTTTGGAAGCACTTCAGTTTAATCCGGATCTTTTCTCTGGATAATCTGGATTATTGCTTTAGTTCATTTTTTTAACTGAAACTTGTTGCTACTTTTGAGTTTTGACCAGGGACACTGAAGTAAGGGTCTCTGAGTCCTTTTGCTTTGCATTGATAAACTCTACTTTTGGACATACCCTTTTGAGTCTGGCTCTTTAAGGCGTCTGGGTTCCGACACATAGCTTCAATAAACATTATTTTAATTCTAGGAATGTGCAACTTCTGGTTCCCATTTGTTTTTCATTTCATTTAAAAATGTCAAATATAAAAACAGTATTAACATTATATAATACCAAAAAACAACAACAAACCCAAGCTGTAAAAAGAAGGAAGAGCATATGCACATATAAAAAGAGAAAAAAGGATCTAAGAAAGAGAAAAGTGATTTTCAGTCTTTATAGGATTGCACACTAGGATTACTGGTAAGTGGTAAATGTTGAAGTATAGGCCCTCATCATGGTATGCCCTTTAGACATTATGCTGATGTGTGTAGATGTGTGTATCTCTTTTAATTTTCGTCTCCACCAAAAGTAGGTCTTTTATAAAGTTAGTGAATAACAATAAGTGTATCTTTTAACAATAATAAGAATGAAAATGAATGTATTACCCACTTTCCCCTGTGGCTCGATAAATTGTTGCTGGGGAATTTCATTTCCACTCCAGTGCCGTTAAGACTGAGAGAGAACAGGTGAGTCCAAGGTCTTTGGCAGATAATGCAATAGCACCCAATAATAAAAAAGTTCTACAATTCTAAACCCATAATCCTTAGGACTGCTACAAGACTGTGTGGAACCATGAACACCCCCCCCCACCCCCCCCAAAAAAAAATCAGCCAGATAAATTCTAATTGCAATCTCTACTCATTGGAGGTATCGAGGTACTGCATGCAAGAGCTAAGAACTGTGCTTATTTGATTATCGACCTAGCCATTTGATTGATTCTACATCAAGTATGGAAATAGGATGATTCAAACTTTGAATGGCTGCAATAATGTGGGATTAACATGTATACCCAGAAGTGAGCACATCACACTAATATTAAATTTACTCCACTAGTTGCCAATTAGTTTCTGGGAAAGTACAAACTGTTGGTTATTACTTTTACAGGGGTTCAGGTTACCTGCAGAATGCCTCCTCCCGTATGATCCACTCCAGACACTCGATTATCTGGTGGACTTTTATTTCAACCAGTGAGTACTAGATTGGTAACTGTCATTCAAAGGACCCTTTTTTCAGTTGCCCCTAGACTGTTGAATGACTTCATGGAATAGATTTGGCAGATAAAAATGCTATCTTGAGGTTTGAAAAAAAGTATTACAAATATCTCTCTTCTGGCACATTTTCCAGTCAATTTTAAATCAATGAATTTTAAATTGATATTTTTATAGGTATTGGTGTTTTCAAAGTGTAATGGATTTTACTTTAATTTCATATTTATGTGTTTTTAATCTATGTGTTTTAAATAGTTTTATCTGCTTTTAGTTATAAATTGCATTTTAATTCTATGTTATACTCCCTCCTGTATCCTTGAGGAGAGTCAAGGAAGAAATGAACCTTGACTTTCCTCAAAAAGAAACAGCAATCTTCTTTGCAAACAACTATGTACAGTGCATACCAATTCAAAAGGAAAGCCCTATTGAGCCCAGTGGGACTTCTTCCAAGGTAAAAACCTGGCACTTAATGGAACATATGACTTCACTTTTCAACTATGTCTTCGGATTGCGTTATTTTAATAATGTGTTTTAATGTTTTATTGCTTTTAAATTATTGTTTTAATGTCATGTTTTTTTAATTATCTCTCTGTTGATATGGCATGAAATTGTTGCCGATTGTAAGGCTACTCTGAGTCCCCTTCAGGGTTGAGAAGGGCAGGATAAAATACAGTAAATAAATAAATTCACCTGCTTCTGAGGAAGCCTAAACCTGATGAATACACATGCATACACTCCAGTTTTTCAGGAACACAATCCTGTCCCTATTTCTCAGTTGTCTTTAAAATATCACATTTTCTCTCCCTTCTTCCCTTTTTATCCTGGTGTAATGTCTGCTGTTGTAATTAATAAAAGATGGACTCACAAGCTGACAAGATTCCAAAAGCAGCAGAACCAGGATTTATATCTTCACAAACTCCAACAGAGAATTGTAGACAATGTAAGGCAAACATTGGAGCCTCCGCCTATTAAATGCCATGCAGCTGCAGAAAAGCAGATTTGCTTTAAAGAAACATTACACCACATCTCCCTTTCATAAAAGAGAAGAAGAAATGTGCCAATATACACATTGTATAACAAAGTAATATATTTCTAATACATATCAATAAACAAGCATTTAAAAACATTACAATAAAATTAGGTTTTTATCATGAGGCTAGAGGTCATCGTTATTTGGACATCCTTGAGAATAATATTTATCATCATCTTTCCCCAAGGAACACATCTTTCTGGCAAAACACAGCTCTGCCTCATGCTATTACATATATTGGATGCTTATTTGCAGCTGGAGGCATATGTGTCTCATAAGATGATCCTCATTGGTCACTCAAAGCACCACTAGAAAAGTCAGCAGGTTGAACATTTCATTTATCTTACTTAATGTGATCAGGAGTTTCAGGTGCCTGGTCTTAACAATTATCTGATACACTTCTGAAATCCTCACTCAATATCAACATGGCGGTTTACATTTTTATGGAACAACAGCTGTGAGCCATTCCTTCTTATGATGCTTTAAACTCACACATACTAATTCTCCTTTTTGCAATGGCTGAAGAAAATTAGCTGTTTGATCATAGATTTTTTTGCTTATGCTGGACTTTCTGAAAATCTTAATGTACATCAGTAGGGATGTTGAGGTGAAGTAAATTAGTTGTTACTTGAGGTTAACTTCTTAACTTCTTAGGAATTAGCATTTGTGCAGGTATGTCATCTCTGTAACAAATGTATTCTGATATAGGTTCTTGTGGGTTTTTTCGGGCTATAGGGCCATGTTCTAGAGGCATTGATCCTGATGTTTTGCCTGCATCTATGGCAAGCATCCTCAGAGGTAGTGAGGTCTGTTGGAATTACGACAATGGGTTTATATATCTGTGGAATGGCTGGGGTGGGGCAAAGAGCTTTTCTCTGATGGAGCTAGGTGTGAATGTTTCAACTGACCACCTTCATTAGCATTTGAAGGCCTGGCTGAGCCTGGGAAAATGTTTTTTTGAGAGGTGTTAAGCTGTGCCAGGTTGCTTCCTCTCTGCTGTTTTGCTGTTGTAATTTTAGAGTTTTTTTAATACTGGTAGCCAGATTTTGTTCATTTTCATGGTCTCTTCCTTTCTGTTGAAATTGTCCACATGCTTGTGGATTTCAATGGCTTCTCTGTGTAGTCTGACATGGTGGTTGTTGGTGAGGTCCAGCATTTCTGTGTTCTCAAATAATATGCTGTGTCCAGGGTGGTTCATCAGGTGCTCTGCTATGGCTGACTTCTCTGGTTGAAGTAGTCTGCAGTGCTTTCATGTTCCTTGATTCGTGTTTGGGCAATGCTGCGTTTGGTGGTCCCTATGTAGACTTGTCCACAGCTGCATGGAATACGGTAGACTCCTGCAGAGGTGAGAGGATCCCTCTTGTCCTTTGTTGAACGTAGCATTTGTTGGATTTTCTTGGTGGGTTTGTAGATTGTTTGTATGTTGTGTTTCCTCATCAGCTTCCCTATGCGGTCAGTGGTTCCCTTGATGTATGGCAGGAACACTTTTCCTCTGGGTGGATCTTCATCTTTACTCTCATGGCTTGTTCTTGGTCTTGCGGCTCTTCTGATGTCTGAGGTGGAGTATCCATTGGCCTGGAGAGCCCAGTTGAGGTGGTTCAGTTCATCTTGGAGGAGGTGGGGTTCGCAGACAAGAACTCGCAAACACAGACAAGGAACTGCTGCACCTCCATATCAACATCAGCCAGAAGATGAATTCCCAGGACTGGGACAAAATAGACAACCTCACTTACAGGAAAATGGAGAAAAACATGGCCATCCACACCAACAGACAAAAACAAAAATTCCACAAACGCCAAAAGCAACAGCTGAAACCAGAACTGGATACATCACGGACCATCATCAACCTGACAGACAACTCTCTGAAGACCAAGTATCCATACTAGTGAAAGGAGGAAACTTTGCTGTAACCGCCACCGGGATCCCAGTAGAAAACATCATTGCCAATGTTGAATCAGCAATTTATCACCTTTCCGAGGAAGAAGCAGAAGAAGTAAGAGCAGAAACAGCAAGGATCCTGAAAAAGGCAAAACTTCCCTCCAGTAATATTACAAGGAAGGAAAGACAAGCCATCAGAGACCTCAATTCAGATCCTGATATCCTCATTATGCCAGGAGACAAGGGGAATGCCACAGTAATCATGCATACAGAACTATACAAGGAGAAGATCAGAAAACTCCTGGACCCTACTATATACAAGAAACTCAAGCAAGACCCAACTTCCAAAATAACCAGGAAAACCAACACTCTGATTAAGAACTCCTCAATCAACTTTGACATACGACAACAGCTATGTAAATTGGAAGCCGTTCCACCCAGGCTTTATGGACTCCCAAAAATCCATAAGGACTCTGTCAGAGTAGTTATAGTTATTTCATATGTATGTATGTTTTTTCAATGTGTCTGTATTAGTATTATAATGTATTACAATGTATTAGTATTGCATTTCAAAGATGGATTCAGCTGTGTGTTAGAATTGTTATTAAGAGGCAGAGAGAGAAAGAACCTTGAGACAGAGATAACAGAAAATCCTTTGCCCAGGGAAGAAAAAGGGAGTTACCCAGCTTGAAGAACAGGATGTTTACTTTTGCCTGCTTGTCTTGTACTGTGTGTCCGTCGCCATCTTTAGTTCCATCATGTAGTCTCTGTGTGTATAGATGCTTTAAGTAAAGCTACCTTAGAAGAATGCTGCCTGCGTTTGTTTATTTTGAAACCACACGCTTGCTGTGCCAGACTGAAGAGTCTGACTGCTAACAGACTCCACCCCACTCAGACCCTCGTGAGTGCCATTGGATCCCCCACATACGACCTAGCCAAATTTCTTGCTGCACAGTTACAAAGCCATATTGGGCTCACTGCACACTACATCAAGGACTCAGCCCACTTCATAGAAAAAATCAGCAATCTCAAGCTAAATACCAACGACAAACTGATCAGCTTCAATGTGGTATCTCTATTTACCATGGTCCCGGTAGCAGACACCATGGCACTCATCAACCAGAGGTTCCCAGAAGACATCACGGCTCTGTTTCACCATTGCCTCATCACCAGTTACTTTCAGTGGGACAATGAATTCTACGAACAGAAAGATGGAGTAGCTATGGGGAGCCCTCTCAGCCCGGTCATAGCTAACTTCTACATGGAACACTTTGAAAAACAAGCCCTGGAGACAGCAACCAAAAAGCTGTCAGATATGTGGATGACACCTTCACCATTTGGAGCCATGGAGAAGAACTCATCAGGTTCCTGGACCATCTTAACAGCACCCACCCAAAAATCCAATTCACAATGGAAAAAGAAAAAGAAAATGAAGAAAGACTGCCTTTTCTAGATGTCCTAGTTACCAGATCAACAATTGGGTCACACCGTCTACAGAAAACCCACACACACAGATAGATATCTACTAGGCCTGGGTAACAACGGAAAATTTTGTTTCTAAAATCGATTCGTTTTTTGGGGGGGTTTGCGTTCCGATATTTAAAAGAATTCCAAAATTTTTCTTTTAAAAAGTTCGATATTTACGAAATTTCGTAAATGTTAAAAAAATTACGAAACATTAACAAAACAAATACGAAACATTAACGAATCGATTCGTTAATGGCGGACGCGACCGCGCAATACGCTAAAAAACCTCCAAATGGGACAGGGGGAACTTCTGAAGCTTCCCTCTCCCTCTGTTGTTGACTGTTGGTGTGATATTATAATACTTTTCACTAATTAAACAAAAAACAACTATAAAACTTGCCCCAGACATGCGGAAATAATAACGAAACGACCTCAAACCGATAACGAAACAAATACATAACGAATCCGAAGCATTTACGAAACGAATTTAAAAATTCGTTTCGTTTTTAAGTTGCTCCAGAATGGTTCGTTATCGCTTCGTTATAAAAAAAATAACGAATTTTTAACGAATTACGAATTAACGAAACGAAACCGCCCAGCCCTAATATCTACATAAAAACTCCAACCATCACCCAAGTCAAAAAAGAAGCACCATTAAAGCCTTGGCAGACCGTGCAAAAAGAATCTGCGAACCCCACCTCCTCCAAGATGAACTGAACCACCTCAACTGGGCTCTCCAGGCCAATGGATACTCCACCTCAGACATCAGAAGAGCCGCAAGACCAAGAACAAGCCACGAGAGTAAAGATGAAGATCCACCCAGAGGAAAAGTGTTCCTGCCATACATCAAGGGAACCACTGACCGCATAGGGAAGCTGATGAGGAAACACAACATACAAACAATCTACAAACCCACCAAGAAAATCCAACAAATGCTACGTTCAACAAAGGACAAGAGGGATCCTCTCACCTCTGCAGGAGTCTACCGTATTCCATGCAGCTGTGGACAAGTCTACATAGGGACCACCAAACGCAGCATTGCCCCACCCCAGCCAATCCACAGATATATAAACCCATTGTCCTAATTCCAACAGACCTCACTACTTCTGAGGATGCTTGCCATAGATGCAGGCGAAACGTCAGGAGAAATGCCTCTAGAACATGGCCCTATAGCCCGAAAAAACCCACAAGAACCTAGTGATTCCAGCCATGAAAGCCTTCAACAATACATATTCTGATATATTTAGACAATGTCCAATGCAGATTCACATGTACATTGCCTGCCTTCTTTATAAGATGCTTTATAGAATTGATTGCTCATCCTGCCATTCCATTAGAATGTACATACCCTGGATTATTACAACATTGCTGACACCCACTTTTTGGCAAATATTTGAAATTCTTGACAAATAAAGGGCACATTGCTGCTCACAACTGTCCTTAGTATTCCACAGTACACACACACAAACACAAAAGAGTTAAGGTTACCAATTGCAATTCTTGTAGTCGTCTCAGTTTGGTAACTGAAAACTGCTATTATTATAGAAATGATATAATGTTGCCTCCAAGCTACCTTATTAAGATTGCATGAACCAATAAATACATACATACTGTAGTCCTACAAGTTTGTATATTACTCCATTTTTTTCATCTAATATAAAGTATCCTTTACTATCATGCGTTGCAAAGAAAATACTCTGACATTCCTGAATAACAGGAACTACTGCTTAATCTATATGCGATGATGATGATGACCTTGAAGTTCACTGAGGGCCCATCTAAACAGGCCCCAACACATGGAAGAAACAGGGATAAAGGCTAAAAGATGTTTAAGGAAAATGTATGCTGATTCGAATTAATAGCTGAAAAACACATGTTATAAATGTGTGCTTAAACCTGGCTTCTGGCCAAAAAAATGCATATATTCATGTGACTGTATATCCATGCAGTCAAGGAAAGCATGGAACTTCATTCTTATACCCTAGTGTGGACTGCTCCAGAGTATGTGTAAATTTTAAAATCCTGAAACAGCTGATGAGGGCTGCAAGCAAGTGGAGTCCCTTTTTGGGGAGCCTCCTGAATTTGGCCAGGGAAAATGTATTTTTTGGTTCAGAAAGTGGAAGATCTGGGAAGATCCAGTCCATTGGTGGCAATGTCTAAATCACCTTCAGCTAGCTTTCTGTTAAAGCATCAGACTTCAGAAACATCTGCTTCTGGCATCCTTTCTTGTAATCTCCTGAGATAGAACATGGAGCTTTCTTCTTCTGATTGGCTCAGGCAGGCAGCAGGGCTCACATCCTTACAGTGAAACCTCCGTGCTCATGGCTGTCTCCCTTTCTGCACTCCATGTGTAGACAAAAGAAACTGAAGGGAGCCATTTTCAGCAGCCTGTTGTGGCCAGAAAAAAATAGTGGTGGCACCCATGCCGTTACAGCTGGCCAAGAAGTCAGAACAGCTGGAACAGCCAAAGCCCATTTTGAAAAACAGGTCAATGTGCAAACCTAATTGCCATCATTGTCAACAGTTGAGCTCCCCTTATTATTTCATAAACATAACATATGTCAAGAGCTTTTTTGGGATTAAGCTCAAATTCTTTCAAAGGTCTTTCTTTCAACCTCTCCTCTTTCATCCTGAACACATTTTTTCTTTCATCATCTCATTTCTTGCAGTACCAAATTCACAACTAGAAACTTTCAATTTAAGCTCAGCAGCAATTATTTATTTTTTTACTTTAATTTTATCCTGCCTTTCTTTTCTTATAGGGACCCATGGTAACTAATAAATATCAAGCAATGTAAATGCACTAAAATATAAATGTAAAAACTAAACAATGTAAATCATTTGTGTCATTAAAACATTTAAATAATAAATGGCATTCAAATTCCACACCCAGCTCAAAAACCCAATCACACCACTTCCTATGGTATGTCCTTCAATAGTACATGCATACCTGATGGCAGATGAACTTTTTCATAAATTGGTCAGTGGTGTCTACTGGTTCCTCCACACTCTTCCAGAAGATTTTATTTTCAAAAGGAATGTTCTTATGGGGTCAGAAATTCTTTCCATTTTTTTCTAGAATGTCTAAGACATAGTTTGGATCTTCCACAAACAAAAGTATGCATTATATAAAGAAATCCCTTCTTTTCCTCCAAAGTTTAATCAGCTGCATAGCATTTGCCATTTCATCAAGTTTCTCTGCAGTGAGATATACCTGCAAAGCTCATTCCCAATGCCTCTAGTTCTTAGACAAATTATATTGCAAAACAAGAGAAGGTGGAGACTGGAATGAATCCAGATCTTCATTTAGAACTCCCACCTACAGTAAGAAAGATTGCACTGTAACCTCTGACACCAGATAATGTTTGTTGTTGCAATCAATATAAGACAAACTCCCAAGCTGACAAGACTCTAAAGGAAGCAGGGACAAGATTTGTGTCTTCACAAACTCCAGCAGAGCATTGTGGAAGAAGACTGGGGAACACATAAGCCTCAACCAATTTAATAGTGTACAGTTGCACTAAAAGCTGATTTGTTATAAAGAAGCATTACACTACACCTGGCTTATTTCTATGGCTTGAAATTGAGTTCAAAGTGCCAGTATTCTGTAGCAGAATAAAAAAAATAGTCTTGCACTTCCATTTTAGGAAAGCCAGAGTAGACCCAGGCGTTCCTAAACCCGACTTTTTCTTCTTAAAATAATTTTGTTTGTCCCAGTTTTCATCTGTAAGAAGGTATGCACAGATAAGCCCAACCCTGAACACTGTTCCCAGTAGGCTTGAACACTACTGTTCTAGTAGCTTCCCAGACTTTCCGTGTGAGATGTGAATAGGATTCTGTAACCACTTTTCTGTAACATGGTTACAGAACTCCCATGAATTGTACTGTTGAAGTGTCAAGTTTTTTATTATTAAATATGCCCCCCCCCCCCCGATGGTGCAGTAGGTTAAACCACTGAGCTGCTGAACTTGGTTTTCTTTCATGTCAGGAGCGACTTGAGAAACTGCAAGTCATTTCTGGTGTGAGAGAATTGGCCGTCTGTAAGGGTTTGCTGATAAAATGGTGGGTGGTTCAAATCTGGGGAGTGGGCTGAGCTCCCACTGTTAGGCTCAGCTTCTTCCAACCTAGCAGTTCTAAAATATGCAAATGTGAGTAGATAAATAAGTACCACCTTGACAGGAAGGCAACAGCACTCAATGCAATCATGTTGGCCACGTGACCTTGGAGGTGTCTACGGATAACGCTGGCTCTTCAGCTTAGAAATGGAGATGAGCACCAATCCCCAGAGTCAGACGCAACTAGACTTAATGGCAGGGGAAGCCTTTACCTTTTAAATATAGTCAAGAATCCCACACAGAACTGATGCTCAAAATTCAAAGGTCTAATAAGCTATCAAGTAGTCAGCAACATTCAGGGATGGGGGCAATGAACATCTCTCTCCATAATTTAGCCATATAAGTAATCCAACTATATTATAGAGCTTTCTTCATCGTTCACATCATTATTATTTTTTCACAGGGAATGCCTGCATTGAGCTAAATAGTTTAGTTAGTCAGAAATATCTATATGGTGACACCACTGGGGCTGATGCACATTTACTGGAATCAAAATGGATGCTATAAATTCATATTTTTCTATAATTTGTGGAATAGCTGTAGAAGTATACATTGCTAAACATATTCATAAAACAATTGCTAAACATATTTATAACACCAGAGTAACTACAAATTTAAGCAAAATAAATATGCTTGAGATTAAATCCAATTGAATGAGCAACATGCTCCAAAATGTGTTTGAATATTTCCTATGGCCAGCATTAATAACACTCCTATAATCAATGCCACTTTTCATTTCTTTACACTTCCAGTTTATCTAAATATTCTCATTTGTACTTCATTTGAGCATTTATTACATTCACTTCATGTAGAAGGCCTTGATGAAAAACAGTCTTGATGGGATAATTAGTTCAAGCCCTGAATGCCATACAGAGATTTATGTTGGCAATTAGCAGGTCAAGTAACCTGCTAGAAATGTGCAATTTTTCTCAAGCACATTGTCAAGGTGTTTCTTCCCCTCCTTTCACTGAAAATTCTTACCTCTAATTAGTGCTAATTAAAGTTATGAACATGTCTTCCTGGAGACTAGAACATAGTGGGTATCATTTTTAATAGCATGTATATAGGGTAAAGGTCTATACACAAATACAAACATCCCAGCCAAATGAATTCTGGATTACAACTATAGTGATTATGCACTTCCTTTAACAGGATGATTTTTTTCACTCTTTTCAATGAAATGAGCTTCTCTATTGTGTCTATCTAGAATCAGCATAGTGTAGTTATACACTACCTTTAAAGATGTTTCTAAAATGTCCCAGTAATTGGCTAATTTTTCTCTAGATTCCCTCTTGAAGGAAGTAATGGATAACTTTAGAAATTCTCTTTTTTCTGAAAGACATGTTTTGAATACTATTTGTAGTTAAGGACATTCTGCATAACTGTTGCATATGGTTGTTTGGTATAGTCAAGTTTTAAATGTCTATGGAAACATTTGCACTGACCACATATATTGAAGGGTAGGTGAATTAGTGGCTAAACAATGTATGGGGCTGATTGGGCCAATGCTACCATATAGCCTCAACGGCGGAGCAGGCGGAGGATAACATGGCACATGTTACAACGGCTGCGAAGGCGGAAGAAGGCTGCAACAGACTGAGAAGCCACGGTCATTGTGTTAAACTACATCACCAGTGGAACCTCATCTGTGAAGACTGTGTGTTGTTCAGTTGTGCACTGACCTCCACACATTAAAAAAACCCACGCACAGGCGTCTTCCAAAGAAAATAAAAACCAAGGAACCAAAGTCCCATGGCGATCAGCGAGTGGCGACGGGGGCAGGACTGTGAAATCTGGAAGCCCCTAGTCACAGACTGGCACATGGGCGGTGGGTACGGACTCAGTCGTTCTACCTCAAGGTCCGAGGCAGTTGAGTAGTTCGGCAGCTGTATCCGCGACTGAGCAGCCCTTTTTAGGACCCACTCTGCTCACCCCACACGGGGAGGGGGCTAGAAAAGGTGCCCTAAACATAGTCTGCCTCACTTATCCCTGACTGGACTGCCGCGTCCAGTGGGGTCACCATCCTGCGGTCAAAAAAGAAAAATGAACTTCGGTACGTGGAACGTACGGACACTGATGGACAACAGTGACAGTGAACGCCCCGAACGCAGAACTGCCATCATCGCAAGGGAGCTGGGACGCTTCAACATCGACATAGCAGCCCTTCAGGAGACCCGGAGAGCAGGAGAGGGACAGCTGAAGGAAGAAAAAGGAGGCTACACCTTCTTCTGGAAGGGACTGCCCGAAGAAGACCAAAGAATGCACGGAGTTGGTTTTGCTATCAGGAATGATCTGGTGAAACATCTGTCCGAAGCACCCACTGGCATCAACGAACGACTCTCCACCCTCCGAATTGATCTTGCCAAAAACCAACGGGCAACCATCATAAGTGCCTATGCACCAACACTAGACGCTGATGAAGACATCAAGGAGAAATTCTACTATCAGCTGGACACTGTCCTATCGGGGATACCTAAGGAGGACAAAATCATTCTCCTGGGGGACTTCAATGCAAGAGTCGGGCGAGACTTCGACCTGTGGCCAGGCACCATAGGAAAAGACGGGGTTGGAAACAGCAACTCGAATGGCATCCTGCTTCTCACCAAATGTGCGGAGCACAACCTTGTCATCACCAACACGCTCTTCCGCCAGAAAAACAAGTTCAAGACATCATGGAAGCACCCCCGGTCAAAGCATTGGCACCTCTTAGACTATGTAATCACACGTGCCAGAGACCGCCGTGACGTACTTCTCACAAGAGCCATGACAGGTGCTGACGACTGCTGGACCGACCACAGGCTAATCCGATCCACGATGGCTATCAAGATCGCCCCCAAGCGCAGACTCCAAGGAAGAAAGACAAGGCGCAAAATGAACACCCAAGCCCTTCAGGAGCCCTCCAGGCGAGCCCATCTCCAAACCGCACTCAAGGACCATCTACCCACAGTACACCCTGAAAATGTTGAGGAACATTGGAACAAACTGAAGACCTCCATCATCCAAGCCTGCGAAGAAACTATTGGATACCAAGCCAAGAAACATCAAGACTGGTTTGACGAAAATGACATCGAGATCCAACAGCTAATCGACAAGAAAAGGAAAGCCTTCCAAACATGGCAGAGAGACATCAACTGTGCTGCTAAGAAAAAGATCTACGCCAGTGCAAAAGCTGAGGTCCAAAGAAGGACAAGAGAACTCAAGAACATCTGGTGGACAAAGAAGGCTGAAGAAATCCAACACCTGGCAGATACCCATAATGCTCAAGGATTTTTCAAAGCCACAAAGGTCATCTATGGGCCAAGAAACCATGGCATACAGCCTCTACGCTCATCAGACGGAACCAAACTCCTGAAGGACCAAAAGTCAATTGCACTACGTTGGAAAGAACACTACCAAAGCCTCCTAAACCGCAGCTCCAGTGTGGCCGAAGAGGTCCTCTCACAAATCCCGCAACAACAAACCAGGGATGAGCTTGCAGCACTGCCTAGTTTGGAAGAAGTCAGCAATGCCATCAGCCAACAAAAGAACAACAAAGCCAGCGGACCAGATGGGATCCCTGCTGAAATCTTTAAAGAGGGAGGACCTGCGCTGACACACCAACTCCACCAGCTCATAGAAAAAGTGTGGGTGACCGAGAAAATCCCAGCAGACTTCAAGGATGCCACCATCATCACCCTCTTCAAAAAAGGGGAAAGAACAGACTGCGGAAACTATCGAGGTATCTCCCTTCTAACCTCTGCTGGAAAAATCCTCGCAAGAATCCTTGCAAACCGCCTTCTGCCCCTCTCAGAAGACACCCTCCCAGAATCCCAGAACGGCTTCCGCCCCTCCAGAGGAACTGTGGACATGATCTTCACTGCACGACAGCTCCAAGAAAAATGCAGGGAACAAAACCAACCTCTGTACATGGCATTCATCGACCTTGCAAAGGCATTCGACACAGTGAATCGCAGCGCTCTCTGGACCATCCTCCAAAAAATCGGGTGCCCAAGCAAATTTGTGAACATCCTGCGGCTCCTCCACGATGACATGATGGCAACAGTCTTGGACAGCAATGGCTCCCAAAGTGACCCATTTAAGGTGGAATCGGGCGTCAAACAGGGATGTGTTATTGCCCCAACTTTATTCTCCATCTTCATCGCCATGATACTACACCTTGTTGATGGGAAGCTTCCCACCGGAGTGGAAATCATCTATCGGACAGACGGCAAGCTATTTAACCTCAGCAGACTGAAAGCCAAAACCAAGGTCACAACAACATCTGTTATAGAACTCCAGTATGCTGATGACAATGTCATCTGTGCGCATACAGAAGAAGATCTACAAGCCACTCTCAACACCTTTGCAGAAGCATACACAAAGCTTGGCCTGTCACTGAACATCGAGAAAACCAAAGTGCTATTCCAGCAGTCGCCAGCCCAACCCTCTCCAATGCCAGAGATACAGCTTAATGGTGTAACATTAGAAAATGTCGACCATTTCCGCTACCTTGGCAGCCACCTCTCCACCAAAGTCAACATCGACGCCGAAATACAACACCGCCTGAGCTCTGCAAGTGCAGCATTTTCCCGAATGAAGCAGAGAGTGTTTGAGGACCGGGACATCCGTAGGGATACTAAGGTGCTTGTCTATAAAGCTATTGTCCTCCCAACCCTGCTATATGCCTGTGAGACGTGGACTGTCTACAGACGTCACATGCAGCTCCTGGAACGATTCCATCAGCGCTGCCTCCGGAAAATCCTGCAAATCTCCTGGGAAGACAAGCGGACAAACGTCAGCGTGCTGGAGGAAGCAAAGACCACCAGCATTGAAGCAATGGTCCTCCAACATCAACTCCGCTGGACAGGCCACGTTGTCCGGATGCCTGACCACCGTCTCCCAAAGCAGTTGCTCTACTCCGAACTCAAGAATGGAAAACGGAATGTTGGTGGACAGGAAAAGAGATTTAAAGATGGGCTCAAAGCCAACCTTAAAAACTCTGGCATAGACACTGAGAACTGGGAGGCCCTGGCCCTTGAGCGCTCCAGCTGGAGGTCAGCTGTGACCAGCAGTGCTGCAGAATTCGAGGAGGCACGAGTGGAGGGTGAGAGAGAGAAACGTGCCAGGAGGAAGGCGCGTCAAGCCAACCCCGACCGGGACCGCCTTCCACCTGGAAACCAATGCCCTCACTGCGGAAGAAGATGCAGAGCAAGAATAGGGCTCCACAGCCACATGCGGACCCACAAGGAAACCCATGATGGAAGACCATCTTACTCGTCCAACGAGGGATCGCCTAAGTAAGTAAGTAAGTAAGTAAGTAAGTAAGTACCATATAGCACTGCTTTGAACAACATTAACCAAAGTCATGAGTTGCTTCAAATTCTCCCCAAGAATCTGGACCAAACTGCAACTTTGGGCCCTGTAAACAGTTAGAATGGGGGGGGGGGGTTGCTAAAGATCTATATCTATATGGAGATATCAAACTTGGTTTGGCACCACTGGATGGTCACTCCAGGGGATGGTGGTTGAAACAAATGGAAAATAATGATGTTGTAGCTTGAAAAATGATTAGATAATTTTTAATACACAGAGATTAACATTCAGTTTTTCTTTTTACCTCTCTTTTTTAAATTTCTTTTTCTGAAAATAAATGTTTTCTGTGTGCCTGACGCTATGAAAAAAAGTTCAGAATATGTGGCAACTTTGTTTTCTTACCATTTTGATTTCTTTATTCTCTTTTTAACTTTGTCTTTTCACCCGGTTCTCTTAAACTGACGGAGATTAAGAAATGTTTGATTTCTAAGAATTTAATCATTTGTTCTTCATACAGCAGTACTTGAAAGTGAATTCAATTAGCAAATTATAAGCATTGTCTAAACAGAATACATCAAGTGTAAAATGTTAACAAATGCATAAATCATTTATATTCCAAAACGTGTGATCTGAAAAGGAACAAAAATAAATACTGCATATTTTTCAGTTAAAAAAAACCTGATTGTTTCAATATTGCTAAATATCAGATACTATAGACTTTTTCCCCAAACTGCAGTCCACAATGGAAAATGAATAAATGTGGGGTTTGTCTCACATAAATGAAGCAAATGCAACATTCTTGGCCTGGCTGTCCTTAGGCAGAAAAAGGCAGTAGTTTCAGGCTGCAGACACAAGGGATTAAGATTAGAGCTATGTGTGCTTTGTTCAGATGTGTTGCAGAATACTACTACACCATAAATGCTGAAATAATTGTCAACTGGGAACGTGCTACTTCATCACAGAATGCAGCCACTTTAAATTTGGTTTCTACCTCCTTTGAAATTCTGGGGTTTGTAGTTTAGAGAGGCTGTTAAAGGCTTCTCCCTAAATTACAAACCCCAGAATTCGGAAGGAGGCAGCACCGGATTTAAAGTGGATTCATTCTCTAGTGTGATAAGATCTTGGTTAGACTTTAGACAATGCATGGGGCAAGACACTGTCCTGCCCTTTGCTAGAGTTAGCAGGACATCTTGGTCTACATTTGGTATACTGGACAAATCTGTGAAAAAAGTGAACAAAACCTTTGGATAGATAGATATAGATAGATATAGATATAGATATAGATATATTCCCCTGCTGGAAGAACATTTTATATATACATGGGAATTATTTTTCTCTTTGATTAATGGCCTCATTTTGTCTGTTCAGAAAACTGAAAATGATTGCTTAGATTTAAAAGCAGAAATGTTCTGGTTCTATTTGGTTGACTAGCTGTTGCTATTCTATTAAGAATGGAAGATAAAATTGTTAATTATGATGGGATAACTAAGCTATTTCATTTTAGAAAGTTTGCTTAACCCCCCCCCCCCCTTAATCCATAAAATGGACTTTGGCAACTAAGCAATACTATTGTTGCATTGTATATGGGTTTTCAAATTGTTTCCACTCTTAACACTGGCTATTTCAGCACAACTATATAAGATTTATCTTCTTTGTAGTGCAATCCTACCCTCAAGGTACATGCACTGAGTGAATTACTACTTAATTGCAGTTCTTAATAGCTTTTCTACTTAATTCCCTTGCACCTGCAGAACACACTGCAGATTTATACTTGAGCAGCTCTTGAGGAATGTATGTATGCTGGCAGTAGGGTCAAAAAGTATTTGACATGGACAAGTCCTAGAAATGGCACTTTATCTAGGTCATGCTGAAGTCCGGCCCAGGTCCCTTATTTGACAATGACCTTTATCTCTTAGTCTGTGCCATACACTGGATCAGAGCCAAGGGTAGAAGGTAGGCTTGGGCGGTTTCGTTCGTTAATTTCGTAATTCGTTATTAATTCGTATTTAAATTAGCTTACGATCCGATATTGAGCCATGCAGGAGTAATTAAAAATCGAAACTATTATTTCAATTTATTTCGTAATTGTTTCGAAATTGTTTTGAAATTGTTTCGTAATTGTTTTGAAATTGTTTTGAAATTGTTTCGTAATTGTTTCCGTATGTCTGGTGCAAGTTTTAGGGTTGTTGTTTGTTTTATCAGTGATAAAAAATAAATTATCACACCAACAGTCAACAACAGAGGGAGAGGGAAGCTTCAGAAGTTCCCCCTGTCCCATTTGGAGGGTTTTTTAGCATATTGCGCAATCGTGTCTGCCATTAACGAATCTATTCGTAATTGTTTTGTAATTTTATGAAAATTTCGTATATTTCGAACTTTTTTAAAGAAAAATTTCGGAATTCTTTTAAAAAACGAAACGCAAAACCCCCCTAAAAACGAAACGAGTTTAGAACCAAATTTTTCTGTAGTTACCCAAGCCTAGTAGAAGGCATGTAGTTTTTTAGGCCTGGGAAAGATGTATTCTATAACTTCATCCCATGAGCAGCAGGAAAATGATGGAAAGTTATAAACCTCAGATTTATAGCTTTCCTATCCTGTGCAAGGCTATGCTAATAGGCATACATATGAATTAGTCTTTTTAATTTTCTTGTGAATTGTCCCAATTATAACATGTTGCTATCCTCTTTGCCAGTGTACCCACTATACTATTGGTGGTCCCAGCAGTGGCTTAGGCAGTGGTGTGGTAAATTAGCCATGGACCCCATGATGATATAGGTATAATCAGGGCCGTAGCCAGAAAAAAATTCGGGGAGGATTGAAAATTTGGGGGGGGGGATTGAAAATTTCGGGGGGGGGGGGGCGGTGAAACCTGCCTCCTAGCTCACGCTGAAGCAAAGAGCACAGCAGGGGGCAGAGCAGCCTTCAATAGCCTGCAGCCCCGCCCCTGTCAACCACCTCCATCAAGTCTGGCCTCCCTAATGAGAGCATTCAACACCCGCCCCCCAACTTGGTTGCTTCGCTACATCAGCTATTGCTGCAAGTAATGACAGTGTGAATAAATTGTCAATATTTTCTTGAGATAGTGCTTGCAGTTCTGGAGGAACTCTTAATTTTTTGCATCTCATAGACTTAGCATGGGGATTTGGTTAACCAGTTAAAATTCATGAGTAAACCAGGTTTTTTTTTTAACCTGAAAAATTTTGGGGGGGGGGGGGGGAGGTTAACCCCTAAATTGGGACCGTTCAAGGCCCTGAGTATTATTTTCATTACAACATTGATTCTTTTTCTGTGCTTTTTTAAAAATGCTGATGAAAAACAATAGATCTAGGGACCTTTGACATGGCATAATAATAGCACTGCCATAACAATACCCTATTAAATTCCAGGGTTTGTAGTTTAGTGAGACACTCGAGGAGTTCTATGGATGAAAATTCTAAATGTGTTTATGAATGAGTGCCTTTGAGCTGACTGTTAAATTCTGACAATCTCATTAATTTCATAAGAGTTTTTTAAGGCAAGGACTACTCAGGAATGATTTTGCTAGTTCCTTCCTCTGAAAATGATCTGCATAGCCTTGTATTCATTGATCAGGTACTATTTAGGCCATATATTTCATCACTCTTAAGTACAATAGCCATCTGTTAGTGGTGCTTTGAATATGATTTTCCTGCTTCTTGGCAGGGGGTTGGATACCCCAACTCTATGATTCTGTTATTCTATTTCTCTTTTTCTCTTTGCATATAGTGCATTATCTGCATTGCTGCATCACTAGGATTCATCTTTCCTTCCAAATAGTTTACACATATTTCTATTTACTAATTACTGAAATGCCCTTGCCTATCCTTTTCTCTAAGGACCTTTAGTAACAATATGAGACCATAGAGCTGATCCTGCTTAGCTACCAAGATCAGACAGAGTATTGGGCAAAAGTATGATACCTGCGACCCTATGCTGGTTGCGCAATGCGGGTCTGAATTAATGAGGGGAACACGTGCATAAGACAGCAGTGAGTGAGAGACACAGCTATGTTAGAGTCATGGCAATATTGTTCACCAGAAATTGGGAGCGGTAACATTTCTATCCCATTTACCATCTTCGTAAGTCATTGTTTATCATTTAACATTAAATAACTCTTACATTACTTCACTCTTATCATCTCTCACCTGAGTTAAATTACATTCACTGCTATCCTGTCTTAGCTGCATCTCTCACTCGCTCCACTGTCTTGTGCACATCTCCACATCTTCCCTTCATTAATTCTGAGCCGCATTGTGCAACTACCATAGTGTAGGGTCCTAGCTATCATACTTTTGCCAAGTATTGTTCCTTTAGGGTAATTAATAACCCATCCTAAAATGCAAATCCTAGGCTTTCCTAATATTGAGCCATGGCAGTTAAAAGTAGAAACATGCCACTATAATTGTGAAGAATGAAAGAGTCCCCAGATGAGTCATACCAGTGATGTTGGAGCCATCTTGGTTTACTAACTAAAGTAATATACCTTATTTACCCAGAACTTTTACTGTGTAATTCTGATTTGGAAAACACACACACACACACACTAACTTTTTATTTTAGTTCCATTTTCTTGTGCATCTCCATGTCTCCTTTTTCTATGTCTGTTTTATGTATTTGTCTCCTAGAAACATAATTGTTATTGAATTGATTGCTCTCTTGTTGACTCCATAGGCTGGTGCTAACATTATTTGGTATTGGATTAAAATTGTCTTTTTGAAGCACAGGAGTATTGGTAATTGATATCATGCTCTGTTTCTCACTAGCTGCATGCAATCATCTAGATTTTCCCCCAATATGGCATTCTTTGATTGTCACTTGGTCTTTAAAAAGAAAAAAAAGAACTTACCAGACAGAAGCACCAGATATGTACATATTACTTGTTTTATGCCTTTCTCCTGCCTGTTGAACAACTGCATCCATGATGAAAGGATTAAATATCACATTTTGTGTCAAGGTTATTGATCTTCCTGTTCTCCCATGTATGCTTTTCAGATCTCACTCAAATCAATAGATGTTCACTTTTAAGACTTAAGTCATAATACAGATCGCTTTAAAAACCTATTGCCCACTCTCAGTGATATCCCTGTTCTTGACCTTCTCCAAATTTTCAAATATTATTTGATGTCCTTTATGGGAAAGGAGCAGACAATATTTGAAAAATCAAGTTCCACTGTTGAACGAGGCATATGGCACTTACCAGAGGTTCCCATGATACTTGGGAAAGTATTTCACATATAAATAGGTATTTATTTTTTGAATGTAATGCATGTTGATGGCTATGTTATAATACTGACAGTATTTTATGAAAATATGCTGATGAGTCTTGGTAATAAATATTAGAGGGGTATAAAACTACCTACAGGTTTGATATCTCCACAAATGCTACTGGGCTGGCATGATGAATAAAAGAAAAGAGCTTTATTTGTTATTGCTAAATAACCATAAGCATGCATTTTAAAACCTTAACTGCATAAAAAGTCAACAGAAATTAATCCCCATAATATTTATTTTGGGTCAAACAATTGAGCAACCATGGCTGGCTTGATGGAATTTTATGTTCAGAATCTGTAGGAGTGAAAAAGCAGAGTGTAATAATGTGCCAGGGCTATTTTGAATTGCAAAGTCATTGCTCAGGTGTTGTTGGGACCTCTGTTTGCCTGCTTTGTCCCTTCTCCAGCTCTGAGAAGACCAACCTCATAATGCCTTTATAGCAACACTCTGGCAACAGTGAGCAGGCTCTTTGTGGATCTTTTTTTCCTTCTTCCATTTCCTGAATGCACTTCCCTCTCTTTTTTCCTTCTTCTTTCCTTGCTTTTCTTCATACACCTTCCCTTCCCTCCCCTTCTTCATACCTTTCCATTTTTATCTCCCTCCCTCATTTGCTTCCCTCCCTTTTTCTTTTGTCCTTCTCTCTCCCTTATCCCTTCATTCCTTTGCCTTCTTTTTTCCTCCCTCCCTTCATTTTTTCCTGCTTTAGTTCTTCTTCCCCGCCTTCCCACCATTACAGATGTCATCTAATAGCAGCCAAGCCACTTCATTCTCTTTCTTTCCCAATGATATCATGGAGGGCAACTTCATCTAGCAACAGCCAATCTGATTTATTACATTTCTTTTCCTCTGCTCTGGGCCTGAAAAGGGATGGGATTTTACCCTCAATTGTTTTAAGTTGCATACTGCCAAGTTTGGTTCAGATTCATCAATTCATGCAGAGCATACAAGCATACAAACCAACATACATACACACATATGTACATAGAGAGAAAGAGAGCTGAAAAATACTAATTCTACTTAATGTGTCATGGTTCCATCCAGTGGATACATAAGGTTTGTAGTGTACCATTTAGCATTCCCAAGCAGGAAGCATTAGATCTTAAACAGACTACAGACCTCAGGAATCTGAATTATACCACTTTGATAGTTAACATGGAATGACAGTGCAGTAGTTGTGTAATGTGAAAGACTGTATTGTTACTCGTATATTGATTCTCTAGTCCATAGCCAACCAGTGTACCAGTTCTGTTTTTGCTGTTTTCTATCATTGTTTCCAAAGTATATCAATTAGAAATGTCAAGATCAATGGCAACATCACTTTTCCTTAGTGAACTATTTCCTTAGTTCCAAGAATTTCAGAAAGACACCGTGGGAATTTATTTTCAGTCTGATTGCCTGGCTTATTACTTGCTCATTTATATATTTTCTCATGAGGAATAGGGGATTTCCTACTATCCTGATACACTCATTGTTACACTGATGAGGTGCTATTGCCTTTAGGGATTTTGTTTCTTGGTTCATAACTGGATATGCTGAGCATATTACTTTGCTAAATCTCTTCCCTCTCCATCTGCAATGAGGAAAAAGAACATTTACTGCCACCATAACTGCTCTAAACTGATGGAGTGTTATAGCCTTTGGGTGGTTTGGCTATAGTTCACAAGTCATTGATTCATGAACTTGAGTTATTTTCTGGAAGGAGAATTAACTGTCCCTTCTGTTTTCCCTGTCTGCCTAATGCAGAAGAAGGATCACTACTTTTAAGTATTCTCCATCCCCCAAAATGGTTAAAAATAAAGTTATGATGTTTTATGTTAAAGCTAGAGTATTAGACCTCTGTGCTTAAAATTTCTTTGAAACTATCTGATAAATTATTTATTGATGTGCAGTACAGACATAACATAGTCAGCTCTGACATATGCATAATGTTAGTAGTCTAGCTCCTGTTTCATGAGTACCTCATTGCTGAACATATATAGACTGCAGTCCTGAGCTCATTGTAAGTCAATACTTGTGCATCATTCACTTGAGTAAATATTTTTCATCTTCAGGATGTAAAAAAATGGGGCAACGTTTTTTCTTTGTTTGTTTTTTGTCTAAACATACGAAGAATTTCTTCCAGCAAGGGAAGAAAGATGAGACAGCAGTCTTAAACATTTGCTGTTAACTTTATTTAGCCTAAAACAACCCGCAATGTGGAAAGCCATTAGCTTCACTGACATCAAATACTGCACCCAAAAGAGCAAATTGAGAAAATGTCCCATAATATCCCGTCACAGCCAAATTTTCCAATAAGGTAAGGGATCCTGCCGATGGTTGTACTAGGGTTGAATGACCCTTACTGAGTTCTCCTTTCAGTCCCTACGAGGATATGTTCTTGCCAACTGGCTATGAGGACAAGCCACAATTAATTGCTATCAAGTTTTTGGGCATTTTTTTGCTCCATGTTTGGTAAAAGTCTTTGTTTATGTCAAATTAAACAGTAGCCTACATAGCTAGATCAAAGATAAAGATTAGATGAAATCCTGCCCTAGAATAGATCAGTAAAAGGTAGAAAGAGGGTGGAAGAATAATCACTATCCAATTTTGATAGCTCTTTCAGAAATCCTTAAGTATGAACAAATAGGACAACCGGATCGACCCCACATGGAAAAATTAATGGCTGGGAGTGTGTGCTACAGAAAAGCCCATACCCAAAAAAGGATACAAAACAGACAAAAAAACAAACAAACAAACTCAGGAATGGGTACTACCATTGCAGAGATCACTCTATGGAAGAAACATAGCCCTATTGCCTGGATCCCTCAAAGCAACAGAAATAACTAATTGACTATCTTTTTTCCCCAATGGGAAGATATGACTAAAGTACTTTCCTTTTTTTCAGGTATGATGGGACAACATTTGCTCTATTTAGGGCATGAGATAAAACAGTAGCCATTTTTGTGGGGTGCAAAAAGCACTACATCTGACGGTTGCTTCAAGTATTCAATAGTGGGATATTCTTTCGGTGTTCTTCCCTCAGAGGAGGCAAGGCTGTTTGAAGCTTTGTGAAGCTGTGCCGGAGGGAAGGGGCTGAGTGAAGCTGAGAAGCTTAGGCAAATTTTTCCACCTGGGTTCATGCCTTCCCTGCGGAGGAGACACCCGAGGAAACATGGGTGTCACCTGTATGTCTCAGATGCCCATAGCAGAAAGGAAGAGTGTCCAGCAATAGTAGAAGAAACAAAACTGAGTTCTGTCACCTGAACCTTAGCCTCAGACTTTGTGCAAAGAAAGCTGATATGCCACACAAGGAAAAAAAATAACAGGCATACATACACACTTTGTCCATTTCTACATGAAGTGCCAAAATAGAAGAAAAGGAAGTAGACTCATTTCTGTTTTCTCTCATCACAATGCCCTGAAATACACAAAAGGGATCTTGACTACTAAACCAGAATATAGATTTCTGTTGGATAATGACTACTCACAGTCCCATCCATGTTTATTTGTAAGTAAATCCCATTGTTTTCTTTCTTCACAATATCCTGAAACATGCAGAGGATCTTAACTACAAAACTAGAATAGATTTCTGTTGGATAATGACCATTCACAGTCCCATCCATGTTTACTCATAAGTAAATCCCATTGTGCCCCATCGTGCTTGCTTTCTGGTGAGTGTATTTAATACAACACAATTTTGTGTACACTACAGTGCAATTCTGGTTTATTCATAATCAATGGGACATTTTTCAGTAAACGTGCAACAAAATACAAGCTCTTCAAAATAAGAGCTATGTAGCCTATGTATTCCAACAATCTATTTTGCACAATAGCAAAAGCAAATTCCTCTGATAAGCTCACAACCAAGGCATGTATTTAATGTCCTTGATGCCCTTTCAGTAAAAGGTATGATTAATACTGGTGACAAAAAAACCCATCTTGATGAGAAAAAATGTGTTGGTTTTTTTGTTTTGTTTTGTTTTTGTTTTGTTTTTTGCATTCATGGTTTGGGGAATTTCTATTCATGGACAATCAGTTTCTACCTCATTGAGATGGTGATGTCTTCAGAATAGCTGAGAATACTGTCCTAAGTGGCTGTTTGAGCCTCAGCTTACCTTTCTTATCATTGGTTACAGAATGCTGCTTAAAAAAGCTTAGAGATCACAGCACTATAAATCACAACATAAAGCAGTAATGGTACCTCTCCAGACCAGCTGCTGTACTATTGTGATAATATTGAAGCTCACCTAGGTTGCTGCCGACCTGGCACATATTCTACAAATGAGTTGACTGCTTCTTGGTTCTTCCCTAGAAAATTAATAATTTTGAATTTGCATTCAAGGAGAAGTAAAACAGAAAATATACCTTTTTTGAAATTGTCATGCTATTCCTATAAAAATGGTTGCTACTTCTAGCAGTAATTCCAGGACTGCAATTAAGCCTTCTCAGAATGTTTCAATTTAAATCAATGAACTATTCATGGAAGGGACAAGATGTTTCATAAACACAGAGAAGGATCTGTTGATTTGGTGAAATACTGTGCATATATGTGTCTCTATGTTTAAACAGGCTTCATTGCAAGACTCATGCAAGTTGTGTAGTTTTGTTAAATCTTATATAAACTACATTCAATAGAAAGTAAAAGCTGCGTAGTCTTATTTGCCAGTTTCTTTGGTTTCCAAGACATGCTTCAGAACACAATACATTACACTAAAAATGCATTACTGGAAATGTATGGAGAAATTTACCGTATATACTCGAATATAAGCCGACCTGAATATAAACCGAGGCACATAATTTAACCACAAAAAAAAAACCTGGGGAAATTTATTGACTTGAGTATAAGCTGAGGGTGGGAATGCAGCAGGTAAATTTCAAAAATAACGATAAAAATAGATACCAATAAAATTACATGAATTGAGGCATCAGTAGGTTAAATGTTTCTGAATATTTACATAAAACTGTAATTTAAGATAATTGTCCAACTCTGATTAAATCATTATTCTAACCATCTTCAATGTAAATGTGCTTATTTATCCTTCTAATAATAATAATAATAATAATAATAATAATAATAATAGAGAAAATAATAAATGTCATAATAACAATGATAAAGTAAAATAATAAATGTCATAATAACAATAATAACTAGAGTAAAAATAATAAATATAACAACAACAATAATCCAATAATCACCATAGTTTATTTTAACTATGGTATACATTTTGGAGAAAATGCTATATGTATATGAACAAGGAAAATTGGGAAATACTGGCTTGAGAAGCGGGTAGGAAAGAAGGACTGCATAAGGTGAAAAGGTTGGAATAGGAAGGGGTGGTTGAAAAAGTGGGAAAATGAGATGGAAAGGGGGTCTCTGGAAAAATAGGACAGATTGGGGTGGGAAGGGAACAGACTTCCATGAAAGTAGAATTAGGATTGAAAAGGTGTGAAAGTGGAAACTGGGAAAGGTTGGGATTGAAAGGGGGGCTGGAAAAGAGGGAAGACCCCAGTCTTAAGTGTGAAGAGGGGGGATTGGAAAAAGCTGGGGAAATTGGGGCAGCTGGAAAAGATAGGGATGATGAAAGAAAGACTGCAAAATGAGCAAGACTGGGGTGCAAAAGGGGGGCAGGAAAGGTGGAAAGATTGGAGTGGGAAGGGGCAAGTGGAGAAATGGCAACGATTGAGGTGGGAAACGGGGCTGGGAAAGTGGGAAAGATTAGGGTGAAATGGAAAAGAGAGGCTGGAACTTGGGAAAGGCTGGGATGGAAAGGGAGCTGGAAAAGTGGGAGAGGGGGGCTGAGGATACCAAAGACTGGGGTAGGAAGGGGAAAACTAGAAAAAGAGAAGACTGGAGTGGGAAAGGGGTGCTGGAAAAGTGGAGAAAACTGAGGTGGGAAGGCTTGGGTAGAGCATGCACCCCTCTCCCCTCTTGGCACAGTGACTGAGCTAGGATTGAGAGAGGAGAAGAAGGCACACACCGAGCAAGAGAGAAGAGAAAGGAGAGGAGAGAGAGCTCTAAGAGATGCTTCTCACAGGTGTGAGCCCTCTCTGCACAGAAACCACAATGCCTTCCTCTCCTCCCCCCCCCCCCCCAGCTGGGCTGCTGGGCTGAGAAGGCATGCGAGAGAGGGGGAGAGGAAGGTAGACACAAGAGAAAGGGGAAGAGGAACACAAGTGTATGAGAGAGGTGAGAGCTGGATTGCTGTGCAGAGAGATGAAGGTCCTGATGGGAAGGTTTGAGGCTGAAAGAAGGACTTCTTTCAGCCCCACACCTTCCTGCCAGGACCCTCACTCGAGTATAAAGCAAGTATGGGGGGGGGGGGGGTCAGTCATAAAAAAGAGCTGAAAAACTCAGTTTATACTCAAATATATACAGGTAATTCATTTATTTTTTGAAATACATTTTTATTTAGGAGTAACTTCCATGAAAGTAGGATTAGGATTGAAAATAATGAGACTAATTTGATAACTCAGGAGAAAATCAATGAGTTATAGCCGTTAGTCATAGAAAGTGAGATGTAATTGACACTTTTTCACCTTACATGTAGCAACTATAATATACCCAGTCTAAAACAGGCCAGATTAAGGAAATACATTTTTTGGCTAAAAGACAAGGGATATAAGAATAGATTTCAGTTCACTCCTTACTTTCCTGTTCATCAAGCTTCTCTAGGAAGCAAGAGTTAATTTTGTACCACTATCTTTTAAACTATTAGCTCATATAAATAAAACCAATGTTGCCTCTTATTTCTTTTCTGACCATGCCACAGGATCTGATGTGCCCCTAATGCTGCATATTTAAAAGGCCTAAAAGTAGCACTGTTATAATTTTCTCTACCATCATCCATTGTTAATGAATCAGTACCATTACTATTTCGGCAAATATGTCCATAGAACATTTCCCCTCATTAAGAGTAACTGATGAAGTAGCATATCGTTTTTAACTCTTCCTTTGGTTTTTCCATTTAATGACTAAATGCTTCAACAATTGTATCTTCTTTGCACAGACAGAGAATTTCAGTTGAGTCCCGTGATATATACATTTTTTGATTATTATAAGTTCATAATTGCCTATTATCCTTAGGGTTTTAATGGAAAATCCTAATCTATTGTTAACTTCCATTTTGCTTGTCCAATGCCAAAACCTTATTTAGCTTGGAGTATCACAAACCTTTTGAAAATGGATTGAATAATAAATGCATAGTTTTACACTATACACTTTTCTGTTGCATTGTTTATCATAATTTATATTTTAGGAATATGTTATTTTAAATATTCATAAAGCTGGGTTATGAAACTGGCAGACTAATCTTATCTTTTTCTCTCTTGATAGAATTATAAGCTTGGTAGATGCAGAGAATGCTGTGGATGTAGCATATCTTGATTTCAGTAAGACCTTCGACAAGTTCCCCTATGACCTTGCAAAAAAAAAAAAAACTAGGCAAAGCTACTATTAGGTAGATTTGGTATTGGTTACACAACCAGAGTGCTCATCAATGGTTCCTCTTAATAATAATAATAATAATAATAATAATAATAATAATAATAATTGTATCCCACCTCCATCTCCTGAAGGGACTTGGGACGGTTTACATGGGTCCAAGACCAATCAACACAGTTAAAAATGTAAAACATTAAAATGCAAACAACAGTATAAAAACAAAATAAAACAACAACATTATAGCAATATATAAAACAGGCAGCAAAACCAACAACCAATAACAAATTCAATTTATCGTCATAAGTGGGAGAGCTGGTACAACAATAATTTAAAGGATAGGCTAGTATGTAAAGTGCATAGGGCATATGGCAGCAGTAATAAGAGAAATAGTAAAGTGCGAGGTCACGACTTTGGGCACTAGCTGGGGCCAGCTACTCAAAAGCACAATGGAACATCCACATCTTTAACTCTTTGTGGAAAGTGGTCAGGGAGGGTGCTGGCCTGATATCTCTGTGGAGGGGATTCCAGAGTGGAGGGGGGTACAACCAAGAAGGCCCTCTCCCTTGTCTCCACCAATTGTACCTGAGACGGAGGTGGAAGCAAGAGAAGAGCCTCCCCAGAGGATCTTAAATATCGCACAGGTTCGTAGGGGCAGATGCAGTCATGAAGATAGGCAGGTCCTGAACTGTTTCTTCATCCTGGAAAGAAGTGACTAGTGGAGTGACACAGGGTTCGGTCCTGGGACCAGTACAATTCAACATCTTTATTAATGAGTTCAATGAAGGTTTAGAGGGCTTACTTATCAAGTTTTCAGATTACACCAAATTAGGAAAGATAACTAATAATTCAGAGGACAGGATCAGAATACAAAATGACTTTAAAAGATTAGAGAGTTGGGTCAAAACTAACTAAATGGGTTTCAACAAGGACAAAGGTAAGATACTACACTTGCAACTTCATCACGTTGAGGTTTTTAAAGCCCCTTCTTCCTCTTCTGGATGAGGCGTGCTGAGTTCCATCAAATGTCATTGGCTTGGCCTCATCCCCATTCTGCCCAAAGTGGAGGGGAAGCATCACAAGATGCTTCCTCTGCCACAACAAAGAAGAAAGTGAGTTCTGGGTAGTTCCAACTGAGTTACCCAAATATTTTTTGCCTAATGGGGGAAAGGGTAACACAGCTTATGTGATTGGGGAAGGAGGGATTGCACAAAATGGCACAGTACCAGGGGCTTTGTAAAGAGGTCCTAAGGCAGGAAAAATGATATGCAAAGATACAGAATGGGTGACGCATGGCTCAACAACAGTACATGTGAAAAAGATCTTGGAGTCTTCATAGACAACAAGTTGAGCATGAACTAACAGTGTGATACAGGAGCTAAAAAAGCCAATGGGATTTGGGGCTGGATCAAGAGGAGTATAATGTCTAGATCAAGAGAAGTTATGGTACCCTCTATTCTTCTTTGTTCTGACCTCATCTGGAATACTGTGTCCAATTCTGGGCAACACAGTTTAAAAGAGATATTGATAAGCTGGAAGATGTCCAGAGGAGAGCAACTAAAATGATTGAAGCCTGGAGCCCATGCCCTATGAGGAGTGACTTAGAGAGCTGGAGATGTTTAGCCTGCAGGAGAGAAGGCTAAGAGGAGACATGATAGCCATGTATAAATATGAGAAAGGGTGTCATAAGGAAGAGGGAACAGGCTCATTTTCTCCTCTCTTAGTGACGGGAGACTCAGAGCAATGGATTCAAAATACAGGAAATGAGATTCCACCTGAACATTAGGAAGAACTTCCTGACTCTAAGAGCTGTTCAGCAGTGGAACTTTCTGCCTCAAAATGTAGTGGAACCGCCATTTTTGGAGTATTTTAAATAGAGGCCGGATGGCCATCTGTTGGAGTGCTTTGATTGTGTTATTCCTGTGGGCCAGGGGGTTGGACTAGATGGCCCATATGGTTTCTTCCAATTCTATGATTCTAACTGTAATTCAGAATGCCAGTTACTGTTTCCTACAGAAATTGAAAACTGTACTTCAGCAAACTGGTAAACAAATAGTATCTTACATTACTACAGCATAAAATATTTATATATTTTCAAAATTGGGAACTTGTCCCAATGGAGTGGAGTGGACAGAGCAAGCCCCTATTCCATCTCCCAGGCCCAAAGGGGAAAAAACATTAGATTAATAGGTGTCTCAGTTTGTTGCTCAGTTTCTACACATATAAGCTGAACATTAGCCCAATGCTGCAGGGAGGGCATCTTAAGTCTGCCCTCTCTCTCCACAGTTGGGGGTGACTCTAATTTACTTTTTTTTCAACTGATCTATGCATGATTACCATTTTTATGCTTTCTGATACTCAGAAATGCCCTGGAAACTTTAAATATGTGTGAATGACCAAAGCAGAGATGCACATTGTCTTGCATTCAATATGAACAACGTGAACATGCTATTTGTATTTAAACTGTCTGATCAAGTTTATTTATCCATGATTTCTGAGTAAGAAGGCATCCTTTATCCATGGTAAATCTGTAGACAATTTTAAATTGTGATTTTTAAAGGAATCTAAAGGTGGAGGTTCCATGAATAAAAGGGAGTCGTCCCTTCAGAAGTTTGTTCTCCATTAATGCTTTCAATAAACTATTTAGTTAATTGCTGCTAAATGGTGATGATAGAAAAGGTGGTAAAGATGTTGTTTTAGCTCACTCTTCTTTTTTATGCATTTCTTATGCAAATAGATAAGGAGGACCACTGAGAGGAGGACCACTGAGGAGGACCATTGAGAACAACCATGCTGATAAAATCACTCAAACCCATGCTGATTTGGATCCTATAGCTAAGACAATAATTTTGTTTGTTTTTACTTCTGTCTAGAATGTTTGAAGTGCAAGATTCTTAGTTTTACTCAGAAAGGAGGGGAAGGGAATCCAGATGGCTACATCTTATTTAGATTAAAGAAAATTGGGCTCATAGTTTAAAATGTCTTCTGTACATAACTGGTCAGCATATGTATCACCCTGTGTGCTAGGGTATGTGTGCATCAGGTCAAATTTTGTTATTATTTGTTTGGCAACGTAAGATTGCATTGATTAAAGTTTTTTCGTGGTTTTTCTGGGTGAGGAGGTAATGAGTTTACGAATATGTGATTGTAACCATATTTAAACTTTATATTGCTTGATTTTACTCTTTTGTAAGCCACCTTGAGCCTGCTTGTGCAGAAAGACAGAGTAAAAATATCTTAAATAAATAAATAAATAAATAAACATTTCACTACATCAGTGTATTCAAAAACTATATTCAAATGTTGGGAAAATTTGGGGGGGGGGAGGGTCTATCTGTATAAAAATGGGTTAGCAGCATGTCATTGGTTGTTTTTGTACAGGATATTGTTTTTTCTTTTCTTCGGTTCCATTTTTGACCTTAATTTCTTTTCTCTTGTTATAATGGTGTATGCCAGTTGCCTTGTACTGTTAATATATAAATGAAACTAAAAAAATGAAAAAGAAGGGGAGAGTAAATTTCCTGCTTAATCTTGAATACCATTTTAATCTGCATTACAATTTTTCTTTTGAAGGCTTGCTTTACTATATTGCTTATCTCCAATATTATTTTGGAGTGTTAACTACATAGCAAATAAACAAAAGAACCATATTTGGGGAGAGGCAGAGATACAGAAAGTTAGCAGCACTCAAATCTTCACTGCCACAATTTTAGAGAGACAATAATTTCAAAATTATAATAACTTCCAATAAGAATTTTGAAGCAATTTCAAGCAGACCAAAATTGTAAAAGAATTGCCCATCAAGCAGCTAAAGACACTCCCTCCCCTTCTTTCTAAAATTTGCATATGTCTGAGTGTTCAAAAGACAAAGAAATGCCTTATCTTTGATATATTACTTTTCACAAGGGTTTTGAGAAGGGGGAAGAACAGCCAAGCAAAATAAAACAACAAACTCAAACTCTGCTCAACTTTAGGCTCTTTATGGAATACATTGTACCTATACCTACTGTTAAAGATCTGTTAGCAATGAAAATAACTGCATAGTAAATGCATTTTGAACAATTTTCCAGTGAAGCAGAAGTTGTCAGCATCTATTGTCATGGAAAGAATGTAAAATAACAAACAGACAGAAACCTTCTGATGAATTCTCTGAAACAACCATCTGCAACTTGCCCTGTTCAAACCAATTTTAACTCTTAGCCTACGATCTGGGACTTTCTTTCAAGTGTTTCACTCTGCTGTGATGGTTGATACCATGGGCAAAATGCCATTTAAGCTTAAATCTGCAGGACAGATGAGCTCACATATCATCGCCAGTGTAAGAAAAAGGAGATTAAAAAATCAAAAAACAATATAATATTTTTAAATGGTTGATAATGAGGAGGAGATTCATTCTCTGAAATATTAATTGCACTTTTTGGATATTTTAACCTAAAGATATATTTTTTCTACCCTTACATGCATGTACAAATAATATTCCATGGGATGCCTCTACACTACAGAATAAACACAGTTTGACACCGGTTTAATTGCTATGTCTCCATGCTATGGGATTTGTAGCTTGGTGCAGTTCCAGAACTTTGGCATTGAAGTCTACAGATTTTGTATAACTCCAGTTTCTACAGTTCCATAGCATTGAATCTTGGCAATTAAAATGGTAGTAAAGTGTTTTGATTTTAAAGTGTAGATACTAGGCCTGGGTAACAACGCAAAAATTTGTTTCTAAAATCGATTTGTAATTGGGGTTTTTTTTTGTTTCGATATTTAAAATAATTACAAAATTTTCCCTTAAAAAAGTTCGGTATTTACGAAATTTCGTTAATATTTACAAAACATTTTGTAAAGATGGCGCCCTTTTTTTTTCAATATTTTTTCAATATTTTTTAATTTAATTATTAATTTAGTAGAATAGGGAGGAGAAATTAAAATTATTATTAAGGAGGGAAGGCAGGCACTCACTCTGGCGGGCCCTCTCGCTCGCCGCTCGCTCACCGCTCGCCCTCTCGCTCGCCGCTCACCCCTCTCGCTCGCCGCTCGCCCCTCTCGCTCGCCGCTCGCCCCTCTCGCTCGCCGCTCGCCCCTCTCGCTCGCCGCTCGCCCTCTCGCTCGCCGCTCGCCCCTCTCGCTCGCCGCTTGCCCCTCTCCCTCGCCGCTCGCCCCTCTCGCTCGCCGCTCGCCCCTCTCGCTCGTTCGCCGCTCGCCCCTCTCGCTCGCTCGCCGCTCGCCCCTCTCGCTCGCCGCTCGCCCCTCTCGCTCGCCGCTCGCCCCTCTCGCTCGCCGCTCGCCCCTCTCGCTCGCCGCTCGCCCCTCTCGCTCGCCGCTCGCCCCTCTCGCTCGCCGCTCGCCCCTCTCGCTCGCCGCTCGCCCCTCTCGCTCGTTCGCCGCTCGCCCCTCTCGCTCGCTCGCCGCTCGCCCCTCTCGCTCGCTCGCCGCTCGCCCCTCTCGCTCACTCGCCGCTCGCCCCTCTCGCTCGCTCGCCGCTCTCCCCTCTCGCTCGCCGCTCGCCCCTCTCGCTCGCCCTCTCGCTCGCTTGCTCAGCCGGCGCCGAGAGAGGAGAGCTCCCAGCAAGCATCGCCAGGCGGCCATCTTACGTATTTCCGAAATGGACGGAAATACAAAAATTTTTGGCGCCTGCCGTTTCGATATTTAAAAACACTTCCGGGTTTAAAAATAAGTTTTGTAATCGTTTTGTAATTGCTAAAATTAACAAATATTTAACGAATTACAAAATTAACGAACGAAACCGCCCAGGCCTAGTAGATACACTATATAGCATTCTTTCCCTTGCAGAGGAAAATAGTTATTTTTAAGCAGTCCTTAAGCAGTTCCTGTTTTTGCAGGTAATTGTAAATTTCTGCAGAAAAAACCCCCACAGGAAATATATTTCTGTGTAAAACATACTACTTGTTGGAAAACACAATTTCTAAGAATTTTGTTTAACCATTTCTAAAAAAAAAATGATTGGAGACATTGAAAAGCACATACCCTATTGTACAGAACAATTCCTTAACAGACTGCAGAGTGCTCAGAAAACCCATTATTCAGCATCAAAACAAATAGCAATGAGTAATGTTTTCAAAATCAGATGTATTGTGTTAACAGAGAAATTCAAAACTATGTCATATTCAGAACAGACTACACTTGATATGGGAGAACCCAAAGTGATAGATTACAAGCAGCCTTCGAGTTACAAACATCCTACAAATGACATAGTTAAGAATGGGTATGAGACAACAGAAAGTGAGAGAAATCTACTACTCAGAAGGGAAATCCACTCCTGAAAGAGTTATCATGGGGAAAAGGGGTCTCCACTGAAGCCTTATCACCAACCATTGTTTCCACAACAAGCCAATTTCTCAAAATCTAATTATCACAGGGACAGAAATTGAGGTCAAATCTTCTGACAGCAAAACAAACACCACAGGGGTGTTAAACTTTCCCTATAGTATCTAAAACTTCTCTCTCCATCTCTCACTCTCTTATCTATCTATCTATCCATCCATCTATCTATCGAGAGGCTGGAGTTACATTTTAAAATACCTATTGCAACTTACAAACAAATTCAATTTAAGAACAAGCCTAGGCTCCTTCTACACTGCCATAAAATCCAGATTTTCATCTTTGATAATCTGGATTATATTGCAGTGTAGAAGGGGCCCTAGAAAACCTATCTTGTTCATAATTTGGGAACTACCAGTAATTCTTTTAAGATTAAGGCCTGTTGTGGTTAGTTCTTGTGATTCTGGGTTTCATCTCCTTTTGTATTAAATCATGTTTAGGGTCCCTTTCTCTTTCTGACAAGGCTCCTCATTTTTAACACCTAAGGCCCATTTTACACTGTCCTTATATTCCAGGATTTGATTCCAGATTATATGGCAGTGGAGACTCATATAATCCAGTTCAAAGCAAATAATTTGGAATCAACTCCTGGGATATAAGGACAGTGTAGAAGGAGCCTATATCACACATGTGGCCCCTTCTACACTGCCATATAATCCATATTTTCAAATTGGATAATCCACATTATTTGCTTTGAATTGGATTATCAAAATCTACACTGCCATAAAATCCATACTAACAAATTGGATAATCCACATTATTTGCTTTGAATTGGCTTATCGAAGTCTACACTGCTATATAATCCAGTTCAAAGTAGATAATCTGGATTATATATGGTAGTGAAGAAGGAGCCTATATTCCTTCTTCATGGTAAGGATAGCTTCACTTAGGCTGCAGCTACACTAAAATTAAACCATTGTAATTGTCATATATAAATTTATTTATTTACGATATTTATATACCACTCCTCTCAACCTGGAGGTGACTCGAGGCACTTTACAGTTGGCAATTAATGCCCCCAAACAACATAAATACAGTTAAAACATTACATATAATATAAACCATATAAAAGCAATAGAACAATAAAAACCATAAAACACAAGTCCTCAGCATCTCATCACTAAAATAAGCACGGCTGGCGGGGACGAGAGATAGGGCCTTCTCTCGGCTGTGGAACACCCTTCCCTCAGACATTAGGCTAGCACCATCCTTAATGGTATTCCGTAAAAAAGTGAAGACCTGGCTGTTTAAGCAGGCATTCGAATAATTAGTGCAATGACCGGTGATGAATATAGGAATGGAATAATGGTTGACGAATCTGGATTACGTTCTTGTGGATGAGACGATAGTGAAGTTATTGTAGTAATTGCTTATTAATTGTGTGATGTGCTGAGTTGTTAATTGTTTTAATATTGTGGTATTGATTTTTTGCTATTCTTGTTGTTGTGAACCGCTGTGAGTCGCCCTCGGGCTGAGAACAGCGGTATACAAGTAAAGTTAAGTAAATAAATAAATAAATAATTTTTCCATCGCATAGTCCAATCGTTCCATGGATCTCAATTAGTCTGTTATATTGCATCTGCAAATGCCTACTCAAACAGCCAGGTTTTGACTCTCTTTCAAAATGTTAGGAGGGAGGGGGCCAATCAGATATCCCTAAGGAGGGCATTTCATAGCCGAGGGGCCACCGCTGAGAAGGCCCTGTCTCTCCTTCCCACCAATCGCATCTGTGAAGGGGGCGGGGCTGAGAGCACGGCCTCACCAGATGATATCAAGTGCCTAGATGATTCATAGGGAGAGATGTGTCTGGACAGGTAAACTGGGCCAGGACCATTTAAAGCTTTAAAGGCTAAAGCCAGCGCTTTGAATTGTGCCCGCTAGCAAACTGGCAGCCAGTGGAGCTAGTGCAACAGAGGAGTTGTGTGCTCCCTTAGTGCTGCTCCTGTTAACAACCTTGCTGCTGCCCGTTAGACCATTTGAAACTTCTGAACAGTCTTCAAAGGCATTATTCCATAAATGCTATCGAATCCTGGGAGTTGCAGTTTGAAAAGGCCTTTAACCATCTCTGCCAAAGAGACTAGGTATCTCACCAAACAACTCCTATGATTCTATAGCATTAATTCTACAGTGTAGATGCACCTCTAGTTAATTTGACTGGACTAAATGGTAAGTAATATTTATTCTCTTCATTACTGAAAAACATCAAAGAATTCACAATTTTTCATATTCAGGTCAGAAAGAAATTGAGGTTTAAAAAATACCAATGAGAGTGGAAATAAAACAGGGATGTTCTTATTTGTCTGTCATATTTACATGGTTTTTCTGACATTATTATAAGAAAGTTCCAACCAGTGTTCTTTGGAGGAGAGGCAAGATACAAATGTGTTAAATAAATAAAAGGAACTTCCGTTACTGCTTTGTGCATAGTAGCAGCACAAATTCTGAAGATATTAAAAGTCAAATCTGTTGCCTTGTTCTGGTGCGGAAGAGAGATCAGAGAAGGCAGAGTGATGGTATTACAGTCTTCTGCAAGACTGCATGAACAATGGCATAAAATGTGTGTTCTGGAAGAATGAATATGTCCCCAGATGGACTGGGAGGAAAAAGGAACAAAGGCTGCCTGGTGTTTTCCATGCATTTTTTTAAACCTGGAGCAAAAGACAAAACCTACTGTCTTGCCCTGAGTGAGTTTGTTTCCATGCTATTTAATGAAAGATGCTAATAAGTCTGTTTATCAATAGTTTATACAGATCTGGATTAATTTCAAAATCATTATTATTTTCAGATTTCCTGATCAAGGTCTTCCACTATTACAAATGAGTATATGTGCATATATATATATATATATATATATATATATATATATATATATATATACAGGCAAAGAAAAACAAGGAATGCATTCAGAGCAATGCTGAAGTTCATCCATCCATTATGTTAGTTTTTCCATTAAGGATCACTGGCTAATGGATTTCTGATGTAGATGGAAGTTTTTGTGTCACAGAGATATAGCTGTGACAGATGAGGTCACAATAGCTTTAACTGATAGTCTTTCAAGGCTGAAGAGTTTCCTTTCATGGTTTCTGTTGAAGCATTTCTATGCAATCAATGATATTTTGTGCAGCTAGGTTTTTCTTCAGCAAAAACAGAATGTGTGCTCTTTCTTTTCTCATTTTCCCATCAGGCACCCAACCATTAATAGTAATAAGAAAAGTCTGTAATATGCTGAAAAAATCATACTAATTTTGTGGTGGAGAAAAAACAAAGGTGAGAAGCAAAGGTATCCAAAGAAGGAAGGATACCCAATAAATGTTCACAGTTTCTAATTAAATAAAATATATAGTCTTGTTCTTTTCATTGTATTGCAGTTCTTGAGTTATCTGAGTCCACACTGTCATACATTCCAGTTCAAAGCAGATAATGTGGGCTTTTATTCAGCTGTGTGGAAGAAGTCTTAGATGCTATCATTAGAGCAAAAGTCAACAACGAGGTGTCCAGAAATTCTGAATGGGATTACACTGGATTAGTTCCAATTGGCGAGTACTGTTGATTTGAACAAACCTTTGGGCTGGGGCAAGTAAGGAGGGCAACCTGGTTTCTTGATCCCTGCCCCTCTTGGCAGGGTGTACAGGGAGAAGATGCAATTTGATCTCAAATACAACAAATTATTAATACATTTCTCAGGGAAGGGGACTTTCCAACTTGCTTAAGAGAAACAGTAGTTAGGCCACTGCTGAAACAGACTTCCCTGGATTTCCCGAAACTTAATAATACAAATCAATCTCTAACCTTCCCTTTTTGGGCAAGGTGATTGAGAAGACAATGGGCCACCAATCCAGTGAATCTAGGATGACACACACTTCCTTGACCCATTTCAAACTGGCTTCAGAGCAGGATATGAAGTCGAGATTGCTACAGTCACCTTAGTGGATTATCTCCATCTTAAAACTTAGAAGGGTATGTTTCCCTGTTGGTGCTTTTAGATCTCTCAGATGTTTTGATGCAACTGACTGTGCTATCCTTCTGGAAGCCCTGGATGGGGGTTGGGAATTGGAGGTACTGTGTTGCATTGGTTCTGGTCATACCTCTCAGGCAGGTTCCAGATGTTGATGCTTGAGGATAGCTGCTCCTCAAAAAAGGAGCTGACATATGACATTCCACAAGGTGCCCTTCTATTCTCAATGTTTTTAAATATTTACATGAGACCTCTGGAAGATATCATCTGGAGACATGGGGGCTGCAAACATACAACATCATCTTCAACAGTTATGTTAATTTGGACTTAAATTGTTGTCCTGCATGCTTTCAATATTTGATGTTCCAACACTGTGTATTGTTTAGCATGTCTTTCACAGTGGTGTATTGTCTTGAAGCCAGCTTTTTGGGGACCAACCACAATTACCAAGTGAAGAATGAGAAAATTTGTGAAATTTCAGTTGTCTTAAGCTAATATAGTTTCATTATATCTTGTTAATGTTTTCTAATGGATCAAATAGCAACCTATATTTTACAAATTGTCCTAGTTGCAGTTATGATGGTGTTACATTTTGATCATCTTCTCCCCAATGCTGCTGTTCCAGCTGTCTTCATAGAAATTTTTCAACATCCATAGTTATATACCTCCTGTTCTACCATTTGTTTTCCATGGAATCAGAAATGGCAAGCATGTAACAAGGTACTATAGCTAGAAAATGGGGAGAATGTATCCCTACAGATGCTGTTTAATCACAACTCCCAATTATTTCTCACCATACACTATGCTGTCTGGAGTGAATCAGCACTGCAATCTACAAAATCTCATGGGTCACACACATCCTTCACATCTGTGCCAGAAAGCATGAGATTGTTCTTGCTGCTAGGCAGCTGGTGCTGTTTCAAGGAAGAATTTGTATTAATATGCCAAATGTTTGGCTGATTAATTTATTCAACTTATGATTGTTGTTTCATTTGGAAATTAAATTAGTCTACACTGCAATATAAATTATTCAGTCATTATTATCTGAATTATCACTGCCAAAGTACCGAATCATAGTAAGTATGTTGACAATTATATAAGTAGTAACCACAATCCGGCAAACATTCAACACTATAAAATACCATTAATTCAATAAGCAATTGTATAGTACTTAATAAAATCTAAAAAGTTTTAATTTTCCATCAAAATAATCTAAAAAGTTTGAAATCAGACATAATGGTGATTGATCATTCTATCAATCTGTACTTCTAACTAGGGATTGAAAGATTACTCAGAAAATTGAGATACCCCTGATAGGAACCAAGAGTATATTTACAATGTGGAATCAATGCATGGTTCAATGATATCTTAGTTGTAGTTTTACAAAGGTTTTTAGCATCTTCTGTCAAATCTTACTAGTGCTTCACAAAACCACAATGCCCAGGATACCAGACATATCAAGTAAAGATTTGTTTCTTTGGTTTTTTAGAGTACTCATACATGTACACACTTCTTTATCATGTAACATTTATTTTGTCTGCACCTTCTCTGCACCTTCTTATTCTTTGATGACAATTTTATTGTTAATCCCCCTAAACCCCACCAAATCACCCTCCCCTCTGACCACATATTTACCCTATATCTTTATCTTTAACCATGCACACAATTTCCTTACTTTCTGTACAATATTTGCATTGGCTTTGCCTCTTTCTAGCCATGCTATATATGCCTTCCATTTATTTTTCATTTCTTCTGTTTTATCTTCCTGTGTATCCTCCCAAATAACATATGCTATGATTTTGAATTGGACCTTATTCCCATTTTCTTTAGTTCATTTTTTTCCATCCCCAGGCTATTACAGCTTGTCCAGCTCACTATGTTAAGTAAAGTGATAACAAATTGGATTATATATATTATATAGATGCGCTCCTAGAACTGTAATCCAGCTCAAGCAGTTGACTAAATTCCAGTAAGGGGGCATCTACACTAACCATTAACACAATTCCAAGCCAATATTGAAAAAAGTCATTTCACTGTACAGATGATTACATTGGAAATTTTGGAAGCAGTTTGAGGCCTTGATGGTGATTACATAAACCACAAGCCTTCACAGTTTGAAGCTAGTTTGAACTGCATTAAATTATCAAGATAGATGGGATCTAAATCTTGCAGTGTAGTCCAAATGTTCCAATGGTTTAGGATGGGACCACTAAGGAACAAGCTATTAAAAGCTCTCATTTCTCAGCTTTCTGTTATTTGAACAAATTTCAGTTTGTTATAAAATTCTTGCTATCTGCTTTATGAGTCTTAATTCTGTGGCCATAAGAAAATACACACAGAGAGGATACCATGAATTCATTTGGCTTGTATAAGCATTCATCAACTATTTCTTGGCTGAATGCTAGCTTGCTATATTGTAACTGTATTGTCTGATAAGTAGTGGGTGGTAGATGTAATCGTGTGTGTGTTTGTTAGCAACAGAGAGAAAGATAGAGATAGGGGGAAAGGATATGGGCAAAATTACTGCTTAAATACCCCAAAGTCCAAATCACATCTTATCTTGGAAGCTAAGCATGGTCAGCCATGTTTAGTAGTTAAATGGGAGACCACCAATGAATGATAAGTGATATTTTAAAGGAAGGAACTTGCCTTTGGACCTTGGAGCTTCACCAAGGGATGGTGAAGATCATAGACATTCCGCCTGTGCGATTGGTGAAAAAAAATGTTCCAATACTAATTACAAAATTAAGGGGTGCTGGAAAGTCATTTCTAGAGTTTTTCAAAAATATCATGTGTCTATTTCGTTACTATCATGAGAGTAACAAATAATGTGTTACTATAACATTAAATAATTGCATGGGGGGGGGGGGCTTCCAGGACTCCTTTCTCACTTGTTCTTAGAGCTATTGGATTGAAACTTGCTACAATAGTAGAACATATTTAATGCTGTTACCTCCCCCTCCCCAACATTTCAGAACGTTTCACTCCTCTATTGGTTTTTGAGGAAATTTTTAGGTTTTTACAAAAGTATTTTTTTAAACAAACTACAAGATCTATGTCTTTGAATTTCTCTACAATTACATAACATACCTTGGACATCACTTCCTCCAAGTTTCAGTAAAATTAGCACATCTGCTGATTTTTGAGGAAATTTTATTTTTGTCAAAAAAAATTAAAATGGCAAGAAAGGCTTGTTCCTGGTTGAAACAACTTATTGTGCTGTTGTTGGCTGTCAACACACACAAAAAGGCTGGCAATAATAATAATAATAATAATAATAATAATAATAATAATACACTTTATTTATAACCCGCTACCATCTCCCCAAAGGGGACTTGGTATGGATAACATGAGGTCAAGCTCAAAATAATACCAAATAATAAACACACAGTAACAAAATACATCATAACAAAATATAAAATAACAAAATCAACAATATAAAACAGCATATTAAAACCAGACACAGAGGGTGGGCCAAATGTGTGAGGTAAAACGTTAAAAAAATTAAAACCCTGGGTGAGATAGTGATTAAAGTCCGAACATATTCTCTCTTATGAACCATCAAGATTACTAAGATCGTCTGGAGAGGCCCTGCTCTCGGTCCCACCGGCCGCACAGGCGCGCCTGGTGGGGACGAGGGACAGGGCCTTCTCAGTGGTGGCCCCGTGACTCTGGAACTCTCTCCCACCGGAGGTCAGAACTGCCCCGTTTATCCTGACATTTAGGAAATGGGTGAAGACGTGGTTGTGGAGACAGGCTTTCGATGAATGAGACAACATCCTAGGATTTTGGATGGAAGATGATGTATATTTGATTTTAATATGACGACTGACCACCGTAGTTTTAAATATATTATTATTTTAAATGTGTTACTGTAATTGTGAACTATGATATTTTACTGATTGTATGTGTTTTTATGGTTCTGACCTCCGGTGGGAGAGAGTTCCAGAGTCACGGGGCCACCACCGAGAAGGCCCTGTCCCTCGTCCCCGCCAGGCGCGGCATAGTGGGTTAAACCCTTGTGCCGGCAGGACTGAAGACCGACAGGTCACAGGTTCGAATCCGGGGAGAGGCGGATGAGCTCCCTCTATCAGCTCCAGCTCCCAATGCAGGGACATGAGACAAGCCTCCCACAAGGATGATAAAACATCAAAAATCATCCAGGCATCCCCTGGGCAACGTCCTTGCAGACGGCCAATTCTCTCACAACAGAAGCGATTTGCAGTTTCTCATGTCGCTCCTGACACGACAAAAAAAATTATTTATCTTATGCAAAAAATACCAGGTGAAAATGCCAATTCTTACATTTTTTTGGCTTGGGCAATGTCTGTGAGTTAGATATCACATTGCATGTACAAATCTAACAAATTAGATCAGATTTACAACAATTGAAATTTTGCACAGCCCTACTACACACTTTTGCTCATCTGAACTCATCATGTTACTCCTTCTTCTTGCTATATTCAGGTTTAATCAAATTGAAAAGGAGATAATGCAAATAAAATGACCCTTATTTAACTCAGCTTTCAGTGTCTGATGTCAGTATTCAATGGTTGGTCATCACTGAGTGACTGACTGCTTTTTCCCTTTTGGAACTGGATTGAGCTATAGTCAGTTTTGTCCTGAAAGATATGGATGGAGTTTTGCAAATCCTGCTCAAAATATTTGTTGAAATATTTCTGTGTCTTATTTTGTGAACTGTGTGCTAAAATAGTGCAGTCCATATAACTTCCACATAACAAAAGTTAGCCATTCCTTCTTATATCACTCTGCATTTCAATTTCAGTCATGAAGCTTTGGTAGTGTTAATTTGTGAGGGGGTGTTAAATTGTGACAGGTGCTAATTACATTCCTGCTGTGTCCTCTCAGTAGGTTGCTCTGTTAATTGTTCTGTTCCTAGCTGTTTCCTTGCGTAGTAGTGGTAAAAAGTGTACATTTTTCTCATTCAGCGGCATTCCAAAACTCTGATCTTAGAAGTACATCTCACTGAAATGTTGAACTCACTTGGAATGGATGGGCATTTACACATCAGTTAATATGGATTAGCTAGCCCTTTACACTTATTATGTAGTCATACCTCTAATTGAAGTGGTTGAAGAGGGGTAATTTATTGTCATCACCCTTTTCTCTGTTTGATTCTAGATTCAGCTTGAAAATCTAAGCAATTTTTCCTAAGACAGAACAACAGTCAATTAATTCTAAATGTAATTAGGAGACTAGTACACCCTTCATGATGACATCCATTTGGAGGGTGACAGAGGTTGAATATCTCTCTCATACCATCCGGTGAAGTTCCTGCCCACACTCAATATTCTATGTGGTTACAAACATTTCTTGCTACTGCACCAATCATAGAATTGGATACAGCTTATTTATTTATTTTATTTATTAAAACTTTTATATCCGAATCTTCTCACCTCCGTAGAGGGACTCAGACCAGCTTACAACAAGGATTCAATGCTACTAATACAAGTTAAAAGATATTACAACAATACAAGATCGCTAATAGTCAACATGGATTTATCAAAAACAAGTCATGCCAGACTAATCTGATCTCTTTCTTCGATAAAGCGACAAGCTGGGTAGATGCGGGGAATGCCGTGGATGTAGCATACCTGGATTTCAGTAAGGCCTTCGACAAGGTCCCCCATGACCTTCTGGCAAGGAAACTAGTCCAATGTGGGCTAGGCAAAACTACGGTGAGGTGGATCTGTAATTGGTTAAGTGGACGAACACAGAGAGTGCTCACTAATGCTTCCTCTTCATCTTGGAAAGAAGTGACAAGTGGAGTGCCGCAGGGTTCCGTCCTGGGCCCGGTCCTGTTCAACATCTTTATTAATGACTTAGATGAAGGGCTAGAAGGCATGATCATCAAGTTTGCAGACGACACCAAATTGGGAGGGATAGCCAATACTCCAGAGGACAGGAGCAGAATTCAAAACGATCTTGACAGATTAGAGAGATGGGCCAAAACTAACAAAATGAAGTTCAACAGTGACAAATGCAAGATACTCCACTTTGGCAGAAAAAATGAAATGCAAAGATACAGAATGGGTGACGCCTGGCTCGAGAGCAGTACGTGTGAAAAAGATCTTGGAGTCCTCGTGGACAACAAGTTAAACATGAACCAACAATGTGATGTGGCGGCAAAAAAAGCCAATGGGATTTTGGCCTGCATCAATAGGAGCATAGTGTCTAGATCTAAGGAAGTAATGCTACCCCTCTATTCCGCTTTGGTTAGACCACACCTGGAATATTGTGTCCAATTCTGGGCACCACAATTCAAGAGAGATATTGACAAGCTGGAATGTGTCCAGAGGAGGGCGACTAAAATGATCAAGGGTCTGGAGAACAAGCCCTATGAGGAGTGGCTTAGGGAACTGGGCATGTTTAGCCTGAAGAAGAGAAGGCTGAGAGGAGATATGATAGACATGTATAAATATGTGAGAGGAAGCCACAGGGAGGAGGGAGCAAGCTTGTTTTCTGCTTCCTTGGAGACTAGGACGCGGAACAATGGCTTCAAACTACAAGAGAGGAGATTCCATCTGAACATTAGGAACAACTTCCTGACTGTGAGAGCCGTTCAGCAGTGGAACTCTGCCCCGGAGTGTGGTGGAGGCTCCTTCTTTGGAAGCTTTTAAGCAGAGGCTGGATGGCCATTTGTCAGGGGTGATTTGAATGCAATATTCCTGCTTCTTGGCAGGGGGTTGGACTGGATGGCCCATGAGGTCTCTTCCAACTCTTTGATTCTATGATTCTATGATTCTATGATTCTATGATTCTATGATTCTATGATTCTATGATTAAAATACATATAGATAAAATACATATATACCAATCGCCAAGGTAAAATCATATTCAACTCAGTCCGCATATGTGGTCTCTCACTTTGGTCTATAATCAGTCTCAGCCATTATTCTGGGAATGCTTCGTTCCATAACCAGGATTTCACTAGCCTCCTGAAGGACAAGAGGGAGGGGGCAGATCTAATCTCGCTCAGGAGAGAGTTCCATAGCTGAGGGGCCACCACAGACAAGGCCCTGTCTCTTGTTCCCACCAAACGTGCTTGCAAAGGTGGTGGGACCAAGAGCAGGACCTCTCCAGAAGATGTTAATGTCCTTGATAGTTCATAGGGGAAAATACATTTGGACAGGTAAACTGGGCCGGAACCGTATAGGGATTTATAGGTTAAAACTAGCACTTTGAATTGTGTCAGAAGCTAATTGGTAGCCAGTGGAGCTGGTGCAGCAAGGGAGTTGTGCACTCCCTGTACCCAGCTCCCGTCAGTAGCCTGGCTGCCAAGCGCTGGACTAATTGCAGTTTCCAGGCAGTCTTCAGAGGCAACCCCACATAGAGAGCATTGCAGTAACCAGACCACCGTGGCCAAGTCAGACTTCCCAAGGTACAGGTGCAGCTGGCACACAAGTTTTAACTGTGCAAAAGATCTCTTGGCCACCGCTGAGACCTGGGGTTCCAGGCTCAACGATGAGTCCAGGATCACTCCCAAGCTGCAAATCTGCGCCTTCAGGGGGAGTGTAACCCCATCTAACACAGGCTGTAACCCTATGCACTGTTCGGCCTTCCAACTGACCAGGAGTACCTCTGTCTTGTTTGGATTTAGTTTCAATTTGTTCACCCTCATCCAGTCCGTTACAGCGTCCAAGCACCGGTTCAGGACTTGAACAGCCTCCTTAGTAGCAGGAGGGAAGGAATGATAGAGTTGAACATCATCTGCGTACAGATGACACCGTACCCCGAAACTCCAGATGATCTCCCCCAATGGCTTCATGCATATGTTGAATAACATAGGGGACAGTATTGAACCCTGCGGGACCTCACAGTACAATGGCCGTGGGGCTGAGCAGGAGTCCACTAACGACACCTTCTGGGAGTGACCCTCGAGGAAGGACTGGAGCCACTGCAAGGCAGTACCCCCAAGGCCCATTTCTGCGAGGCATCCCAGAAGAATACCATGGTCGATGGTATCGAAGGCTGATGAGAGGTCCAACAGAACCAACAGGGACACACTCCCCTGTCAAGCTCCCGGCGTAGATCATCCACTAAGGCGACCAAGGCTGTCTCAGTACCATGTCCCGGCCTGAAGCCAGACTGCACTGGATCCAAATAATCAGTGTCTACCAAGATTTCCTGGAGCTGCGAGGCCACCACACATTCCAGGACTTTGTCCAAGTAGGGGAGATTGAAAACTGGCCAATAGTTGACAAACTGAGTGGGGTCCAGTGATGTCAACAGCGGTTTTATAACAGCTTGTTTTAAGCTCGCTGGAATATTACCTTCCTGAAGGGAGGCATTAACCACCACCTTTACCCACTCTGCCAAACCCCTTCTGGCTTCCTTTACAAGCCAGGATGGGCAGGGGTCTAAGATGCATGTGGTCGCTCTCGCCTCTCCAAGAATCTTGTCCACATCCTTGAGCTGAACAGATTGAAATGAATCCATCAAAACTGGACAAGCAGGTGCTCGTGATACATCCTCAGAGACTGCCGTTAACATGGTGTCAAAGCCTGAGTGGATCAAAGCAACTTTGTCTGCAAAGAACTGAGCAAATGCTTCACAACAAGCTGCCAAGTCATCAGGAGACCCATCCTGAGAGGCGGGGTTCAACAACCCTCTGACTACTTGAAACAACTCGGCTGGATGGTTCCTTGTGGATGCAATATTGGCCGAGTAGAAGGAATTTTGAGCGGCTTCTATTGCCGCGCCATATGCCCTTAGATAAAGGCACAGACGTGTTTGGTTTGACTCGCTAGGATTTTTCCGCCACACACTTTCTAGCCTTCTCTTTGTTTGCTTCAATTGTTTGCTGCCAACTCCTCATTGAACCAAGTGGATGGGTTAGCTCGGCTACTTAAGAGGGGGCGCTCCGGAGTGATCGTGTTTATTGCCCTGGTCAACTCCTTATTCCGAAGAGAGACCAGAGCATTGACAGAATCACCTACCGAGGAGATGGGAAATTCCCCAAAAGCCATCAGGAATCCCTCTGGATCCATAAGCTTCCTGGGGTGGACCATCCTAATGGGTCCACCACCCCTGCGGAGGTTAGGAGGTGCAGAAAGCCTAAACCTGATCAGGTGATGGTCAGTCCATGGCAATGGAGCAATAGAAAGCTCTTCCACACCGCCACCATTCTCCCATCCCTGGCAGAAAACCAAATCTAATGTGTGTCCACCACAGTGGGTAGGGCCAGATACTAATTGGGACAGCTCCATAATTGCCATGGCGGCCATGAAGTCCTGAGCTGCTCCTGAAAGGGTGGACTCTGCATGGACATTGAAGTCCCCCAGCACTAAAAGCCGCTGGGACTCCAATGCCAGGCCCAAGACCACACCTGCTAACTCAGGTAGGGAGACTGTAGTGCAGCGGGGTGGTCGGTACACTAACAGAATCCCTAATCTGTCCCTGTCTCCTAACCTCAGGTGGACACATTTGAATAAGGTTGACTGTGGGATGGGGCACCTGACCAGGGAGATGAAATCTTTATAGACTACTACTCCCCACCCCCCCAGATCTTGGCTGATGCTGCACGGCATAACCTGGAGGACAAAGCTGGGTAAGATTAACCCCTCCAGCTTTGTCCAACCAGGTCTCCGTTATACATGCCAGGTCTGCTTTTTCATCCAGGATTAGATGTTTTTCCATTGACAGACCTGGCATTCAGCAGCACCACCCTTAACCTAGGGGGACCGTCATCCTGGGTACACCGATTTACCATGTCAGGAGAGCGTTTTGGAATTTTTAGTTTTCTCACGAATTAGCCGAATTGGTTGACTGGATCTCCCTTTCCCGTATCTCCCCTTCCCCATCATCACCTCAATAGGGGGGGGGGCGTCCCATGGAACTCCCCCCACCCAACAGCCCCCCCCCCATCCTGATAGTCTAGTATTGCACTTTGATATAGTATATCTAAATCTATAGTTGTTAACATTCCATCATTTTCATAATTCATTTCCTCAACCTCATAGAATCTTCCACTGATCAAATGGCAGTCATAGAGTGCAAATATAAGGTGCAAGATGGAAAGTGAAACTGCAAGTTTAAAGTGCCAGAAGATCAAGAGCAGCATTGGTAAACATGTACTAAAGTGCTAGTGGGAAACCAGATCACATTGAGGGATTAGTGTCTTAATTATATCAATTGTTGATGGAATTCATTGGATAAGGTGCAAAAGTGCTAGTGAAACTGGCATCAAGTCCCAAAGGCCGAGTTAATAGATTTTAAATTAAGGACCACAGTCATATAGGGCGGGGATAAAGTGCAAGATGAGGCAACACGGGGGAGGCAATAGCAGCGCAACCTCGAGTTCCAGGAGAGAACCATGCAATTCCTCTGCTGACAACCCTCAGATGGGCTGCAGCTGTTAATAATCTTCTCCCATGGTGGATCACACAGTATAACAAAGGCACATGATTAACATTCCTCAGCCCTAAGTGGTAGTAGAATATTATTGTAATGTTACAGTTATTTAAGACCACAATAAATCCTCTGATGTAAAAATAATTTTCATTCCCAAAGCAAAAGGGCTCAATAAACTCAACCAAAAGCACTTCAGTAAATGGCCCGCCTGAAGGTCTTAAAGAGACGCTATAGCCCAAGCCAAACGAGGCTCTGTATAGGCACGAAATAGGGCCAGGGGAGCCACGAGTTGAAGATCAGATGGTAAATGGTGAGCTTTGAATGCATCCGCTGTAATTTTAATGGAGACAGACAAGGATGAAATGAACAATGTCTCTCCACTTTACAATATCCTCCATAGGTATGGCAGTATATGGTTGTCTTCAAATGATAGAGTCTTGGCAGTGAGTCTGTAAGTGACTGGGGAGATGTATTCTGGTCTTTCATGATGAAGATATAGATTTCCAGATGGAAGGTGGTCCCTCTCCATATGTCTAGAATATTAGTATAGGGTCAACCTATTCATCAGGGGAGGAAAGGAAGGAGGAAGAGAATGGAAATGTTGATAAGATTATTCACTGTCATATCTTTCACACTACACCAGCACAGACCCTGTAGTGAAACTACTTCCAATTAGGCCTATTTTAGGCCTAGAAAAATAGTAGGCCCAAGGAGATGGCAGCCATTTTAGAGCGAGGTGCCTAGGGACTCCATTTTGGCTCAATTTCCAGGAGGGTGTGTGTGTATTTAAATCAGCCTTTGGAGGGAAAATGAGAGAGGGATTTGATTGGCCAAGTCAGAGGAGGCAGAGCCTGGTTGGCCAGAGGGAAAAAAATGCTTTTAAAAAGAGGTTTTGGAGATCCTTGTGAGAAGTTAGAGTTTGGGGTTTGAAGAGAGAGGGTGTTTAGGAGTGTAGTGGTGTTAAGGGTTAGAAGAAGAGGCCTAAGTTTAACCAGAAGTCAAACTTTAGCAGGGTAGCTAAAGCAAACTGACAGCTAATAGGGAGATTCTCTGTGGTAGTTCCCCGACTCTGGAACACCCTCTCCAAGGACATCAGACAAGCCCCTACGTTAGCAGTCTTTAGGAAGAGCTTGAAGACCTGGCTTTTCTGGTGTGCCTTTCCAGAATAGGGAATTCCAGCAACACGTCCCAGAAGCACTTTATTAGAGTTTTAAGATTGTCTGCACATGGCACCTACCCAAAATCCTTACATGTCACTTGTCATACTCAGCACTTTTAATCTGTACCCATTACACTTGGCCCGGCCTTAGTTTTTACTGTGCTATGGTGTATTGCTTTTACTGTTTTCTGTTATTGCTTAATATTTTGATTTGCTTTATGGTTTATGTGTATTATTATACTGTTGCTTTATTGATGCCTTGGCCTTTGTAAGCCGCATCGAATCCTTTGGGAGATGTTAGCAGGGTACAAAGATAATAATAATAATAATAATAATAAGCTGGGTAGTAGCAAGGTAGAATCAGGTTAGATCTCTCTGGGCTACTGAAGAGTTTCGGGCAGAGATACTTTCCTTTCAGGACTCTTGTTTGTTCTTGGAGAGAGAAGAATCTCTTATGTAACAAAGAGAACCATTCTTGTAACCATCACGCTTTAAAGACACAACTTTCTGAAACAGCCATTTGTTCCTGTTCTAAATAATAAACTTTGTTGGTTATTTGTACATCATAATCTGACTCAAGAGTGCCTCATTGTTTGAAGATTTCCAAAGTAACTTTAATCAGCTTTTAAGAAACTAATGGTGGCAGCCAGGCATGTAGCGGGGGGGGGGGCTTGGGGGCCTTGGGGGGCTTCAGCGAGAAGACCTTACTGGTGCATTATTTAAACTGCTATGTTTATTCATATCATGATCTGATCACTATACTCAATATATCCCATATGCATGGGGGTATTGGGGTAACGATACAAAAGGTTTGCTAGGGTAGACCCTCTTTCACTCAGACTCAGCCCCCCCCCCCCCCCAAACAAAATCCTGGCTACGGGCCTGGTGGCAGCATACATTTGAAGAAACAGCTTTAAAAGTGAACCTCAGTAACTGAAGCCTTAGGGCAGACACAATTACACTCTTTCACCTCATACAAGCCAAGGGCTTAACAGCATAGTTAAGTGGGTGGGTGCCGGTGATCTTTCAAAAGGGTTTTGTATTCAGCCAGGCAGAGAGTTACCAGTTTTCTGTATATCATATCAGCTTTTTGATTTTTTTTTGGGATTGTTCTTATTCCCTCAAAAATAAGCTCCCTACATATTATAGACCCCACCCCATTTAAATGCAATAATTGCATTATATGAAATCCGTGGAAGTTTTGTCATCTCCCATTTGAAATACATTGTAATACATTGATTGCTTCATTGAATGTTGAAAAACTGCTGACCATGGCTTTCAGGGCTGTGGTTTTTGACTAATCCTGGGCCCAATGTTGGGTCTTTTCATGACCTAGTCACCATAATGGCACCAGACACCTGCATGCACACACATCCATATATATATATATATATATATATATATATATATATATATATTCATTAAATTTCTTACTTCCTTATGGATGGATGTAGCCTTCAGAGCTGTTTTTTTTTTGCCTCATGTTAGACCTCATGGTGTGGCTTTTGTAGCTGATGCCATTTTCTCTGCCACTCGCTAATCCTTTCTATCTATACATTGCTCTCTTAAGCTTGCATCTGAGCACTACATGGATATTTTTTTTTAGTTTTTGGAGGTCTAATTCCAAATCAGGGTGCATTTTAAAAAATGCCAATCCCTTAACTATTTTAAGTTGGATAATGAAAAGCTTGTATACAAAATTTGGTCCAGGTCCATGTAAGAGCCTTTGTGGATTAAACAAACAAATAAAATCCCAAATAAACATACTTTAACTTTTATATATAGAGAAATGTATTTTGTTGAGAATTGAACTTTTTATGCTCTTAAATGCTTCTAATAATAATAATAATAATAATAATAATAATAATAATAATTTATTTATACCCCGCTCCATCTCCGCCAGGGGAACTCGGTGTGGCTATAAACACAATATAACACTAAAGCATAACAAAACCAGAAAATAAAATAAATAAAATGGAAAACCAATACATAAAATGGAAAACCAATATAATAAACTACACAACAATATAAAATCAACTATTAAAACACAAAAGATTTTCACTAGGCAGGGTCAAATTCAAATATAAATTTTAAAACGCTGGGAGATAGGGCAATGTAAATTATCAGGGAGGAGGATCCAGGAACAAGGAAGGATTTAATTGCATGAACCATAAAATAAAGTGCTTCTGAGGTCAATTTGTGCAAAGTTGGTCAGGGAGTATCTTACATTCAGTCATTGAAGGCACTTTGGAATTGTAAACAATACAAATTCTGTAAAGAAATGGGTAAACATCCATATGTACAGAATATTTTTCCACATTAGCCTACACCTAAACCAACTGCTGACAATGTCCAGAGCATGGTGTTAGCACCATTCCACTGAAAATGTGCATTATTTGCTTACATATTTTTCAAGTTGCCAGTTCTAAAGTTGATACAGCCTGAACTTCTTAGAAGTGGTGTTTAATGTTTTTCTCCTTCCTAGTGTAGCAAATGATAAATATCAAGCATCTATTCAGTGACAGCAAGCATTTGTTTTCTTCTTTTGTAATACATTCTCACTGCATAGCACAGATATAATTTTCTTGCTGTGCTTCTGTCATTCTCCGATATTATCTCTACAGCAAATAATGGCAAGACGATAAATTAATTAGACAGTCTATAATATAACAATAAAGGTGTGTTGCTACTGAAAGATATATAACTCAGAAATATTACAAATTCACAAAATACTCTTTTACATCCTTTATCCTAAGTGATATCATAAATAAGTAAACTAATTATTAATATTTGTCCACAGTTATTTATTTAAAGATGAGTGACAACTCTATTGCAAAACTATTTCTTAGTATCAAAGGAGTGGAAAGAATGACCCACTTCTGCTTCATTTGCTGTAATAGAATCACATGCAGAAGCAGACTGCTGTCATCATAAAGCTTACAGGTAAAAGGACACCGATTTGCTGACTCTTTGAATTACTTTAAAATTAAGCCCAATAAATACGCTACATTTTGCCAGTGTGACAAACAAACAACTGAACCCTGATTGATCCATCTAACCTGATATCAATCCATAACAAAAAGCTTATAACTGCCTAGCTATTAATTTTGTGAAGTCTTGCCTGAACACCATATTTCTAAAACCCCAATAAATAAAGGGTGTGTGTGTGTGTGGAGGGGGGGGGGGGGAAGCATATACATGGTCCTATTCCTGGGCTTGCACAATGAAGCACAGCTGTAGACATTTTTTAATGTCACAGGATTACAGATACTCAATTTTAGCTTAATCTCCTCACTCACTCGTCATAAAGAAGAGACTACCAGTCCTGAATAAGGAAATTAGCTATGCTTCCTTTTGGTGAAAAGGCCAACATGTCTCATTAGACAGACCTCCATACATAAGAAAAACAATGTATTAAAAGACATATATCTCCAGGCATCAAAATTTTGTCAAGGTGTGTAATGACTCCACTCAGACTTGATGATAGCCGTCAATGTTCCTGTTAGTCTTCTAATGTTGCTCTCAAGTTCCAGCTTCACTGTTGCACTCCAAGGCTGGAAATCACCTCTGTACCTAACACACACTCCAGTCTAAGGTAAGATAAAAAGCAGTTTGTTGAAGAATATATGAAAAGCAATTTGGCAAAATAATATAAAAAACCAAAGTCCAAATATCAGGATAAATCCACAGAAATAGTACATGAGTAGCATCAAAAACCAGGAATACAAAAACAGAATAAATCCAAAACATGACATTCAGGAACAGTTTTCAAAAACTTGGAAACATGAACAAAAAGGAAACATGGAATGTGGAACTAGAAATTTCTTGACTTGACAGAAGTTCAATATACAAGCATTGCCTTGTATACACGCATGGCGAACCAGCCTGTTGGTCTAGATCAGGGGTCCTCAAACTTTTTAAACAGAGGGCCAGGTCACAATCCCTCAAACTGTTGGAGGGCCAGGTTATAATCTGGAAAAAAAAACATGAATGAATTCCTGCACATATGCACACTGCACATATCTTATTTGTAGTGCAAAAAACACTTGAAAACAATACAATTAAAATGTAGAACAATTTTAACAAATATAAACTTATTAGTATTTCAATTGGAAGTATAGGCTTGCTTTTGGCTGATAAGATAGGATTGTTGTTGTTGCTGTTGTGTGCTTTCAAGTAGTTTCAGACTTAGGTTGACTCTGAGCGAGGGCCGGGTAAATGACCTTGGAGGGTCACATCCGGCCCTCGGGCCTTAGTTTGAGGACCCCTGGTCTAGATAATATAGACAGAAAATCATGACTTTCTCCCCTGGGAAAATGATAAAAACTTCTTGGCCAATCAGTGTCTTTACCTTCATACACTCTCCTGAGAAACTCTGTGTTGATGGAATGAAAATTTCCTATCTAACTGCTCATTAGTCTGCACCTGGACTTTCATTTTCATCTTCTGAGCTCAGTTCTGTTTCTGACCTTGCTTCCCTAGTGAACTGCCTTTCTGGAATGTGACCTTCAGACAGAAATCACTCATTTTCTCTTGCTGGCTCTCCGGCTGCTCCTGCTGACTTTCAGACCCAGAATCCCTAGCATCATCAAGCTGACTAACAGGCCCAGAATCCCCAGAGAGATCAGGTGCAGGTACAATCAAAGGCTGGATTACAACATTCACACTCTTCTGAAGTAAGAATGTAATTTTTCACTCAGTTTATTTTTGAAGGTAACATCAACTAATTTCAGCATTTATATTTCTGCCTCAAATAAGTCTTTAAATAGACTATTCACAATTCAGGACTTATCTCACACAAAATTCAAAGACACTTGTTTAAAGAGAAATGTTTCTACAAAACATTTCTTGCATTATTTATTTACTATATTTATACTCCGCCCTTCTCACTCTTAAGAGGACTCAGGGCAGCTTACAAACTATGGCTAAATTCAATGCCACATCGTGCATATAACAATAAACATACCATATAAAATTATAAAACAGTAAAAGAAATTAAGCAGTTAAAATATATAAAACAGTAATACAGATTCAAAACATACAAAGTGCTGAGTCATGATTTCCAAACTTCTTAGTTTTCCCATAGTTGTTATTCAGACAGCTGCATTATAATGATATAATAGCTAAAGCCTTGTATACTCGCATGGCGAACCATAAACCCTCCCTAGCAATGCAGAAATATCATTTTTTGTGCAGAAAATACTGTTTTTAACGCAAATCAAAATATGTTATTTTTAGGCAAAATAACTTTCTAATTACAGCATTTTCTGGGTAAGAAATAATACTTCTTTTGTGCTTCACAATATATCATTCAAGGTCCATTGATTATCCATAGCATCAGTTGACACATGAAAGAAAAATCAAGTCTACCACAAACAACTTTGGGAACTCTATTCATTTACCTAGCTTTCATAATACATTCAGTTCCAGTTATTTGAATGGCAATCAGTTATCATTCACTAATTTGCATAAGTGATAGAGCCAAAATGAATATTACAATAAGACTGATTTATGAATATGTTTTACCTTTGCCAATATGAGATTGTATATTGGGTTAACATAACTGAATTGTTATTCCACCTTTTCCAATCGATTGATTTTAGGTTCTAGTGTATTTGTAATGTATAGGTATACCTGAACAAGAATTTACTCAACATTTTTTCATCTTGGTTTGTTGGTTTCTTTCATGTTCAACATTCCAACACACTGTAATTTCCACAGGAAGGAGAGAAAATTGAAGAGTTCTGAGTTAAACTAATGAAGAGATTAGACAGGCTAACCATATACATTTTTATTGCAATGAATGATATCCATGATATTCTGAAGGTTTCCTCAACCCAAAGAGGGTTTCCACTTTTCCAGGACTGCTGGAAACCCAGAGTTCTAACTTACTGTGGACAGTCTCCAGAGACAGCAAAGCCTTCCTCTCCACAGACAATAACTGCTATCTTAAAGTGGAAGACTATGGAAGCAATGGCAGTTGTGGTGGAGTAGCACACACATTTTCTTTTATGGCCATTTGATTCAGATTTAGCACAATAGAATGGGAGTAGATGTCAATACTTCACATTTTTGTCCATATTTTTTGAGTCCAGGTAAAGAAAGCAGACAGAATCTTGTTGGAACATTGTCTCTTAGAAGGTAGAGTTTCATTCATAGATAGATAGATAGATAGATAGATAGATAGATAGATAATATATAATGTAATGCTTAGACCACTGGTATTTCACATATAGGACAGACAAATAAATAAATAAATTACAGTTTCATAGCTTTGCATGCCCATATCAGGTAGAAGGCTGCTGTTATGTTACTATGTAGCACACCTGGCAAAGTGCCCAATGCACATAGGTGCCTGTTGCACATTTATCTGGATGCACAATGGACAGTGTGCATCAGATCAAATATGCATCATATCAATTGTAATGCACATCTAATCAGTCCCAATACACATCAGATACTCTTGTCAGAGTCCCATTATGCAATTCAGTAACTGGGTTTCATAGCAACTGTGCTGGTTATTGCAAATTTGTGTTACATAAAAGGTCATGTAGAATTTCCATGAGTAATTTTGACAGTTATCAAGCACATTTTGGAATCTTAGGGACTTCATCAGAGAATTATGTCCCTTGCTTTTATGGATAATCTTTGCAGAAAAGTACAGATGACTTCATCAGCATTTTGAGCACACATAGTTGTCATATAACCACACATACATAATGTAATTCTAAAATGCATACGGTAATTCTGCAATTTTTTTTATCAATTAAGTAGAAATAAACATGAGCATTAATATTATAATTATATTCTGCCCTTACATGAGAACCACTGCATATTTAAAAAAAAACATGTTATGTGATAGAATGGGCTGTTGAGAATAGTTACTGATTAAATCTTAAAACTGAATTAGAAGAGATCTTCTATTTTAAATTCTGTATCATAATTAGCTCAACGTGAATGTTTTCTGTGTTATAAAATAACTATAATTTTGATCTAGCACATACATTTTAGATTTATACTTGGGAGATATGGGGGCAGCTTCTCTTTTATTCATGTACTATTCATGCTCAGCTTTTATGTTAATATTTAACCTAATCATGTTGCATTATACATTCATTGTATTAGTCTGTAAATCCTACAGACATTTATCTGAGAGAAAAGAATTCCAACCTGCTTCTTATCAGATACATTCAAGCTCACACTGATAAAAGAAGCTTGAGTGTCTAAATAACAAATGACCTCTTTTGCACTGTTATGTTGGAGGCTGTGTGTGTAATATCTCAAATTTCTCTGAATGCTCCTCACGAGCCAATATTTTTCCATTTTAGGTTTAACATCATGATTGTATCCTTTTGCCCTTTGTTAACTTTTTCATGATAGAGTTTTTTCTCTGCATGTCTTGACCCCATCGCCACTCATCCTTTTTCTATTCCAAATTGCTGGTCTTACTGTTTCGGTCTGTCTATTTATCTATCTATCTTTCTCAGACAGAAGGTTTGAGTAATACTTGGAGTTTTGACAGCTATATTTTATTTATTTATTTATTTATTTATTTATTTATTTGCCACATTTGTACCCCAACATTCTCACCCTGAAAGGGACCCAGAACAGCCTTACAACAGGCAACAATTCAATGCCATACACATATATGTCTATAAAATAAATAAATATCATAAAAATCCAAGCCATTAAAACATTCATTATTAAAATATCAATTCAAATATACTTTTTTAGTTGAAGCAGAAATTGAATTAATTATACTTATAGCATCATGATATGAATCACATACACATTTTGCTTTACTTGTCACAGGAGTCAAAGGTGTTAGTATATCTCTAAAGTCATCAATCAGAGCTCTCTATCGCATCAAAATATGATGTAAATCATTTATCTTAATCTTTATAATATTTTCAAAAGATTACTACATGTTGCAAATCTCTTTCATATGAGAGTGGATAAATACTTGAAAATAATTTACAAAAATATGGTCAGGGCAAATATATATATTCCCAAACCTTTACTGTATATTTCATATACGATTTCATTTAGCATCTAGTCATGCCAAAGAATACAACATATAATTTCAAATGACACAAACATCATGTGCTTCAAGTATGCACTGTACAATAACATGCTATAGAAAAAAGAAATGAACCGAGGAGGCATCCTACACTTTATATTGGATAATGTTCTATTTGAAGAGCTATTCAGTTAAAATGTTGTGCAGAGATAAACTATAAAGGAGAATAGAAGATTTTAAGATGGCCACCAATTGTTATCATATGGACAAAAGACATAATAAGTACTGATGTCATGTATTCACAGTCTTTGTTGCTATGGCAAGCTGTACTTGTAAAAAAAAAGCCATTGTTTCTAAATGTGTATATACAAACTACTATAGAGAAGCAAAGAAACACAAAGTCTACTGAAATATCTAAATTGTATGTACCAGAAGTCAGAAAATAGTTCTAGAAATAATGACTACACATCATATTATGATTTGCTATTAAGTAATTTGCACCAAGAGCTCTATTTTACCCATGCTGTTAATCCAAAATGAATTATATTTAACAAGACTCATTAATGTAATTTCCCCAAGTCCTAGGAAAGAATGAATACTGCATAGCTCATACCCTACAGTTTCTCGAAATCTCACCTTTATTTAAGTGAAAGCAACTTTTCTTAGGTTTTAGTCACAAGGTTAGAAGAAGAGAAAAATGAGCATTATTCCTTTTGACTTCAGCAAGGAGTATACTAAGTATGGTCAGAACAGAGTTTAAAAGTGCTGTTACCAGGATATTTAATTCAAGCCAGAGCAAATGTTATGCAGTTAAAAAAAAATCAAGCAGAAAATTAAAAAAAAATCTAAAATGGGTGAAGATAATGGAAATATAAGAAAGTAGATACATGGCAACACTTTTTCCAGAGGGAAGGTATAAAGATGGATGGCTGATAGCTAAAATGGAGATATTTCTGTAATGTTTTCCCCTGACTTTACATGCACACAGACATTCGCACACATGCAGACATAGAACTGCTAGTTGTGATCTAGAATGGATTCAAGAAAAGATGTATTTAACAATTGTCACATTGAGAAGTCTTTAAACCAATGCCTGGAAAAAACATGGATATCAAGGAATAAATCTAGTAGAAAAAATGTAAATCACATGTTATGATCTTTTATTGATTATAGGGTTTCATCATGTGGCATTGTAACCATCGTAAAAATGATAACAAGAAACACTTGTGTTAGCTGTGACTTTCTATTCATGTCAAAGAAGCATAACACTTGGAATTTTATTTTATTTTAAAGACCCATACAATTTAATGAATTGATTTCATACAATATACTTAAATTATAATCTCATATGGATTGCGAATTTGGTTTCCTCCAAAAGGAATGGACTCTGAAGTAGTATTCCTTTGGCAGCAAGATTGGTTCATCTCTAAAATTAGAAGGATAGTGAATTCTTTAAGGGACAAGATCAGAGTTCAAAATGATCTTGACAGATTGGAGGACAGGGCCAAAAGTAGCAAAATGAAAATAAATGAGGAAAACCAGTAAAATGCAAAATCCAGACAAGAAAATGCCCAAATATAATATGAGTGACACCTGGCTTGCAAGAAGTACATGTTAAAAGGCTCTCTACTCCAGCATCATGTGTGAAATAAATTGTCTCTTCCTATCAGCTAACTTCACTATCCACAGGAACACATTGGCATGGACAATTCTGTCTTTGACATTCATTATTTATCTTTAAACTCAAGCTCCTTCAGAGCTGCCCTTCCAAATCCTACCCTTCTGATTTCTTGACTGCACTCTCCATCCTGTTTAATGACTGAATCAAAGTATGGAAAATCTTAAACAACACTTATCCAACATAAACAGGCCAGCAGAATGCTAGATATTTGAAAATGTTGGATAATAAGGAGGGATAAGCCTATCTAACGTCAAATTACGTTATGGTTTTACAGATTAAGCACCAAAACATCATGTTTGAAATCCAAAACATCTGGAAGACCAGAGTTGGGAGCACACTGATATACTGTAGAGTAACTGTCTCTAGAATTCCATATTGAGTATAGAGGAATGGCAACACTGGAAAACTAAAATTTGCTAAACACTGATATTGGTCAGCTGTCTCCAGAATCTCATTTGGAGCTGTGTGGCTCTGTGTTGGGAGGGCTTGGCTTGCACCTTCCAGATAACCTCTTAAGAGAGGGGGTCTCTGGCATTTCTAGGATTCTAGGCTGCCAGAGGATGAGGGATGAGGAGGAAGAAGAAGAGAGAGCATGGGGGGAGGGGGGAGGGAGAGAGATAGGATCAGGAGCAAAGTGTGTGTGTGTGTGTGTGAAGGAAGAAAGGGGGGATCCTCTGCCCACCAAGGTGATGATGCTTCTCTCCCCCTTTCCTTCCATCCAGCATGACCTCCCCCCCCCCCCAATTTGTAAACAAGGCTGGATTGGAGAGAAGTGTCCAAAGCAGGAGCTCGAGGCTCTGCCTGTGCCAGGAGCAGAGAGAGAGAGAGAGAGGAGAGCCATCACATTTCCTTTTTCCCTCCTCCCTCACTTTTTTCCCCTCCCATCCTGCTTCCTCTTTTGATTCACCTCCCCTCTTCTCTCCCTTCCCTTTGGAGATGTGCTTTCCTCTTCCTTCTCCTCCTCCCAGTTTTTGCGATGGGAAAGAAAGCCAGCCGCTATCGTGAGCATATATCAAAGGTGCCATGTTTTCAATCAACCACATGATGGCATCAGATAATACAGAGTGTCGGATGAGCAGAGGTCAAATAACTGGGGCGCAACTATTTCAATATTTTTACTCCCTACTTTAAAATTATGTAACTCAGCTGTGGTGATTATTTTTGTTTTCAAAAAGTTCAAATGTAAACTTGCTCTTGTATTTTCCTCCTTAACTTTATTTGGTAATTGTTCCAAGTCTTTGTTATTTTCTGTAAGTTAGGATCTATGTATCTTAAATGGCTGGTGTTCCTTCCTCCAATTTTCATGGTCTCCTTTCTCGGGGTCTAATTATGCTTTATGTATGATGTATTTAGCATTCAATTTAAACAGGGGGATAAAATGCTATCTTGCCTATACACCTTGCCAATTGGAAATCATAATCTGCCCTGATGGTAGCTTGCTCCTCAGGGAAGTCACTTAAATGTTACGGAACACACATTTATTTGAAAGATGTCCTCTATCTACTTCATCACACTAGAGAATGAATCCACTTTAAATCCGGTTGCTGCCTCCTGCAGAATTCTGGGGTTTGTAGTTTAGGGAGGAGCCTTTAACAGCCTCACTAAACTACAAACCTCGGGATTCTGCAGGAGGCAGAAACCAGAATCATTCTCCAGTGTGATGTCTTAACCTTTTTATTTCTTAATTGCAGTCATCATTTTGTTTGACAATTGAATCTAGGTCATCAATATCTCGGTGTCTGCTTTATACTTGTGTAAATCATATGTGGTCATTATTTTTTTGTTTGCTCTTTCTTCCTTGACATATTTCAATTTTATCTTGGCTGGTAAGAAATATTTGGTTTGTAGTGGTTCAAAGCTATCTAGATTTTAGAAGATATATATATATATATATATATATATATATATATATATATATGTGTGTGTGTGTGTGTGTGTGTGTGTGTGTGTACACACACACACACACACACACACACACACACAGTATGTATTAGAGTAGGCTAACCTTAAAGAGATGCAAATGGCTTACACACTGTCCCAATGAATATTATCCCAACCCAGGGAAGTTAACATCGTATGTAAGATGGAGGCTAAAGCCTTTTCTCCTTATAGTGATTGCTGTCGTGTACCTTCACATTCGTTTTAAATGGAGGCAAATATAAGCCAACAATTTAATTAGGTTTTCCTGTATATATGTGTTCAAAGCAGTTTTGCCATAGTCTACACAATGGCTGAGAAAGTGTAATACCCAAATTCTGTTAACTGAGGTAAACACCTCAGCCTATTTTACTATTGTTTTTTTTAATGAATTTATATTCCACCTTTCTCACAAAATAGGACCCTATCTAATATTCAGTGCCATTCCTTTTATGCAGTTTCATTCTATCAGAACCATATCATTTTCTGTATAATTCTTGTTAAATAAATAAAAACATTTGGCAGTGTGGGGGAAAAAAATCAAAGCCAAAATGACTGCTTCTTTCCGCAGTTTTTCTGATTGTTATAACTTTTAAATGCATTCCTTTCATAGGGGATTTTTGCTTTTAAAATGGCCAGGGAGATTAATATTTATTCATCTACACATCTAGAGCGTGCTTTATTTACATTCAAATTTACAGTGGTATGGTCTATGTAGAGTGTATTAAATGTGAAAGTATGGCATTGGCAGGTTAAAATCCTTCTGAATTTTAAGTAGAATAAGCTGAAAATTAGCTGCTCAGAAGAACACAAGAAATAAGACAGGATTTTAAGGCAAGTATAATGTAGAATATAGACAGCACCAATTGCTCCTAGGGCTTTATATGAAGTTTGACTTCCCTGAGGAGTGGGCACATTACGAACTGCCTTCAAGCTTTCATGTTGTGACCAGCTGCTTCAGCAGCATGAACACTATCAACATCTGTTAAGATTAAACTCCTGCAAATACATACTTTGGACTCTTTCACTATGAAGTGGCAAGAATATTTGTCAAGCTGTTGTAGATATGAATGACATTGAAAATATACTTGAAAAAAATCTGTAAATGTTATGAATAAATTTATTTCACCCATAATACTTTAGCATGCCCAGACCCATTTCTCCAAGCTCTGAATGCTAAATTAGTTTTAGAGGCTACAGGAACCTTGATTCATTGGAAGGCTGAAAAAACATCCTAAATATAAAACAATAATGCAAAAATATTAAGAGAAATGTCTGGAGTGTTTTGATTATTTCGTTGCCTGTATTATTGACTGGAAAAGTAGTGCAAAAAGGTGTTTCATTTTCATCTTCAAAACGGGTTTGCACTATTTTCAGATAATTCAAATCTGTTAGCTCAGTGACACTTGTTTTCTGTGTAGATTTTTAAAAACGCAATGTGTTTTTAAAATTTTAGAAGCATCTATCAATCATATTTTGCAAGTGTCTAAAATTAAATTTGATGAAGAGAAAACATATGTAGTCATTTACACAGATCACCAACAGCATCTAAAAATGTTACTACTTAAAGCAGTTACTACTAGAAAGAGGTGTGTGTGTGTGTGTGTGTGTGATTATATTTTAATTTTAAAAAATTAGACCAAATAGTTTAGTACTTCTAAACACTGGGCAATTGATGCAGCTGTATACCTCCCATCAGAGTCAAGGGGAAACCTTTACTTTTTATACCTCTCACAGACTGAAAAATCTCTTTATCAAGTTGTATCTGAGAACTCTTTTGTTTCTAGATTTGGTACATTTTGGTCAGGTCATATATCATTTGTGTTGGGCTTCTGTGATCTCTTGAAATAATAGCATCAGGTTTTTCAATAGAGATCACATCTACAAACTTGTCTGGTGTTTTGCTGTTTTCAGCTCACAGAGAATGACCCAGGTCTTGACTCTAGTTAATCATTTCACCTAGCTGTTAAGCACAAGAAAAAATCTGTAGTGAAGAAAAAGAGAGAAAAGTTCACTTGCACATCAAGTCAAGAATCACAGCTTTTCTGGGACAAATTAGATCTTGTCAAAATAGCATCTTCTGTACTAGAGCCCCTTAGCCATTAATTACTCCTATTGCAAGTCTATCTCATTCTACCTGTGCTGCAATCAGCCTAGCTCTTCATTCTTTTCAAGATCCAGTTAAAAAACAGATAAAAGCTGTGATGTTTTAGAAATCAAATCTTCGCTATTTATCTATCATATCAGAAGCGAACCAAGGAAACAGTTGCAATGTTTTTTTTTTGTTTGTTTTAAAAAACAGAGTTTGTAAAACTTGGCATTATACTAAATGTCCTTTGACCAGTAGTTGGAGTGCTTCTGGTGTTGCTGTAAGAAATTCCTCCATTGTGCAGGTGGTAGGACTCAAGCTGCATTGTAATAGGTGGTCTGTGGTTTGTTCTTCTCCACACTCGCATGTCATAGACTTCACTTTGTGGCCCCATTCCTTAAGGTTGGCTCTGCATCTTGTGGTGCCAGAGGGCAGTCTGTTCAGTGCCTTCCAGGTCACCCAGTCTTCTGTGTGCCCGGGGGTGGGCAGGGGTGTGTCTCTCATTCAGTATAAGCCATGGCTTGAAGTTCTGGATTTTAGCCTGCTCCTTTAGGACTCTTGCTTGCTGAGGTGTTCCTGCAAGTATCTCTGTAGATCTTAAAAAACTATTTCTTGATTTAAAGCATTGGCGTGCTGGATGATATTTGAACAACGGATGGGCCAAAGATGTCACTGCCTTGGTCCTTTCAGTATTGGTTGCTACTTCCCGGTGGATGTCAGGTGGTGCAGTTCTGGCTAAACAGTATAATTTTTCCAGTGGTGTAACTGGATGTAGACATCCTGTGATAATGTGGCATGTCTCATTAAGAGCCACATCCACTATTTTAGCATGATGAGTTGTGTTCCACACTGGGCATGCGTACTCAACAGCAGAGTAGCAAAGCGCAACGGCAGATGTCTTCACTGTGTCTAGTTGTGATCCCCAGGTTGTGCTTGTCAGCTTTTATATATTATTTCTAGCACCCACTTTTTGCTTGATATTTAAGCAGTGCTTCTTGTAGATCAGAGTACAGTCCAGGGTAATTTTGATGGATTAGGAAACAGCTGGTTTTCCCTTGAATAGGCAGTAAGAGCACCTAAAGCTTCAGAGAGCTTCTGTTCAACCATTTGAAAGCTCCCTGCTTGGGCAGTGACAGTATGATAATCAGAATAGATGAAACTCTCTTCTGGTAGTGGCGGATCATTTGTGAAATGTTAAACATTGATGGAGCAAGCACATTCCTCTGAGGCAGGCCATTCTGTTTTTGTCATCTGCTTCTCTGGCCCTGGAATTAAATTTTAAAAACCTACTGTTTTATAGCAGATTTCCTATGAAGTGGGTGAGATGGTAGTCCTTTATGATATTTTTTTCCTCAGGAGGATGCAATGATTTACAGCAGGGGTCCTCAAACTAAGGCCCGGGGGCCGGATGCGGCCCTCCAAGGTCATTTACCCGGCCCTCGCTCAGGGTTAACCTAAGTATGAAACTGCTTGAAAGCACACAATAACAACAACAATCCTATCTCAACAGCCCATACTTTCCATTGCAATACTAAGTTTATATTTGTTTAAACTGTTCTTAATTTTAATTATTGTATTGTTTTTAAATGTTTTTGCACTAAAATAAGATATGTGCAGTGTGCATAGGAATTCATTCATATTTTTTCAAATTATAATCTGGCCCACCAACAGTTTGAGAAACTGTGACCTGGCCCTCTGTTCAAAAAGTTTGTGGACCCCTGATTTACAGTGTCATAAGCTGCTGACAGGCCTATGAAGACAGCTCCTGTTATCTGCTGCCTTTCAAAACCATCTTCTATGTGCTGAGTCAGGTTCAACACTTGTGATGTGCAGCTTTTGACTTTCCTGAAGCCACCTTGCTTGCTAACATACATGGGTCTATTTTTTTCCCATAATCCTATAACTTCACAGAGATTAGGGGATAATTACAAGGGTTGTGCACATATCCGTTTGGACTGAAACTGATTCAGAAAATTGGGTGATTCGTTGGATAAATCCCCGAAAACAGAATGGATGAGTGGAGGGAGTTGAAAAGGTGGCCGAAAAAATCAAGAGGGGCTGAATCTTTTGGCTACTGGAAATGATGTGGTGAACGGCACTGTACCTAAGGCAGAGGCCTTCCATGGGGGCTCTTTCTCTTCTTTGTTTCCCCAGCAGCAGTGTCCTCCAGAGAGGGCTCTGCTGGTAACTCACTCTCCTAGCAACACTTGCATAGGGCAGGTATTGAAAAGTCTCTGAGTTCCTCTTGGAGCATGATGGGAACTCAATTTTTATTTTTCTCTCTGTTTCTCAGCCAATAAAAGGCCTGGTTTTTCCATGTTCTGATTGGCTGAGAATGGACAGAACTGGCGACTACAATTCCCAGAATCCTCTCTTGTGGTTTGTCTTATTTTTAAAAAATGTTATGGTAAAAAACATAATTCCAAAATAATCAGAAGATTGGTGATTTGTTTTGAAACTTGTCAGTCATAAATGTGGTATACAACAGAAGTAGGTTTCATGCAGATAAACCTAAAAATGACTGAGAAACAAGCCTATAGCAGTTTTGAAACAGTCAGCTATAGTCAAATTAGACTTATTTTCCAAAATTAGTTTAGATGCACTTGGAAACAAACCTTGCCCCATTGGCTTAATGACTTTCCTATGACCTCCAATGTTATTTTATTTTACTATTTTGATATTAATGCTAACTGTAGTCCTGTGCCTAGAAATAAGTAAATTGCACTCATTTACTTTTACTTGTTTCCAGATTGTGGACTCTATGAATATTTTTTAATAACTTAGATTCTTGCATATTTTGGTGCAGGCTGAATAAAGTTTCCAACTTACTGCTTTCTTTGTTCTGCATTTAATTCACTGAGCCTCCATGTCTCCTGATCGAAGAAATTATGTGGAAGCACCCTGTTAGATTATACTGTTCTTATTTTAAATGCAAGAAGCAATTAAAATTTAAACATTAAATGAACCCAATCATCCAGACTTGGGTCATTTTGGTTTGCACTGTTAATGCTCTAATGTGTGTGTGTGTGTGTGTGTGTATATATATATATATATTCTCTGTTATGCATATTTATCGCTGTTCTTAGTTGGAACGTTTACAGCTGTAGAGAGAGAACACCCCTTTCACCCACTATATGGAAAAAAGAAAGAATTAATAATCTCCTTTTCCAAAAATAAATCAGGCTTGGAAATACTGTTTTTAGTCTCCAAGTCCCAATATCCCTAACCAGTATAGCCAACAATATCTGAACATTATGGATGCCATAGTCCAGAAATTAACCTTTCTAAGCTCTGCAAATAATATTCTTATGAGAGATCTGATGCACTGTGTGGTCAAAAGTGAATAATGAATGGTGTGTCACAATCCCATTTAGTTAATATTTTTATTCTTTTTGCCTTATCAATATGCATGGCAGTTTACCCAATAGGAACAATACATGCCCCTGCCTCAAGGATTACACTGATGGAGAATGCATTTGTGCAGAGACATACATTGATGATTAGGGTGTCAAAATGTGAATGACTTTAAAAAGGCAATGTTTTTTTAAAAAAAACTTCATTAAACATTGCAAATATGTCATGTTAATACAACAGATGCCAGAAATTAGAGGTTTTCCAAGGACCCGCAGATACAGAGAGAAGCCTGGTGAGCTTCGGTAACCATAAATATTTTGAATACGGAATCAGGAATCTCACCATGTTGAAGGGAAATGACAGAAGTTGTATTTAATCTACAGAAGGGACACTTGTACAACAGCTGGTACAAGTACAGGTACAGCAGCAGGTACCTCAAAGGGTACAAGCATAAAGCACAAGGAAAAAGCAGGCATCTTTATACATAAGAGTTTCAATGCATTAACACTGTTATGGTTTGAAAATCCCTCCCATTTCCCTGATTTGTCAGTGCCAGAAAGCCAGCTGACATTTCCCAGGCCTGATTTGTCAGGAAGTGGGCCTTAGCCGGTGTGCACCCTTATTGGTGGAGGCAGTGATAATGGAGTCAGAGATCTCCTCCTAGCCAGGCAGAGAAGGTCTGGGGCTTCCATTGAGGTGGTTCTTGGGATGGAGAGGTCTCCAGCGGGTTGTGTCCATCCTGGGTGTGTAGTAATGGAATGCTGAAGACAACGAGAGTCCAGAAAGATGAATGGTGGGATTGCACAGATACTGGGTCCTGGATGCAAAGAAAATGTGTTTTGAATCCCCATGCTGAGAAGACAAAGAAAAGGTCCCAGAAATGTCTACTGGAGATGAGAGTGCCATCAGAATTTCTTCTTCAGTCCTTGTCCCTCTTTACCACACAGGGTGTGGAAGGAATACGCGGAATGGCTGAGATCACTCTAGAGGTTATTAGAGTTCATGCTGGTCTGCCTTCCTTTTCATATAGTTCAATAAAATACAGTAAGAAAAATATGAAAAATAGAGTTCATGTGATGCTTCAGTACAAGTTTTTAGGTGAAAAGAAGGGTGAAGGGAGAGGAGTGTCATCTTGGCTGCATGCAGGACAGGAAAGGTTATTTGCTTTATATATTTTAATTCATTTCACAGCGCTCACGTGCACATTTGCATAAAAGAAAATGGAAAATGGAAAAAGATACTTTGGATGGGAAACAGTCTAGTAATTGAGATGTACAATACATTGTAGTTGCCTGGGTTTTAACTTTGTTGCAATTGAAGTGAGTGGGGCCATGGGGTGATCTCCAGTGGAGCCCTGGATGATCGCTGATGCAGACCTGCTTAGGCTGACAGCTGAGCCGAGGTGTGTGTATGTGTGGGGAGCTGGGCTTTATGGAGTTGTGGGGTTTGCTACTACTGCTCTAGCGGGTGGCTGAGGAAGACTAGAGGGACAGAGGCCTCACATCCTTGGGAAACTATGATTCCATTGATGGCAAGACCCCTGTTTTTATTTTTTTATTGATTTTATACAAGGGATGATATTTTACTATGTAATGAAAATGGTTTCAATAGCAATTAACAATTCAAAAACAATTTTTAGTCTTGCTTTACAGTTTTAACCGGGTTCTAATTGTTACTATACTGTAACTCCTAGACATGGTCTATATAAATATCAAAAGGAAAATAGTCCTCATGTCAAATTTATATACACAACACAACTGTCAGGATTATATACCTAACACAACAACAAGTAATTCCAGGTACAATATTCTTGTTTCGGGGATCCTTCTCCAGGTTGTGAATAGTCTATAATAATCTTTTGGCAGTTGTGTTTCTAGATTTCTAAGACTATCAGTTGACATGATTTTACATAAAGGTTAGGTGCAGGGGATCAAAGATGAGGATGGGAAAAGTTTGGGGTACTTAATTTCATCACTACTAGTAAATGATATCTTTTACTAATGATTTGTCGAGCTTTGTTGTATTTCCACCAATTACCATATAGAATTTGGGACATCAGGACATATGGAGAAAAAATAATATCGCAAGTAATAGGGTATGAAAGTGCAATAAGTTCTGTGACCTCTATGAGTATTAAAGGTTTGCTCCAAAGGCTTTATGGAGCATTGAGAAGGGATTTGAAAAAAGCGAAGCATAACCACAGGGTTTGAGAGCCAGCTATTGGTGGAAAGAACATCATGAAACAAAGGACATAGTGAATGTCTCCAAATCTGCTTTTCAATTTGCAGTTGATGTATATTCTTATTATATTATATTATACATATTATATTCACCAATCCTGATTGCTGCATTTTCGGAGTATTGTCCCAAAATGTTAAATTGAAATATTGCTGAAGGGTGTTGTTATTTTTAATTGATTTGTACTGTAAGACTTCAATAATTAATTACTTATACTCTTCACTATAAACATGTTAACATTTGGAGATTAGACTATAAGTAAAATAGAAAGGGTACATTTGTGAGAGACAGAGATTTTTTTAAAAATTCACATAAAAAGAAATATAACAATATCCTTTCAAGAGCAATTAAAACAGCACTAACATTATATGACCCTGAAGCAGAAATATAATTCCTTCATTGCTTCTTTTTTATATAATGCTAGTTCACATTTTCAGGTGGCTCTCTCTCTCTCTCTCTCTCTCTCTCTCTCTCTCTATATATATATATATATATCGGCATGACATGGCCTTTGTTTGAAATTTGGGAATTTGGACTGCGGTCATTTGGAGACATTCATCAGAATCTGATGTCAGAAGGTGAAGAAAATAATAACATTTGTTCTGAAACTTGGCAACCTTGATAAGAACTAGGGAGGGCATTTGATTGAATGTGAAGGACTTTGGTGGGCAGAAGGATATGACTCAAAGGATCAAGGGTCATTCAGCATTATATGAGGTGGCAGAGAATTTTTTTTCATTGAACTAGAACAGGGGTCCTCAAACTTTTTAAACAGAGGGCCAGGTCACAGTCAGTCAAACTGTTGGAGGGCCAGATTATAATTTGAAAAAAAATGAATGAATTCCTATGCACACTGTTTGTTGTTCATTCGTTCAGTCGCCTCCGACTCTTCGTGACCTCATGGACCAGCCCACGCCAGAGCTCCCTGTCGGCCGTCACCACCCCCAGCTCCTTCAAGGTCAGTCCAGTCACTTCAAGGATGCCATCCATCCATCTTGCCCTTGGTCGGCCCCTCTTCCTTTTACCTTCCACTTTCCCCAGCATAATTGTCTTTTCTAGGCTTTGCTGTCTCCTCATGATGTGGCCAAAGTACTTCAACTTTGTCTCTAGTATCCTTCCCTCCAGTGAGCAGTCGGGCTTTATTTCCTGGAGGATGGACTGGTTGGATCTTCTTGCAGTCCAAGGCACTCTCAGAACTTTCCTCCAACACCACAGCTCAAAAGCATCGATCTTCCTTCGCTCAGCCTTCCCTAAGGTCCAGCTCTCACATCCGTAGGTTACTACAGGGAATACCATGGCTTTGACTAAGCGGATCTTTGTTGCCAGTCTGATGTCTCTACTCTTTACGATTTTATCGAGACTGGACATTGCTCTCCTCCCAAGAAGTAAGCGTCTTCTGATTTCCTGGCCACAGTCTGCATCTGCAGTAATCTTTGCGCCTAGAAATACAAAGTCTGTCACGGCCTCCACATTTTCTCCCTCTATTTCCCAGTTGTTAATCATTCTTGTTGCCATAATCTTGGGTTTTTTGATGTTTAGCTGCAACCCAGCATTTGCGCTTTCTTCTTTCACCTTGATTAGAAGGCTCCTCAGCTCCTTCTCACTTTCGGCCATCAGAGTGGTGTCATCTGCATATCTGAGGTTGTTAATGTTTCTTCCAGCAATCTTAACCCCAGCCTTGCATTCATCAAGCCCCGCACATTGCATGATGTGTTCTGCATACAAGTTAAAAAGGTTGGGTGAGAGTATGCAGCCTTGCCGGACGCCTTTCCCAATCTTCAACCAGTCTGTTGTTCCGTGGTCAGTTCTTACTGTTGCTACTTGGTCCTTGTACACATTCCTCAGGAGAGAGACAAGGTGGCTTGGGATGCCCATCCCACCAAGAACTTGCCACAATTTATTATGATCCACCCAGTCAAAGGCTTTAGAATAGTCAGTGAAGCAGAAATAGATGTTTTTCTGAAACTCCCTGCCTTTCTCCATTATCCAGCAGACATTGGCAATCTGGTCTCTGGTTCCTCTGCCTTTTCTAAACCCAGCTTGAACATTTGGCAACTCTCGCTCCATGTATTGCTGGAGTCTTCCTTGCAGGATCTTGAGCATTACCTTACTGGCATGAGAAATAAGGGCCACTGTACGGAAGTTGGAGCAGTCTTTCGCATTTCCCTTTTTTGGTATGGGGATATAAGTTGATTTTTCCCAGTCTGATGGCCATTCTTGCGTTTTCCATATTTGCTGGCATATGGCATGCATCACCTTGACAGCATCATCTTTTAAGATTTTAAACAGTTCAGCTGGGATCCCGTCGTCTCCTGCTGCCTTGTTGTTAGCAATGCTTCTCAAGGCCCATTCCACCTCACTCCTCAGGATGTCTGGTTCTAATTCATTCACCACACCGTCAAAGCTATCCTTGATATTATTATCCTTCCTATACAGATCTTCTGTATAGTCTCGCCACCTTCTCTTGATCTCTTCAGCTTCTGTTAGGTCCTTGCCATCTTTGTTTCTTATCATACCAATTTTTGCCTGAAATTTACCTCCAATGTTTCTAATTTTCTGGAAGAAGTCTCTTGTCCTTCTTATTCTGTTGTCTTCTTCCACTTCCATGCATTGCTTATTTAAAAATAGTTCCTTATCTCTTCCGGCTAACCTCTGGAATTGCGCATTTAACTGGGCATATCTCCCCTTATCCCTGTTTCCTTTTGCTTTCCTTCTTTCTTGGGCTACTTCCAGTGTCTCAGCAGACAACCATTTTGCCTTCTTGGTTTTCTTTTTCTTTGGGACGTACTTTATTGCCGCCTCCTGAACAATGTTGCGATATGCAAATAAGATATGCACACTGTACATATCTTATTTGTAGTGCAAAAAAACCCCACTTAAGACAATAATTAAAATGAAGAACTATTTTAACAAATATAAACTTATCAGTATTTCAATGGGAAGTGTGGGCCTGCTTTTGGCTGATGAGATAGGATTGTTGTTGTGTGCTTTCAAGTCGATACAAACTTAAGTTGACCCTGAGCGAGGGCCGGGTAAATGACCTTGGAGGGCCGCATCCGACCCCTGGGCCTTAGTTTGAGGACCCCTGAACTAGAACTTGAAGATCTATAGTCTTGCTATACACTTGCATCTTTTGATTCATCAGTATAGGTAAAGGTTTTCACCTGACATTAAGTCCAGTTGTGTCCGACTCTGGGGGTTGGTGCTCATCTCCATTTCTAAGCCAAAGTGTCAGTGTTGTCCGTAGACACCTCCAAGGTCATGTGACTGGCATGACTGCATGGAGCACTGTTACCTTCCCGCTGGACCGGTACCTACTCACATTTGCATGTTTTTGAACTGCTAGGTTGGCAGAAGCTGGGGCTGACAGCGGAAGCTCATGCCACTCCTCTGATTTGAACCTGCCACCTTTCGGTCAACAAGCTTAGCAGCTCAGCAGTTTAACCCACTGCACCACTGGGGGCTCCCTTCATTAGTATAGTGCTTTTAAATTACATTATATTAGTATATTCTAATATTCTAAGTCCAATGTTAAAAGAAGGAAGAATAGTACCAGCCATCTCTAACTAGGATAGAAGATTAAATGGATTTCTTAATCATTTGATGTGGTTGTTTGTTCGTTTTTGTGATCCATGTTTGGTCCTCCTCTAGCTCTTATACAGCAGAGGTATCTTTTTGAGATTCAGTGGAAAAATGAAGGACTTGCAATTTTGTGAATCCTTTGCTGTCATTGATGCTCACCAGTTCACATACATCTACTGGTGCTTCACCAGTAGGATTTTAATGTCCATGTAGTTTTTAATAGGTGTATTTGGTGTTAGTACTGTCCCTTGGACCCCTCTCTCCACCATTAGGATGAATATTACACAGCTGATTTTACTAGTAGTCGGATTTCATACTAACTAAATTGATTTTAATGGAAATAAGGACTTGTCTACATGGGCTAATAATAACCCATATTCTCTGTGTGATTGATCCTGACTATATTTATGGCATTCATCCATTCAACCTATATTTTATTATTATAGCAGAAGTTGACAATTAGCTGGCCAGCAATTCCATGAGTAGGATTAGGTTTAGTTGGTGAGGTTTAGTTGGTGAGTACCACAGATGTGGACAAACTGCTAGAAGAAGCTTTACCCTCTCCACGAAGTGGAGAGGGTAGAGCAGTTTGCCTCTTCCCAAGAAGAGAGCAAATATAGTTCCGGCTGGAACTACTTTACAGGGGGCGGAGTCAGGCTCTCAGCACTGGCCCACCCCCCTTCATCATTCTGAAGCTGAGCGTCGACCCACCACTCCCGCCCATTAAACAGTATATTATGGTTGCCATTAGGGGGCCGGGTAGGAATTTTTTCCTACCCTATACTGTTATACAAGGCAAATTGGGATGGTGTGGCTTTAAATAGGTGGTCACAATAAATAATTCAGAAAAGCTAATAATTTGGTATACGCCCAAGACACACCCTTCAAGGGTGAAGGCCATTAACTAAAACACTCATCTAAGGTTCAATTTGATTAGGTGAAGGGAATTATAATGGCCTAAAAATAGAGAGATTATGGTCTCGGATACTCTGAGAGGGACTTCTCCTACACATTTCCTTCAGAGGTACATGTACATGGGTTGGGTGTCCAGGGCACCCGGGTGTTTTCTCCTAACTAGCCCAGAGGTAGGCCGGACAGAGACGCTACCTCGGCTTTGTCACCATGTTCAAGATCCATAAAATTGAGATACAGTCAAAGTTAAACAGGTAACAATTAATAAAGGTTGCCCATATTTCAAATCCAAATATTGTTGTGTGGTCTCATTATTTCGGGGGTTAGCAGGCAATGAGTAAAGAAGACAACTAGTATTCTTGATCCCTGTCCTTCTTGGCTAGTCATCCTAGGAGGAGATGCAGTTAGATCTCAACTGCAATGTAATATTATTAATGCATCTATCAGAAATGAACATGCCTTAAAAAAGACCTCCTGGACCAGGCCTGCACAACTTGTGGCCCTCCAAGCATTTTCAGCTTCAGATCCCAGGGTTCCCAACCATTAGTCCCCACAACACAGGACAAGCGTGCATACAGTGTGCTCTGTACCAGGAGGCAGTAAGGTGACTGTTTTATAAGAGGACTGTCAAACAGTGCATAGTGATGCAAACAATTCCTGTGAATTAAATTGGATTTCTTGTTGGAGTATGGTATTGTAGGCTCAGACCTTGTATTAGTTGCCAAATCAAATATTGCACTCAAGTGCCAGACATCTGTTTTTCCTGCTTTGCTCTGAATTTCCCATCTTTGTCTTTAGAATGCATTGCACAGGACAAGCAGCTTGTTAGACCTGCCACATAGTACAGGTAAATAATGAACATCTGTTAGCAGTTGTAGCTGCATGACATTACATGCATCTTCTTGTTACTATTGCAGTAGCTAAATACTTTGAAGTAAATAATCTGAGAAAATGTGCCTTTTTAAACTCCTTTCATGCACTATCTACTCTGAAAAAAGTATTGTGAGTCTGTTATTAAATGGAAATTAGAATTTACAGGACATTCTTTTAAATGCCCTATCTGTATATCCATAAATTTTACTTTTCAATAATAGCGTAGACTATGATATTCAGAGTCTTTGTAACCAGTGAGATGGAAAAATATTATTACATTCCACTTATTAAGAATGAAGGATGTTATTTTTGTTGCATTATTTAAAAATCACTTTGTGTGTATATTTGTACAAGTCCTCATGAATGGTTTTCTTAGGTAAATAATATTCATTGGTAGTTTTGTTAGTTTCTCTCAAATATAATATAGAGTAGGGTTGTGCACTGATCTATTTTTCAAATGGGCTCTGGCTTTCTAGGCCAACCGACATCACTTTTTTTTCTGGCTGCAACAGACCACTCGGCTGCCAATGATGGCTACTTTCAGTTTCATTCAGCTACATGTGGAGTGCTGAGAAGCAGCCACATGCCCACACATAGTTTCCCTGTGAGCCCTGCCTATTGAGCCAATCAGAACAGAAGAAAGCCATGAAGTGTCTTTTAGCCAAGCTGAGCCTTCATTTTTCTGCTGTGAGCAGGCTTCCGAGAGAGAAAGATAATGCTCCGGTCCACTGGTAATCTAAACTTTCAGTGCCGATCGCAGCTCTTCTGCGTCATTTGCCTTGCTTTTTAACGCAAATAATAAATGTTTATATTCTGCACACTCAAGAAACTGCCACCGATGATGCCCTTCATATGAAGCTAGCTTCAAATGTGGGGTAGAGGTATCTTGCCATTTTCAAAGCCGCCATAAATGAGTAGTCAATTTATATCTTTTTAAAAGAATGGCTAATGCTCCTTCAGGTGGTGTGGCTCCCACTGAAATAAGTGTTTTAAAAGAGTGTCTTAAACACTTGTTAGAAATTCAAACAAGCAATGGGATCATTTTTCCATATGTGGTAGTCCTGCAAGAAGGCAAAAGAAAATTGGATTGAGATATACAACTATTGAAAAAGTACAAAAGCTATAAATATCCATGCACCCAGATGCATTCTTACTAGGCATAACAGCCAGATCACTTCTGAAGAAACAAAACAAACTTTTCATCCTGGTGACAACTGCTGCGATAATGGTTTTTGTGTGGACTTGGAAACTAGAGAAAACACCAGAAGTGGTGGAATGGATTGTGAAAGTGACGGAGATAGACATTCTGATGGGATAACATTCAGTCAAAAGAAGCGTCGGAGTTTGAAAAGGATTGGGAACCCATAAAATTTTATAGAACAAAATAATATTCCAACATGGGGATTTCATGTTTCAAATGCTTCCTGATGCTTCAGACATCAAATGGCCAGTCCTGGAAATATTGCTCTCACTCCAATTCAGCTTTGTTTTCTCAAAGTCATGTCAACTAGGTATGTAAATCTGTGCTTATTTTGCAGTGGCACAGAAGAGCTATTGGTTGAGCAGGTTTATGAGAGTATTGACATTTTTCAACAATTCCTTTCATTCTTGAACCCTTTTAAATAAAACAGAAATATTATGTAAAAATACTTGTTTTGCACAGTACTGTATATCATATACTTTTACAAATTATAATATCTTCTTTGTGGAAAAAAAGGTCTTTTCATGTCATCAGAAAAACAATAGCCTAATCTCCCTATAATGGGGACTTTATTATCTGGGATGACCACAGATCATTCTCTCTTCTTTGTCCCTATCTGAAGGCGATAGAATTGAGACAAAGGTCTATCCTGTAAATATTTAAACATAGGAAAGTTCACAGGTTTTCCATTATCTAATTTGAGCCAAATAGGGCTTCATAGATAAAACCAGCAATTGGTTCTAAAAAGTATATCAACAGACACAGAGGAGTTATATGGCCCTGTATATACAGTCAGGCTGAAGAATTCTGAAATATGTAACTAAGGAATATTACTGTTGTACAGAATGCTTCAAAACTCACTAATTGTGCAAAAGTACTCCAGGTCACCATCAAAACCTGGACATCCTAACATCTGAGAAGAATCTTTCTATCCGCCTCAAGCTATATCACTATTTCCAGATCTGACTTCTCATTAGGAGCACCTCTGTTTTGTCTGCATTAGCTTTTATGCTTCCTCATTCAGTCAAATTCTGGCCTCAGATATAAATTTAGAATTAAAAATTGTTGCTGTATTTAGATAGAAAATAGGAATATAGCTTTGTGTCATCAGTGTACTGGTGGCACCAAACTTTAAACTGTGGGCAACTTTCCCCAGAGGGTTCATTGTACAAATGAGACTTTTAGTTTCACCAGCAAAAACATCTGTGAAATTTCAGTGAATAAATACGTAGAGACAAGGTATTGGCGATATGCAAAGTAATGTCACTGTGAGAGAAAGAGACTGCATTTTAATGGATCAAGCACTGAACTGAGAAAAGGAAAGTGACAGAGAAGCAACATTGCCATACCATTTTTATCCTCTCAGGGGAGAAAATGCAATCAATACAATGTGTAAAGTTACTATGAGTTCATTCAGCTGTCCAAGCGGCTGATTTGGAGCATAGTGTGATTTTCCTTCTTCCATAATTAAACCACATTCCATGTAAAGAATTATTTCAAAGCAGGTACAAACTTGTTAAAAGTCACAGTGTTGTATAACAGCAAAAAAATACAATACTTGTAGTTCATATGCTCCTCTGCCCTCTGTATACTCACTTCAATTTAACTCTTTGTTAAACTTTTGCTAATTCAAGATATAGCAGGAGCAATAACAACAACAACAACAACAACAATAACAACAACAACATTATATCTTACCTGCCTCTCCTCGTAGTTCGAGAGGATTACAGAATTAAAACACATAAACATTGTAGAAATTAAAATGCATTTTTAAAATATACATATTAAAATGTATTTCTATAAAATACATATTAAAATACACAAAACAGAAATTAAGCAAAGGATGTGAGTTCAAAATTCATGCTTAAAACCTGACTGGGAATAATAATTGTATGGTGCAGAATTGGGGAAAGGTTAATCTGTAGACTGCAAACAAACTCTGAAAGCCCCCAACCAATCCCTCCAAACTCTGAAAGCCCCCAACCAATCCCTCCCTTCTATACAGATGTATAAAATCCAGATTATCTGCTTTGAACTGGATTATATAGCAATGTAGACTCAGATAATCCAGTTCAAAGCAGATAATCTGGATTATCTGCCTTGATATTCTGGATTATATGGCAGTGTAAAAGAGCTCTGAATCAATTTAACTTGGAGCATATGTGCAATTTTCAGAGAGTCTGTGTCTTAAAACCGAACCTAAACACCCCACCCCCCACAAAAAAAACCCCACAAAAACACTGTGGCCTATCATCCCTTTCCTGTTCTTTTCATGAGTGGCCACTGGGTGCTAGATGGCTAGTATCCCATCACTCATCACCTGGAGTAATGTTAGCCAGGGTACCAGAGTGATGTGGGAGGAGAGAAAGGAGGAATCCGCCTTTAATTTCCCCCCTTCTTTCTCTGATCACTGTTGAGTCCCAGCCAACACCACTCTAGGCAACAAGTGATAGACAATAGCCATGTCATGCCTGGTGGCTGCTATTACAACAAGAACAGGAGACGGACAGTTAATACTGTCAGGGATTTCTCCCAAAAATAACAGCAGAGCATCCAAGAATACAAACAGGATACTTAATTGAGCCATCAGCTCACATCAGGCAGAAGGTGAAGTGTTGTGGCTGGAAAAGAATTCTTGAGCTTAGGAGGCAAAGATGTAGAGTTCAATCTTTAAAGTTTAGAATTATTGAGTTAGAAGAGACTTCATGGGCCATCCAGTCCAAACTCTGCCAAGAAGTGGGAAAATTGAATTCAAAGCACCCCCAAAGGATGACTATCCAGCCTCTGTTTAAAAGCCTCCAAAATAGGAGTCTCTACCACACTCGGAGGCAGAGAGTTCCACTCCTGAACAGTTCTCATAGTTAGGAAGTTCTTCCTAATGTTCAGGTGGAATCTTTGTTCCTGTAAGTTGGAAGCCATTCTTCCATGTCCTAGTCTCCAGGGCAGCAGAAAATGAGCTTTCTCCCTCCTCTCTATGACTTCCCCTCACATATTTATACATGGTCATCATGACTCTGAAGGAGCTGGGAGTGATGATGGCTGACAGGGAGCTGTGGCGTGGGCTGCTCCATGAGGTCACAAAGAGCCGGAAGCGACTGAATGAATAAACAACAACAAATCATGTCTCCTCTCAGCCTTCTCTTCTGAGGCTAAACATGTCCAGCTCTTTAAGCCACTCCTCATAGGGCTTGATCATTTTAGTCACCCTCCTCTGGACACATTCTAGCTTGTCAAAATCTCCATTAAATTGTGGTGCCCAGAATTGGACACAGTATTCCAAGTGTGGTCTGACCAAGGCAGAATAGAGGGGTTTCAAATACACACACACACAAACTACATTTCTTAATAAAAAAGAATCTCTCTAACCACATTACTTCTAATGTTCAAATGATGAAAATCATCCAAACAGTTACATTTATTCAAACACACAGAGTAGAGAGAGGTCTGCTTGCAAAGGTGGAAAAAGCAGAAGAAGAACATGAGGTTTCAGTTAGAAAGTGGGAGGAGTAAGAGAGAGAGAGAGAGAACAAAAAGATACATTAAAAAACATTCAGGAGCTGGGCGTGGAGGGATTCCTTCATCCTTATTCTTCCTTATTGAAAACTGCAGACTTGATCAGTGTGAGGTTGACTTCCAACAAATACCACCCCATGGGCCTCCCTTGACCAGGGAATACGGAATGACTGTGTGAACAGTTGCAGTCCATTCCGCCCCAGAACCAAGCCCAAGAACTTAGAACAAGTTGGGAGTTGCTCTAAGTTCTCAGGGAATATTGGGAGCATTCTGCAAGGTTTTTAAACACTGGTAAGGGCCGCATTCAAGGTCACATTAACCTGATTCAGCTTTGTGCATGGGAGCCCCTGTTGGTGCAATGGGTTAAACCCTTGTGCTGGCAGGACTGAAGACTGACAGATCTGAGGTTTGAATCTGAGGAGAGCGCGGATGAGCTCCCTCTGTCAGCTCCCCATGTGGGGACATGAGAAAAGCCTCCCACAAGGATGGTAAATCATTAAAACATCCAGGCATCCCCTGAGCAACATCCTTGCAGACGGCCAATTCTCTCACACCAGAAGCGACTTGCAGTTTTTCAAGTTACTCCTGACACCAAAAAAAAAAAAAATGGCTTTGTGCATCATGCAGCCACATGGAGCTGATCCACCCCTCTTCCATTCCCAGATAAAGATTATGTGTAGAGGTTCCCCAAGGCTCAAATTTCAGTCTTAGAAATATACATTATTATCTTTGTGGATGGTTGTGTAATTAGCACAGCTTTTTAAAAAATTCTTAAGTGTTCTCCAATTTGGGTATGTTTCTTTAACTCTAAGATGAATATATATTTATGTTTTCTGTGATCATTTGTCAATGGACAAGATTATTACTCTTATACTTCATTATTGTTCTGTACCTTCAATTAATTCTCAAATGTATGAAGACTCTAAGGTGAACCTATCAAAGAAAGATTTGTTCAGAGGGGATTTGCCATTGCTTGCCTCTCAGGCTAATATACAGCAAAAGATCACTCAATGGATTTCTTTGTCTGAACAGGGAAATTAACCCCAATTTGCTTGCTATATACAGAAGGCAAATGACCTAGCAGTTATAATTTAGTTTAGTCCTGATTATGGAACCTGGGAGCGGCTATTATTGTAAGGATAAAGACAAATCATGAGTCCAGGATTCCATAAAGACTTTGTGTGTTCAGTCAGTTGCACAAGCAATTCAAATGTTTTATCAGTTTGCATAACAATATTTCAAAGACACTTAGCACAATAATTTCTGTGGGCTGATTGATACTCTGTGGGCATAGCTCTTCCCTTTCCCTCTTCAACCTGCATGCCTTTGGCTTGTTGTTTTTTCTGCAATCCAAAAAAGTTATCCCTGCCTAGTATTGCACTGGTTGGTTCTAATAGGATCTTAGGCAGCTGCATGAGGAAATGATTCAATAATTCAAGAGTTTGAAAATGACTTTAAAATAGCTAGTCAGGTATAATTAATTCCCTTTTACATTAGCCTGGACATGACTAAGTGACAGTATGGTGATAATGTAGCAAAGGATAATTTCACTCTTTTTTTTGTTTTCCATATCATCCAACATTTTTAGCGAAAATAGGGACAAGGTTATAATCACCAATTTTCCACAAACCACTTCATGAGCTCCACCTCTTCCATTATTACATATTACTAAAAGCTTTCCTGTGACTATAGTAACCTGTATTGATTTACTCTCCATCAGCCTGTCCTGTACTGATTTAGAGACAAGAGGACAATCATTCTTTTGATTAAAAATGTGCTTGCCCTGCTATTTGCAATCAAGCTCAAAATATATACTGTTTGAAATGGCAGATATTTCACTATGTAATACTTTAGCTTTCATGAACAGGCATTTTTATTTATATTGTGTGCCAGAGACAAGATGCATCCACTCACAAAGATAATTTCCAGTATTTTATATGTAAATATGAATACAGACTCTAGGCCTCCATCCTTTATCAGTCTTAAATGGCTTAATCAATTAATCTATAATTAATCTAATTTTACTTATAGAATAGCAAGGTAGATACATAGAGGCATTTATAGTATTAATGGGCTGATACAAAGGACATACGGAAAGGCATACAATGGCAATTCAGGTTCATAGACATGTATATAAATTTACATTTTAAATTCCATGAAAAATGTACCCTTTGTTGGATACCTCTTTACTAAAAAGGAATATATATATATATATATATATATATATATATATACATACACATATATATCAAGGACATCAGCAACAGTAAGAACTGTAGCAACAGTAAGAACTGACCACGGAAAAACAGACTGGTTCAAGATTGGGAAGGCTGCATACTCTCACCCAACCTTTTTAACGTGTATGCAGAACACATCATGCGATGTGCGGGGCTTGAGGAATGCAAAGCTGGGGAGAAAATTGCTGGAAGAAACATTAACAACCTCAGATATGCAGATGACACCACTCTTATGGCCGAAAGCGAGGAGGAGCTGAGGAGCCTTCTAATCAAGGTGAAAGAAGAAAGCGCAAAAGCTGGGTTGCAGCTAAACATAAAAAAAACCAAGATTATGGCAACAAGAATGATTGACAACAGGAGGCCGTGACAGACTTTGTATTTCTAGGTGCAAAGATTACTGCAGATGCAGACTGTGGCCAGGAAATCAGAAGACGCTTACTTCTTGGGAGGAGAGCAATGTCCAATCTCGATAAAATAGTAAAGAGTAGAGACATCACACGGGCAACAAAGATTCGCATAGTCAAAGCCATGGTATTCCCTGTAGTAACCTACGGATGTGAGAGCTGGACCTTAGAGAAGGCTGAGCGAAGGAAGATAGATGCTTTTGAGCTGTGGTGTTGGAGGAAAGTTCTGAGAGTGCCTTGGACTGCGAGAAGATCCAACCAGTCCATACTTCAGGAAATAAAGCCCGACTGCTCACTGGAGGGAAGGATACTAGAGACAAAGTTGAAGTACTTTGACCACATCATGAGGAGACAGGAAAGCCTAGAGAAGACAATTATGCTGGGGAAAGTGGAAGGCAAAAGGAAGAGGGGCCGACCAAGGGCAAGATGGATGGATGGCATCCTTGAAGTGACTGGACTGACCTTGAAGGAGCTGGGGGTGGTGACGGCCGACAGGGAGCTCTGGCGTGGGCTGGTCTATGAGGTCACGAAGAGTCGGAGACGACTGAACGAATGAACAACAAACAACATCAAGGACATCTGCTTTACTCCCGGAATATGTATCATGAATGTTTGTTTGTGTATGTGTTGGGCGGGGGGGAGATCAGAAGCACCTATAGCAGATTGTAACAGTCAACAATGCAGTTGCAAAACTACGTTATCATGCAAGAAAAACAATATCAAGGCTGCCTGAATTTTTAAAACCCAGCCAGTCTACTGCATTTTCAAATCTTTGGGAGAGGGAATATTTGAATGAGGGTAGAGATACATATACAACAAGTATTCTTGTGACACCCTAACTACATTTCCCAGAATTCTTCAGTGCCAGAAAAATGGGACTATCTGCATTACAGCCCCAGTGTGTCAAGGACAATAAAGAATCCTCTCTCTCATTCCTCACCAGACATTTTCCCCAGACACCTTGAGTTAAAAGGATTAAGAATGAGAAACATGCCTGGGGGATTTTAAAAGACTTTTGCCTGACAGAGGTTGGAAAGTGACAATTGAAGTTATTGCACCAGTCAACAGTAGAAACATTTATTTTAATGTGGATAGTTCTGAGAAAGGTTTTATCTCCCCTTCTGGGCAATAACCAAGGCAAAGCAGGACAAGCTAAACATGAAAGAAGCATTATAGAACTCAACACAGAACATCCTATTTATGCTTTCACTCTACTTCAGAAAGAAACTGATGATTTTTTTAAAAAATGGGGGCGGGGATACTGGCACAAAAAGTGAAATCACAATAAAAAGCTTTTATTTTCTGGGAAATTACAAAAAAATTCATGTTATCCTAGGAATAAACTTTCTCTAACACATTAAAGATATCTAGGCATAAGATACTTAGGAACTTTTAACACTACATAATGAAAACATCTTGATTCATTTGAATTACTATGGTAGCATTCTAATGAATGCTAAGACTTGTAGTTTTGGGAGACACTACAGTTATCCGGAAGAGAATTCTAAGTAACACACAATAAATGCTACATGGTAAAGGTAGATGGCAGACAGTCATAATTGACTTATGGAGAACAAGAAGACCACCTGCAAACAGTACTAGCGATAATCCAAAATAAATATGGCTACCATATCATCATTCAGCCGTCTCCAAGATAAATATATTTAGCTCCTGCCTAAACCATTCCTCATAAGGCCTTTTAACGTTTTAGTTACTTCACTCTGGACATATTCCAAGTTGCTCTCTCTCTCTCTAAATAAAAGCACTGATAACTTGGAATATGTCCAGAGTGAAGTAGGTAAAAACATTTAAAGTGAAAATTTAACTAAGCTATGGGCGATTCAGAAAGGGACTAGACACTTATATTTAGCAGGATTTAAAATCAGTAACCAAAAAACAAAGGTTTAAACTAAAAATCTGGATATAAAAGATCAGGACAAACTGTCAGATATAATAGGTTTTAACAGGCTTTAAAAATAGATAAAAAGGAAATCCCTTCCTAGAGATTGGCCCCCTCCCTCCTGACTTTCCGGGGGGGAAAAGTAAAAACCTGGATATTTGAACAAGCTTTTGGAAATGCAGATAATAGATAAACACAGTACTCTGAAAGAGTGAACACGGAATGGCTTAAACGATGATAATGGAAAATGAGTTTAATTGGAAGGCATTGATGATTATAGTTTAATGGTTTTATATGGATTTTTCTGTTATGTTGAATTTTTTTAATTGTATTTATGTATGTCGTGGCATTAAATTGCTGCCAATGGTAAGCCGCATTGGGTCACCTTTGGGCTGAGAAAGGCGGGATGGTGTCACTTGGACAAATAAACATTGTGTACTGTTCCAAAATAAACATAAACCTTATGGATAGAAATTTTAAAATATTTATTATGGTGAGGTAAGTTGCAACTATCATTACTGGACAGACTCTCTGTGAAAAAAATAAATGTATTTCCAAGGATTCTGTTTCTTTTTCAAACAATACCTGTGACAGATAATCCATGTAAACCAGTGATACTCAAAGTGTGCTCAATCAGGGGCTCCATGCTTCTTCCTCCCCCTTCTTCCCCTCCCCCTCCAAGCATACAGTGTTCAGGAAGGAGCTCCCCACAAAAAGCAGCTCGGCAGCAGAGGTCCCTTGGAGTTTGGGCTGGGGCCTCGTGGGCGTGGAGGCAGCATCAGTAGGGAAAGCAGCCTCTATGCCCCACGGGGTAGCCCAGAGCCAGCTACAGGGCCCTTTCTGGAGGGAGTGGGTCCTTGCCCACAAAGGGATCAATGAAGGAGCAGCACTTGGACCCTGCCAAAGCCATCGATGGCTAGAACATGCTGAGGCTGGTGAACCCAGCCATGAAGGGCTTCCTTCTCTTCACTTCCCTTCCACTTCATTCCTTCCTCCCCTCCCCCCTTTTCATCCTATTTTCCTTCCCTTCCTTGCCATGCAGGCCCTTTCCCGTGAGCCTTCCTTGCATTCAGAACCCTTTTCTTGTATGGCAGAAAGTGGTTGCACTGGGGTTGCTCTATTATTATTATTATTATTATTATTATTATTATTATTATTATTTAAAAAGCTAGATGGCCATCTTTTGGGGGTGCTTTGATTGTGCTTTTACTGCATGGCAGTAAAAGCACAATCTTCCACTGGAGTCTTCCACTGAAATACTGTTAAGTTTATGTTGGTTAAAATTATAAATGCTTTTATTTTAAATATTGTACTGTTCTTCCTTTCTTTTTTGTGCTACAAACAAGATATGTGTAGTTCGCATAGACATTTATTCATTTTTTTTTCAATTAGTTCACGCAAACATTCTCCATTTATCTGCCACTGGCCCACACAATGTGGCCCCTGTATCCAAAAGTTTGCTCATGCCTGCGATATATAATATAAACATTTCTTGGGGCTCCATAAAAATGTTTCCATCAAAGGGCTCTATGGCTGAAAAAGTTTGGTAACCCCTGATTTATACGATTGGCAAAAGAATACATCTAAATTTGTATGGCAAGGAAAGAAGTCAAGAATTAAATTTAAGGTGTTACAACATGCAAAAAAGAGGGTGGACTAGGTGTATCTGATCTGACACTTTTCTTTGCCACTTGATGTTCAGTTTGGAGATCAGATTGCATTTTGTTGAATAATACTAGGGTGTTGGCCCTGGTTGGACAATATGGTTGACATGGTTACATGTGGATTTTAAAAATTATTGTGATAGGTGTGTCCTATGATGAATATGGGAGAGATATAGACTAATCTTGTATCTGAAGATATCAATGTATCTGTGCAATAAGCATTTTATAGAAAAGAGACACAATGCAAGAATAAATGGAAACCCAAGATTTCCTAGAAAATGTACAAGGAAAATATAGAAATCAAACAATTGATTGCAGAGAAAGGGAATTACATCATCTGGAAGCATCCACTAAGAAGGCTGTCTTCCATGTTCTTACCAAGCACAGCTTTATGGTGATAGGACCAAAAGAAATCTTTCCCTCCTTAAATTATCAATCATGTTTATTAATTGCAGTAGTATTTAACCAGCATGAACCAGAATGTTGGGATTGGAAATTTTGAGAAGTTTGCAAGGACAGTTGAATGTGTCCACTCAGCTCTTTCAGTCCAGGCAATTCGTCCAAAATATTTAAAGCTGTCTAACCAAACAATGGTGATATACACCCTTGTTTCATCAGCATATGTTATCAACAAAATTCCAAATATTATATAGAAGTATGAATCACTGATAGTATTTTCTACCTTTTTGCAAAAACATCTCAAATGGATCACATTGCCAATACATGTGTATCGAATTAACTTTGATGTCATCAAATGAAGAAAATAAATCCTTTCTTTTTCACTCAAGCTAGATGAATAATAATAATAATAATGGGAATAACTGTATGTTATTAATGAGACATATGAAGCATGTTTTCATGATATGGCTGCTCCAATATCCTCATTTAATGAGGGGAAAAATAAGGAAGAAAATATAAGTTTAAATATGCAATGGAATCCAAACTTACTCTTGTACAAATACAGACACAATTCAGTGCCTTCATATTCAACAATGTATTTTAAGTGCCTAAAACCAAACATAATTATGACTCCATTTTGCAGTATTTGCAGTTCTCTGAGGGGATGGCTTTGATAAAGGGTGAATCGGAAAATGAGATCTGAAGAACAGAGAACTTTTATTTTTCTTAAAATAGTTCTTTGTGAGCATAGCTTTGCAGCAGAAATAACATGACACCCAAATTTTATATCAAACTGATGATTATTTAAGAGGAAAAAAGGAAAATGAAGGCAATATCAGTTTCAGCATTAGGTAGTCCAAGACAGAGTTGAAGAAAAGATACTTTTTGTATGACTACTCTTTGAGTCTTCCAGCCAGAATGGCCAGCTCTGATTGCTCCAAATATCAATACTGTGAACATAGTTGAACTGTTTCCCTATAAGATCAGATTGGAACAGCAGGTTTTATTTTTGGAGCACTAACTAAACCTTATCATACCTTGGGAAAATTACTTATTTTGGACTCTAGCACCCCAAATTCCTTCCTGCCATTGGCAGCATGACCACTGGGGGATTCTAGAAATCTGACATCTGAAATATGACTTGTCTATGCTTTGTACTGGATTCTGTTGCAATGCCCATGAACAAGAAGAAATGATGGAAACTATACAGGAAACTATTGATACCTTGCTATGAGAGATGGAAGATCAGATAGTGAATTTCTGATAGGAAAGACATACAAAAGTTTTAGTGGCATAACCAAGAAAACTCTGACATTAACTTGATGGGAATCAGTATCTCAGGAAACACAAGAAGAGTCAGATTCACTAACAAAGGATCTGCAATTGTGGCAAGGCTAGGAGCTATGTTTCTGCTCTTGGAACACTTGGCATCCTTTTGTCCCCCATGGAATGAAAATGCAGAAGATATGTTTGGTTTTTGTTTTTAAAAAAAACTATCTGTTTTTGATATCAAACAGTACAGGGGGAGGGGTATGGAATAAATTTAGAAGAAGAATCACCATCCTGAAGGTTTTCAGTAGAAGCAATTTACTATTTTTTTTTTTGCTTTGAAAGAGGGTGGACCTGATGAGCTGTAGGCTACAAAAACAGCTTTGTCGTGCTACTTGCAGTCACAAGGGTGCCTTTGTGATCACATGCAGCACTACAAAACTGAGTGGAGGTAACAGGAAGAAGAGGAGATACATGAACCTATAGTTACTGCATAGCGCATTGCACAAACTCTCTAAGAGGCACCAAGACTTAGATTGAAAGTACCCTCTCTGCAAAGATTTAGCCACAATTTTATAGCCACAGGTGAGCAAATCAGTCATGGAGAAGATTAAATCATTTTCTGGTCTGGACTGCTTTCACAAGTCCATGCAGCCCATTTTATCCCTATCCCACCATAATCTATGTATAAAAACTAAAAGATTGCATTTAAGCAATATGCAAATAATATGTTTTTGGAAATATTTCAAATGTTGTATTTGCTTTCTGAGTTGTGGCAGTCAGAGTGTGGTCAAACTGCATAGATTCCACAGTGCAGATGCACCCAATGTCCACCTGTATGATGTGGGAAGGAGGCAATACTTTCATAACTTTGCATGGCATGATTTCATATCTTTGCATCTACCACACCTATCTTAATATCTAGGTCTCTAAACAGGAATAAACTGAACATTCTTCCAGCTAGATGACTTAGGAGGAACTCTTCCATGGCTTTGTTTCATTGCCTTGGAAATAATGTATTAATCTGTAATACATACCAAATGGATGAATGAACAATCAAGCAGCAGGCCAAATGATAACTGATAAAACATAGATATGCAGAATTCTCAATGTGGATCACTTATTCCTTTTAATGCTTATGTATTTTGATCAGTTATTAGTTTCGGGTCTCAATCAAAGAAATCCATAACTTCCTAAATAATGTATTTGGGAGCAGTTTATAAGAAACTTAAAAGATAATTCAAGAGAAAATAAATAAATATATAGTAAGCATTATGTGAATCTTAGTGGAATTGCACAAGTAAATCCTTTTGTCATTTCCAATTAAACCAAAATCAATCTAAGTGGTACTTAAGGAGTCCTCCTATTATCTGGCAACAGATGACTCAGCGGTGAAGGCTCAGATATTTCCAATGATCAACAGCACATTATATTCAACAAATGAATCTTTGCACTGATTAATGCACAGTCTATGACTAAATGGAAGACTTTAATTTAGTTGAAAACTTAAGTTCCCAGCACAAAACATACAGATTGCACTTAAGCTCTATTCACTCAGGGACTGTTTTGCAATTTTCAATATAATGAAAATAACTTTATAGGCTGTGAGTCATTATTTTAACTTCCGATCTGTAATGCAATGCAAATACTAAATGGAATTATATTCTAGAGGTACTAAAATAATCAAAATATTAAAGCTACCTTTGGGACTTTTGCATAAAGTTTTTACTTCCACAAAATAAAAATCTTTTGTTTTGAATGACTGAAACCATCTTCAAATACATTCAATAACTGATATTTCTATAAGTGATACAACCACATAGTTATGCCTACAGAGAAATTGAAAATGAATAAGATGACAGGTAATCTCAGTAAAGGCAGGATAAATGTACGGTTGTGAACATTCTCCTGAAGATGGCATTTCTTGATCAAGATGTATGTGAAAACTGTCATCCTACTGTATATTCCCTTTCTGGGAAAGGTGCTTGAGTTTGATGACTGAGCAACTTCAGAGTTTCTTGGAGGAAACAGATCATCTGGACCTATTTTAGCCTTATTTCAGACCATGAGATGGAAGTCAAACAGCCTTATTTGCTCTTATTGATTACTTGTTCCAAGAAAAATATGTGGGAGTCAGGCATGTAGCCCGGGGGGGGGGGGTTGAGGGGCTTCAGCCCCCCCCCCCCCCCCCCCCCACCGAAATCTCATGGTGGTTCGCGAAAAAGCCTTACTGGTGCATTATTTAAACTGTTATGTTTATTCATATCATGATCTGATCACCATAATCAATATATCCCATATGCATGGGGGTATTGGGGTAATGATACAAAAGGTTTGCTAGGCTAGACCCTCTTTCACTCAGACTCAGCCCCCCCAACCCCCCCCCCCTGAATTTTTTTAGCCCCCCCCCCCCCCCCCCAGAAACGAAATCCTGGCTACGGGCCTGGTGGGAGTGCTACCCTGTTGAGCTTTCTGGATTTCTCTGAGGCTTTTGATACCACTGTCCATAGTTTCTTACTGGAATAGTTCTGTTGAATGAAAATAGGAGGCCCTGTTTCACACAGAGTTGGTTTCAGAGAATAGTGTTGGGTGATTTTGGTTCAGCCCTATCAATCTGTAGTATGCCATAGGATTGGATCTTATTCCCATATACACTTAAATATCTACTTGCCGTCAGGACAGGTCATTATGTGTTTTTGAGTTTAGTGCTTTGGACACTCAGCTCTCTTTCTTCTTGTCATCAGTAATAGCTGGGGCTGTAAAGATAGTTGAGCAGTGCCTGGATGCTGTAAGGAGCTGGATGAAGGCCAAGAAACAGTTAAGTAAGATGGAGTCTCTGTGGATTGGATCCAGGAATTCAGTAAGCAACCTCTCCCAGATAGGGCTGCATTTCCTCTGAAGGAGCAAGTGCATGTCTTAAGTATATTCCTGGGGGTGAGGGCCTTCACAACCATGGCACCCAGTTGTGGAATGCATTCACCTTGAAGGCCCAATTATCTACAACATTGATTTATTTTGGACAAAACTGCAATGTCCATCTAAGAATTTGGCCTTAATGGTTTCTAATTTACATCACTTAAAACTATTGCAATGTATAGTTATTCCCATTTAATTTTTTGTGGTTTTATCTGTTTTAAGTTTCTCTCTCTCCAAATCTCTCTGATACAGAGTGAGATAGAAATAATTAAATAAACAAACTGAAAGTATGAATGTCTCTTGGAATCATCAGTGGTGTTAACATAAAATAAATATCCTTGTTTATGCTGTCTGTGTATTAAAGCAAAAATTTGACTGGTTTTGCAGTCTTCAGACCCCTCCAGAATTCATCAGTCTTGGTGTTGCAGAGGAGGATGGTTATAGTGATGACACTAATGATGACGATTTTTCAAAAACTGGTTAGTTTTCCTTGTGAAAACCCCTAGAGTTATTTTACATCAAAACAAGCCAGAAGGGGGACCAACTGTATGTTTGCTGTGAACGCTCAAAAATGTAAAGTTGGTTTATGGCCATTACCCCTCCACACACACACATACCCATACCCATTTTCTTGGTCTGATATAAACCATAATGGGTTGCAGTGGCAGAAAAACTATAAGAGAGTTATATGGTTCCTGTAACCACTTCCAGCTAGTTTCGGAATAATTTCCAAAGACCACCCAGAATAGAGTGTGTTACATTAATCTAAATGGAATATAGTCATGATACAATTCACAATACCATAGCTAACATTTCCAGTAATGGATACACCTGATGTATTAGTGAAAATTATTGAAATTTTGAAATCTAAGTTTGGTATGGAGGCCATATATGTAGGTATGTGCCCTTGAGTTACCTGTCAAATTATGGTGACCTCAAAATTACATAGTTTATTCTTGAACAAGAAATACTCAGAGGTAGTCTTGCTAGCTCCTTCTTCTGAAATAAAGATTACAGCACCTGGCATTCTTAGATGGTCTCTCAAGGTCTGCAGTCTTTCTTCCAATGTGTGGTCAGAGACAATCTGAAATTCAAGCCATAGTCTGTCCAAGGAAAAGGGGCAAGTAAAGCAAATTCCAATATCTATTCCAGAAGGTCAAATACACAGAGTCTCACAAAAAATGTCCAAGTCCTAAATCCAGAGTGTGGTCTAAGCTTCATGGCACGAAGGTCATCAATAAGATTACCGGCTGAAGCACCAACACAACTATTGTTTCCAGCAAAGCACTGTTACAAAAGTCATTACATCTGTTAGATCCTCTTTTTAGCCAGCCAACTGTACTTTCACAGCTGGATGGCATCAACCCTAAACTGAAGCTGGGCAGGGAGCATTTTTCTCATGAAGACCCTCATCCTGCCCAGACTCAGATGTCTCCATTCCTGGAGAGTCCTTATCCTGCTCAGAAGTAGCGATCTTCATAGTGTCAGGATGCTCATCCACCTTGGGCTCAGATTCTGCTGCTGGGAGGGATCCCTTCTCCTCATTGTCCTCATCATGCCCCAAGGTCCTGAGAGTCTTTTGTTCAAACACTAACCAGAACTGACACAGCTTATCTTCCAGAATGAGACAGAATCTGGCACCTTAAGGATATTCAGGCCCTATGAGTTTACTCGGCATATGAACCTGAGATTTCAAGAGGTGTGTAAATCCACAACAAATGTTGAATCCTTATTCATTGATCTATTTTTCAAGTAACCAGAAGCCTGTCTTTGGTTTTGATTACACTTCAGTTTCTTTAAGGTAAAGGTAAAGGTAGTCCCCTGACATTAAGTCCAGTCATGTCTGATGCTGGGGTGTGGTGCTCATCTCCATTTCTAAGCCGAAGAGCCAGCGTTGTCCGTAGACACCTCCAAGGTCATGTGGCCGGCATGACTGCATGGAGCGCCGTTACCTTCCCGCCGGAGCGGTACCTATTGCATGTTTTCGAACTGCTAGGTTGGCAGAAGCTAGGGCTGACAGCGGAAGCTCATGCCGCTCCCCGGAATCGAACCTGCGACCTTTCGATGAACAAGCTCAGCAGCTCAGTGCTTTAACCCACTGCGCCACCGGGGGCTCCGTTTCTTTGCCCTTATCCAATCCATTACTGATAGCAGGCACTGGTTTATCATGAAAAAACCTTCCTTGGAGTTAGGTGGAAAGAAGAAACAGACTCCCATCAGGATACTAGTGGCATAAATGTAATTCATTGCTAATATATCAAAATGATATTTTAGAATTTTGATAAGTCCAGATTAAAATATATATATTTCCATTTCTTTCATACACTTTTGCAGTTATAAACATTATTCAAATGCTCTAATATTATTTGGAACATATATTGTCACAGTATCTGTACTGTTTTAATTAAGCTTAATTACTTCAAAATATTTAGTTAATTTCCTGTGTTGTGATCAGTTCTGAGAAGCTCAACTGATATCACTAGAAGTTTCAGTGTAGCAGCCAGGTAGCTCTCACAAGGTAGTTACTATTGTCGTTTTAACCTTTTTCCTCCTTTGCGTCTTGTAACACAGACATTTCCCATTAAAATATATTTCCTTTTTAATAATACCATGATGGTAAGATGTGATTGGTTTTTCATTTTATCCTTTCAGTTTATAAAAAAGTATTAAGTATTTTACTCAAGGTCAGAACTATCATGGAAGAGGAGAGTTATGACACAATATGCCTCCATTTTGCCTCTCTATGAAGAAGGTACATAGTATGCTGGGTATTTCAGTTTCAAATGCAAAACTTTTAAAGAGTTAAATAAAAGATGAAATAAAAATAAAAGAAAAGGACATCTAAGAACTAAGAGTAGGAAGGAGAGTGAAATATTATAATGAAAGTTTGAGAACCAGCATAAATTAATAGAGGACAGTGAAAAGTCATTTTGGGATTTGGTCAGTGACACAATGTCACTATGGGACTTTCTCACCCTGGCGCAGCAGGGGGAGAAGAAGAGTAATTTGCTTCCTCCCCCAAAGAAGAGAATGGATGATTCCGGCTGGAACCATCCAGAAAAGGGGGTGTGGCCAGCTAACAGACTGGCCAGCCCCCATTCTTCATTCCAGTCCCAGCCATCGACCCGCCACACCCATCATTAATAGTATAATCATTGATTGCCCATTGGGACTGGGTATGAATTTTTTTCCCTCCTATGTTCTAGGAGGGTGTTTTGCCTACTCTATACTGTTTTAGGGGCTAGCTGGGATGGTTTTATAAATAGGTGTTAGTGAAAAATAGCTAGGGAAACTCAAAAGTTGGTGTATACCCAAGGCACCTGCCTTAGGGGTGTGGGCCATTGACTAAAACACTCACCTGGATGTAAATTTGATGGGTGAGATGAAATTGAATGGCCCAGAAATGGGGAGAGTCTGGCCCCAACACCTTTTAGAGAGGCTTCTCCATATGTTTCCCTTAGAGGATACCGGCCTTAGGTAACCAGGGGACCCAAGTGTTTCACCCTAACTAACTGAGGGGTAGGCCGGGCAGGGACGCTACTTCGGTTTTGCCACACCAAGTTCGAGACATCCATAAGATTCATTTTAGTTGCAAAGTTAAATAGGTAATGATTAATAAAAGTTACCCATAATTTAACCCAAGAACTGTTGTGTGCTCTTGTTATTTCGGGGGGTTGGCAGGCAAATCATATTATTTCTTTTCCTACACCATTGATGTACAGAACCCAGAGCCCAAATGTAAAACACATAAAATAAATGTAAGAAAACAGCTCAGACAAACTATCCCTGGAAAGTTATAGCTTGTTGCCATTGGGATCATTTCTTTTTGTTCCAACCTGTTGAGACAAAATGTGCCCCATGATGTATATTTTATTTATTTTATTTCTTTCGTGTACTTCTACCCTGCCCTTCTCAACCCCCGAGGGGGGACTCAGGGCGGCTTACAAAAAAGGCACAATTCGATGCCTACACAATAATACATATAAACGTATAAAAACAGCAATTAAAACAGTTATAACAGTTAAAAACAATCAATATATATCACAGTCAGTAAACCAATCTCAAGCTCCGCGTTCGACAACTCCGAGTCCGTACTTCATTCTACATTGTCTATTCCTATCAGTTGTCATAGTCCTTTATTTATCTGCCAGGTTGCCCAAACGCCTGGTCCCAAATCCATGTTTTTAGTTTCCTTCTAAAGAAAAGGAGGGATGTCACTGATCTAACTTCCCCAGGGAGTGAATTCCACAGGTGAGGGGCCACCACCGAGAAGGCCCTGCTCCTCGTCCCCGCCAATCTCACTTGTGATAGAGGCGGGGCCAAGAGCAGGGCCTCCCAAGAAGATCTTAAATTCCAAGGTGGGACGTAGAGGGAGATCTGTTCGGACAGATACACTGGGCCGGAACAGTATAGGGTTTTGTAGGTCAAAACCAGCACTTTGAATTGTGCTCGGAATTGGATTGGCAGCCAGTGGAGCTGACATAGCAGATGGGTGGTATGCTCCCTGTATGATGCTCCGGTGAGTACTCTGGCTGCCTCCCGCTGGACTAATTGAAGTTTCCGAACAGTCTTCAAAGGCAACCCCATGTAGAGTGTGTTGCAGTAATCTAATCGGGATGTAACAAGTGAACCATACCATCACAAAGCAGTTTGGTTGTCAATATGTTGGCCTCATTTAGGACATATCTGAGAATTCTCAAATATGCCAGATGACAAGATCATTTCGGTCATCCCAGTCTTTGAAGAAGACAAGTGGTTTATTGAATTAGTAAAAACCTGCTCACAGGCCTTTATACCAAGAGGCTGCAAAACACACTACCTTCAGGGCATTACTCCTGATACAGCTGCCTTGTTGGAAGATTATTACAGGCTTCATGATTAATACCCATTTAGTGAGCAAACATTTCAGACAGCACAGAGCCTTCTGTCCTCCATCTCTGAAGCCAAGAAAGAACAGTGGATAAAGCTGATTACAGAAGCTGATATGGGCAGGAGTAGTCAGAAGGCATGGAGGTTGTTAAGATGGTTAAGCAATGATCCCTCACAAACTAATACCATGCCAACTATAAAGACAGATCAGATAGTGCATCAACTTCTGAAAAATGGGAAACCCAACATTGCCACCAAATTAGGAAGAAACCAATAGTCAGGCAACCAGATAATGAGATCAACAATCTTCATGAACCTTTTACATCTAGCAAATTGGAAATGGCTCTCAATAAATGTAAAAATGGCAAAGCAGTTGGCCTGGATGATCTATAGATGAAAAAAAATTAAGAACTTTGGGTACTAGAAATAATATCATACGAAAACTGATTGGCACAACCTGGGGATCACAACCAGACACAGTCAAGACATCTGCCCTTGTGCTTTGCTACTCTGCTGCTGAATATGCATGTCCAGTGTGGAATACATCTCACCACATTAAAACAGTGGATGTGGCTCACATTGAGACATGCCACATTATCACAGGATGTCTACGCCTAACACTGCTGGAGAAATTATACTGTTTAGCCAGTATTGCACCTGAGGGAAGTAACAGCCTGCAATAAAGGGACGAAGGCATTGACATCTCCCACCCATCCTCTATTTGGATATCAGCCAGCAAGCCAATGCCCTAAATCAAGAAATAGCTTCCTAAGATCTACAGAGATACTTGCATGAACAACTCAGCAAGCAAGAATCCAAAAGTGGCAGGCAAAAACCCAGAACCTCAATCAGTGGCTAATACCAGATGAGAGCATTCCTCCTGGGCACACAGAAGATTGAGCAACCTGGAAGTCACTGAACAGGCTGTGCTCTGGCACCATGAGATGCAGAGCTAACCTTAAGAAATGGGGTCACAGAATAGAGTCTAGTACATGTGAGTGCAAAGAAGAGCAAACCACAGACCACCTACTACAATGAAACCTGAGTCCTTCTACATGCACAATGAAGGACCTTTTCACAGCGACACGAGAGGCACTCCAAGTGGCCAGGACATTTAGCATAATGTCAAGTTTTTAAACTTTATGTTCTAAAATCCATTATAATGGTACCCTCAATTTGCTTCTGACACGATAAATAAATAAATAAAATTGGGGCATTTTGGAAGTTTTTAAAAAATCAGTGGATGAGCAAAACATTCTGGAACTGGGGAGTCTTACAGTCATACCTGTGTTCTACAAGTGTCCCAAGTTTAATCCTGATAGCCATAAAAACAATGGAGAAACAAGCCTCTAAACCCCCCCCCCCCCAATTGCCAATGGAACAAAACTAACAAAACAATAACAAAACTTCAGGAATGAAGATTCGAAACACCCCCCCCCCATTTTTTTTAAATTGAAACAAAACAGGGAGCCACCCGAATTTCAAAATGAAAACTGAAACAGATTTCTGCCATTTTGCTCGCCCGCATACCACACAATACATTGGCATTTTTATCATTTTTTTTAAAAAAAATGGTCCACAACTCACTGAATGCAAGTTTGTGTCTTCTAGTCCATGCAACTTTTCATGTGTGTGAAAATATAGATATTAGGATTGGCACATATTCAGAAGTGGAATTTAACCCTTTCTTCTCTGATATGCTTTTACAAAATTTACTCAAGAACTATTATTAGCCTCATGAAGCACTGATAGGAAATAGGAGTTATTTCTCCAGTGAAGCTTCATGAGACCAAATATGACATAGTATCAAGCTTGCTTCCTTTGGAAGGAATGTTGAAATATAACTGTAGTAAATGGGCATAAGGTGTGAAAAAACACTTTTAAAATATTAATATCCCTTTAAATGTTATAAGATGTGGATATAAATAGGGTGATAGGATCAGATGTTCAGAAATATCAGCCTTCATTATGGGAATAGGCATTGATAGTCCTGGAATAATAGAGAAAGTCCAAGGCTGCAATAGCTATAAATAATACAGCACTCTGTTGAGCTGATATATAAGACATTAAATATGTTGACAAATGCCAGAGCAGAATCTGCGTTCGTCTATTACAGCAAAAGCACAGAGTCAGTCTTGCAGCAGGTTAAGGATGAATAGATTTACTGAAGTGGGCTCTAGTCCATGGAATCTTATTCATGATAAATCTGTTAGCCTTTAAGTGCCACAAGACCATATTTTGTGTATTTTATTAAAAATATGTTAAGTCAGATGTCCAGAAAGCATGAGTCTCTTGAGCACCTTATGCTTGGAAACTGCTTCTATGAAATAAAGATGATTAATTATAAGGAGCAAGGCCACAAAATTAAAGCTGGCATTCTATGAAAAATGTGCCTGGGACTAAACCCTATTGAATTCAATGAGATTTACTTTTCACTAAACAGAATAAAGTTTCATGGGTGGAAAACATCTTAAAGTCCTTATGCTTGAAGGTGTGGTGTTTTACATTTAAAGCACTCCCAAGTGACTAGGATGATCTTTTAAAAGTGTTTCAGATATTCATTACATCTTTAGGTGAAACAGTTTTATCCACACAACAACATACCTGACTAATAAGTCCCATTGAAACAGTGAGACATATAACTGCATGGCCATAGGTAGATTTTCATAATCCCATTGAAACATTAGACATATAACTGCATGGCCATGGGTAGAATTTCAAAATCCCATTTAAACAGTAATTGCATGACCATGGGTAGAATTTCAGTCTTAATGCATTCACCTTGTCAGCTAATTACCCATCTTTCCAAGAAATGTAAGAACTGATTGCAGCTATAACCTGAATATTTGTATTTCCCTAGGTCCAAACCCACTAATGTCTGGACATGATTGCAGGACATATTTAATGACTTTTGTTATTCTTTTGTTACTAGTCTTTGCTCATGTAACATGTAGAAAAAAACTGGGGATATATGAAGCACCACTTAGTCATTTGAGGTGCTAATTTGAGGTGCTAAAAACAATTACCATGAAATGGGGTGACAAAGTTCAGTAACTGCTATGGAAAACAAGTTAGCAGAGACTGGACATTGGGGTGTGCACAATTTCATTGTTGTGTACTAGAATCAGATGATTTGGTTGCTGGATTAATAAAAATGAACCTGGCATGGCAGCTGAAGCCTTAGCTGGTACAGATCACAGCAGCCTGATCTTTTCAGCTAATGGGGGCTAATAATGGGGGCTAATAATGGGGACCAATGGGGCTGAGCGGTGCTCTACCTGAAGTGAAGGTGGCAGTATGTGGGCAGGCCAACCTCCCAAATCATGAAAGCTGCAGCTTCTCCTTTGATTCCTTCCTCAGCAGGATCCTCCATCCCTTCCTGAACCCCCCTCCTCACGCCCACTTGAAGCAAATGGGAACTTACTTTCCCAGCAGCATTTTGAGCAGTGCAAGCATTGAAGGCACCATGCGCTCCTCTCAGGGCATGATGGGAGTTGAGGTTTTGCTTTTTGTGTGTTTCTAATTTTCTTTCTCAGCCAATCAGAGGCCAAGTTGACTTTGTTCATTTTCCTACCCCTTTGTGGCATGTGCTTGGGACTTCAATTTCTAGAACCCCCTATTACGTTTCTTTTAAAAAATATGGTAAAAAAAATCAAATTTTCCAAAGAATTAGTTGATTGGTGAAATGTTCTGGCAGACTTGCAGTAGAAGATGTAGCCTATATGTCAGGAAATTTTTATGCATATAGACCTAAAAATGATGGAGAAATGAGCCTCAAACGTATCCCCATTGGTTCCAATGGACTGAATCTCTCCAGCATGAAAACAGAACCCCCCCCCCCTTTAATTCAAGAAGTTCCCTACAAATAGAGGGGGGGAGGGAGCTGAAAACCAGACACCAAAAACTGCTAAAATGTACTGCTGTTTTCACTCAGTCACATCAAACAGGGCCTCACAATACTAGATGCAGATGTAGACAGAAAATGACCCACAGTGACATAGGTCTTCCATCGTCTGGATCCATGAAGAGCCTATCGCTCCTCCACCATGCTGACTCTTTTCTAGAAATGACAGATGAGTACATAATTCTTAATAACAATTTTAGCTAAAAGCTGTGCAACCAAAGAGCCAAGCTGATAAACTTTCCCCCTTTTCAAAAACATGAATTGTATAACAAATCCAATTGTGCCTTATAATCAATTTTCTCAGTGGATAAACCTGAATCAACAATTATTGGCTATTTGGAAGACAGCTGTTTTGCTGGACCTTTTCTGCTGGATCTTTCCCTTTGGCCCTACCTATACCTTTACTTCTTGAGAGGAGGGCAATGACCAATCTCAATAAAATAGCTAAGAGTAGAGAATAGAGATATCACACTGCCAACAAAGGTCTGCATAGTTAAAGCAATGTATTCCCTATAGTAACCTATGGATGCAAGAGCTGGACCATAAGGAAGGCTGAGCGAAGGAAGACAGACACTTTTGAACTGTTGTGCTGGAGGAAAATTCTGAGAGTACATTGGAACACAAGAAGATCAAACCAGTCCATACTCCAGGAAATAATGCCTCACTGCTCACTGGAGAGAAGGATATTAGAGGCAAAGATGAAGTACTTTGGCCACATAATGAGAAGACAGGAAAGCTTGAAAAAGACAATGTGAATGGAGGAAAAAGGAGGAAAAAGGAAGAAGGGCTGACCAAGGGGAAGGTGGATGGATGTCAATGTTGAAGTAACTGGGTTGACCTTGAAGGAGCTGGGCGTGATGATGGATGACAGGGAGCTCTGGCATGGGCTGATCCATGAGATCAAAGAGAAACGAGTAAATGAATAAACGACAAATACTTTTCTTAGGTGCCAAAACCCTTTGATATGCATTCCCGAGTAACTATGTACTAAAAGTGAAATATTTTGATTAAACAGCACCTGTTATTCAGAATAGCTTAGAAAAATCATAGGCAAAAACCCAAAGCCTTATATTAATTCCACACCCTAACATTAATTCCAACAAATTTACAGTCAACCTTATAATCTAAAAGCGAAAATGTATGTATGTATGTTGCAGAGGTGTCCACTTACACAGACAGCCTTACAGATAGTCTCCTGCTGCCAAAAACAGGCTATAATTTTAAGTGCTGAGAAGCCTCCAAAGGCACTCCCTCAACTGACACTGCAGGTTATAGTGAGCGCCATGAACATGTAGCCCAATCCCTGCCAATATCCTCCCCAAACACCAACAACCCAAGGAATGCTTTCTTTCGGAGATCTTTCCTTCCTAGATGTTCTGTTTTTTCTCCAGAATGGACATCCCAGGTCTCCTTTCTCTCTCCAAATTTGCATGACCCCGCACACTGCTTCTCACTTAGCCCTTTCCTACGCATTCCTATGGCACACAGCAAACAGGAATTGATCCGCAACTGAACAAGAAGTTTGGGAAGAATTACCAAACATGGTACACAGATCCAACATGGCAAACTTTGAATACAGGTGGGGTTTGGGGTGATTGGCCCATGATTTTGGGAAATACAGTTCACCCACATTCTTATGCATTTTCTAATGGGAGCATTCATTAAAACAACAGGAAAGTCTGGCTTTTTTCTAAGAAATAGAGCTACAAATTACCAAACTGATATTACCTAACACCCCAAAACAAACAGCCAACATAACATATTGGAGGGGTTTGGAAGGCAATGACCCCCTTGTGGGAACTGTTGTTCACCCTGCATCCAGAGATATTACCAAACTTCCCAAAACAAACAATGCCTTTCCCAATGTATTGTCGAAGGTTTTCATGGCTGGAATCACTGGGTTGTAGTTTTTTTCAGGCTGTATGGCCATGTTCTAGAGGCATTCTCTCCTGACATTTCACTGCATCTATGGCACGCATCCTCAGAGGTTGTGAGGTCTTTATCAAGTAACCCGAGCATCGCCGGGTCCCCAAGCTAGTGTAATATAAAACTTGTGTACTAAATGTTCATGTTAACTACTATACACAAATTAATAATGAATAAAAATTACTGTTGACAATTGGAGCAGTAATGTCATGCCAAACTGCAATGAAGTCATACTGTCTCAGCCCCAAACTGGCTAGAAATAAAATGATTGCTGTTGAAAACCCAAATGGCAATTGTTCACCCATGCCAGTAAGCTTGGACAAAATAGATACCACTACTGAAAAATAGTGTGCATCCTCCAAAGTCAAGATGGGAGGACAAGCCAAGGACAAGATGACCAACAAAAAATACAAATCAGTAAGTAAACAAAAATTATTAACAAGGAGTCAGAAATTCTCCCATCCCCTTTCCATTCACTAAATAGGAGGCAACAGCAGATGCTGCTGCCGCTGTCTTCCTCTTCCAAAAAGATTCAAAGAAGCAGACAAGCGTCTGTGACTATCTCCTTAGCCTCGCCCAATCATGCCACGGTCTGACCAGGGAAATGATGGTCTGGCTCCACCCCCAGATGTTAACAAATTGATTTCCCACTGCTTTACAGTGTGGTAAATGGGCTTCACTTAAAAGCATGGACAATTTGGGATTACCGGAAGAATTATAGATTTGTTTTGTTTTGTTTTGTTTCCAAATGCCAATAGCAGCTTAGGTTTAAAGCTTTATTTCCACAGAAGGTTATTATGGATATCTGTGAGTAAAAAATTAAAAAAATCCTTTCAAAATGTGCCATTTGAGCACGCTTTAAGCCTGGGTTCCTACAAATAGCATAGCATTATAATATGTAAATACTGGCCTTTAGGACATTGTAAAACTGGAGCAACGTGACCTATTAAAGCATTGTGTTTTTCCAAAGCTGTTAATCTTGCTGATATTTTGGAGAGTATGTGACTGCACGCAGCCAGGCAAAATCCTACTTTTTTAAATCCTGAAAAAGAGTTTGACTTGCTAAAAAATAACCAATTAGGGAAAGAACGGAAAAAGGGATGAGATAAAGACAACAACAACAAAAAGAGATATCTGTGCTTCCTTCCAGGTCATTAACATCACACAGCAATGTTATCTATCTCCAAATAAGCTGCTGTGACATTTAAACAAATAGTTCCCGATTGCATTCAATCTAGGTCATGCTCCCCAGTTCTAAGCATATGAAGAGTTGCAACATTGTACTGCACTTTCTTATCACAGTACAAAGAGTAGAAGCTGTTCTTTACAAACCTCTGACAAATCCTACTAAAGGCTCTACGTATCAAGACAGATGTGCTTGGAAATGCTAACTTCTAGCTGCTTCACAAAAAAGCAAAACAACAACATCGGTAGAAACTTACTGTGGTTTTATGGTCTTACTAAGTACCTTGGTTGCTCACTGTAATGACACCAGTATCAAAAATGGGTTATCACAATAAAGGGACCATTTGGAAACCATAAATTAGCAACTAATGTTCATCTTTCAACTTATCTTCATTTGAAATAAGTGGGGGATCCTTATATAAGCATGGCCAGTCCAGGGGAGTTGATGGCGGAAGATCATCATTTAAGTGCTGGTGGTCTTTGCTTCTTCTAGCACACTGATGTTTGTCTTCCTAAGAGATTTTCAGGATTTTTCAGAGGCAATGCTGATGGAATCATTCCAGAAGTTGAGAGTGAAATCTGCAGATGATTCACATTTCACAGGCATATAACAAGGTTGAGAGGGCAATGGCTTTATAAACAAGCATCTTGGTCTCCCTACGAATGTCCCGGTCCTCAAATACTCTCTGCTTCATTTGGAATAATGCTCTCACAGAGCTCAGACAGTATTGTATTTCAGTGTCAGTGCTGATTTTTGTGGAGAGGTGGCTGCCAAAGTAACAGAAATGGTCAACTTTTCTAAGTTTGGTCTTTATTGGTCATTGGATGATGGTCGCTCTGGTTTCGGTAAGTGACTGTACTGCATATCCCATCATCCATGGTCCATCCCCCTTAGAACTGCATCAGAATGTAGAGTGGGTCATGAGTACTCTGTGTGCTACGTTTGGGCCTGGTCTGTGATGTAGAGTGCCAACCGAGGCCTACCTTTTGTAGTCAGGCCTTGCCAACTGAGGCCTACCTTTTTTAGTCAGGCCTTGCCAACTGAGGCCTACTTTTTATAGTCAGGCCTTGCCAACCGAGGCCTATCTTTTTTAGTCAGGCCTTGCCAACTGAGGCCTGCTTTTTATAGTCAGGCCTTGTCAACTGAGGCCTAGCATTTTTAGTCAGACCTTGCCAACCAAGGCCTACCTTTTGTAGTCAGGCCTTGCCAAGCGAGGCCTAATATTTTTAATCTTTACCTCCCTGGTCTGTGTGCCAGGTTTGGTCTTGTTCTGTCATTGTTGGGGGCCACAAGGTGTTTTGGACTTTAACTCCAACCATTCCTGACAGCTTCAGGCCCCTTTGCTATTCCCTCTGCTTCCTCAGAATGTTGAGACTGGCCAATCAGAGACCATATGCAAATTGTACCACAGTGGCAGCCAATCAGAATCTTGGAATTTTCAGGCTGGCCAATCAGAGACCATATGAAAATTGTATCACAGTGTCAGCCAATCAGAACGCTGCCACATACACCTCCCTCCCGTCCTTCCTTCACATACAAACACTGACTTTATTATATACATAGATAATAGGCCTGGGTAACAACGGAAAAATTTGTTTCTAAAATCGATTCGTTTTTTGGGGGTTTTTGCGTTTCGATATTTAAAAGAATTCCGAAATTTTTCTTTTAAAAAGTTCGATATTTACGAAATTTCGTAAATGTGAAAAAATTACGAAACATTAACGAAACAAATACGAAACAATAACGAATCGATTCGTTAATGGCGGACGCGACCGCGCAATACGCTAAAAAACCTCCAAATGGGACGGGGGAACTTCTGAAGCTTCCCTCTCCCTCTGTTGTTGACTGTTGGTGTGATATTATAATTTTTTTCACTAATTAAACAAAAAACAACTATAAAACTTGCCCCAGACATGCGGAAAAAATAACGAAACGACCTCAAACCGATAACGAAACAAATTCATAACAAATCCGAAGCGTTTACGAAACGAATTTAAAAATTCGTTTCGTTTTTAAGTTGCTCCAGAATGGTTCGTTATCACTTCGTTATAAAAAAATAACGAATTTTTAACGAATTACGAATTAACAAAACCGCCCAGCCCTAATAGATAATGCAAGGAAAATTTAATGTGGTAAATAATTGTTTTTGTGGGACCTTGGTCCTAACTGTAGATCGAAAAACCCCACAGTTTCTGGAATTTAGATTTTGAGGGCCTATAGGTGTTTAGGAAGAATGCTTCCTATATAGTAAGCACTTACTAAAGTTATGGCAAGATGTGCAGTTAGGAGCATAGAACATTTTCGCAGATTAAGAATTCAAACTTCAACCAAGGGCTACAGCTCATTGCACTGAATAGAATGTACTTCTAAGCAGATGTGCACAGGACTGCATTGTACTTAGTTTTCTGGTGTTTTCTTTGCCAGTTTTGTTGCAGTAAGTGATATATTACTATGAGAATGAGGATAAAACTTAATCGTAAGACAGCAAAGAAAAGAGGTTCCCTTATTTGATAAAGGATTTTATTCAATCCTATTTAAGGACTGCACTGTAACCCCATGAGGTTAATAAACCAAAGTTTGTTATGGCCAAATCCCACACAGAATAAAATGAAGTTTCTTTTTTTATATAAAGGAATATGCAAATGCATTTCAGTAATATAAACTTTTTTCCTAGAGATATCTACAATTCTATTTCCAGTTCTACCTTTTCTGTTTTAATGGTGTTTTAATGGTGTGATATCTAAAATGGCAGCACTCCCAAATACAAATCTGGGCGGGGGGGGGGGGGGGGGGGGCAGTTCTAGGCAGGTAGCCGTCAAAGCAGTCAAAATGATGTTGATTAAATAGGCACAGATACAACACTAAACGACAGCTGGATATGGTAGAACTGAAAGAACCAGATGATAAATATCATCATGGGAATCCTGATTTACCGTAGGTATGCCAATGTATTTCTGGTTTGTAATAATTTTTCTAATAATTTCAATTTGTAGATAGAACAGACATCTTTGAGGAGAAAGGAGATTTTAATGCAGTTACTTTAGGACAAAAGTCTGCATGGTCAAAAGTATAATGAAAGGGGTCCAATTATTGTATGGTAAACATGTACAGTGGAATGGTGCTGTTGGCAGGGATGTCTGGGAAGTCAGGACAAAGAACTTCCTACTCAATTCACACTCATTCTATGGTTTCTTTTTCATGTAGATAGATGTAGATTCCCCAGACACCAACCCCCTTTAGATAGAAAACCATGATGATATTTTTTCTTTAAAAAACACTTTTAAAATCTTGTTACCAGGCAATTGAGGGTACAGGAGCTTGCCATGAACCATCAGATATTCATCTAGTGTCTTCTTCTGCTTGCAGTTACCATTTCTTTCTTTTATCTGAATGAAAAAAGGCCCACTTCACAGTACAGGATCATCTTTTGAAGTTTTGGTTTTAGACATTTCAAAAACTCTATAGTAGCAGCATTTCAGTGAACTTGTAGTTCAAATAATCAAATGTGTACACTAAAATTGTGAAAAACTTGAAATTGCTTATTGACATAATCATCATCGTTGTTGTTATTACCAAGCATTTCAATATTGTAGGGCCTGTAGGCATATTTTGAAATGTGAGGAATTGTTACAAGCACCACCACAAAAAGCCTGCCACATAGAACCACTGAGATAGTAATAAAATAGGCCTATAGGAGTTTGAGAATAACCAAAGAACTGTTGATTTGTCCTCTAAAAGCTACATAGAAAGTTGAGGTTGGGGTTAAGGCTTCCATATAATACAGTTTCAGAAAGCAGATGACTACATTGAAGTAGATTATATGGTAGAGATTTTAGCTAAAACCACAGATAAAGAGGCCTGTGCCCAGTGAGCTTCTGCTAAACCAGACCAGCCAGGACAGAGAACAAGCACTCTGTGTTGAAAACAAAACTACAGAGGTTAATTATGATTTGCCCCAAAAGGGATACAAGTACAAACAATATGCTTTCAAAGGTATAAGCCCAAATTAATAGAAAAATGCAAGACATTTTATGCAGTTCTGACAGCTATTCAGATTTCCCGCTCCCATCCCTGAGTGGATGAAAAGCAGGGCTAGCTAGGATCAATGCAGGAATTGGCTGGAGGTTCCCTGATATCACAGACAGAAGGAGGAGAACAGCTGATGGTTGGTCAGTTTAAAGACCCAGTTTGTTGCAAAGACATAGAGGGTATAGGAAAGGGGGAAGTGGTGAGGTGGATATGCAGAGGATTCCTTGATTAACTTAAGTGACCAGTTTCATGGAGACAAAGGTGCAAGACTCAAAAGACAAAGACTGACAATACCAAATGACCAGGGACTCAGCTGGCTATTCAAAAGTCTAATGTATTCATTTGTTTAGCCTTCTCTTCCATGGTAATGATGAAGCTCTAACCTTGTCTAAACAAGAAAACATCTTAAGCTCATCTTGGTGATAAAAAGGATCATCTGCTTCATATCTATACACAAAGGGTTTGACTTTATCTGGCTTGGGAGATCATTAGAAAGATTTTTGTTAATTCTATAGCAATCTCTGTTTCCAGGAGCTTATGCAAACTGGGGCACAGGGACAGTGTATGCCTTCAAGATATATTTGATACAAGTTTATATATTTGGAAATTGACACAGTATACAAGCAATACAAGTTGCACAAAAATATCATTTTTATACCTTGATTAACAGGTTCAGATTTGATAGAGTTCGGGATACAGTTGCTGCTCGGTCAACCATGGGCAAACTTTGGCCCTCCAGGTGTGCTGGACTTCATCTGCCACAGTTTGTAATAGTCAGTAAGCTGGCTGGGATTTTTGGGAGTTAAAGTCCAAAACACCTGGAGGGCTGAAGTTTGCCCATGTCTGTGCTAGGTCCTTCCAGAGCCTCTAGTTCACTTCGACATGGCAAAATTTTGAAACATGGGGAAATGTTTTTAAAATGAAGAAAATATATATTTTTCTTGAAGTCCTCTTATTGTTCTTAAACATTTGGGGAGGAGGGGTGCCTTGGCACAATAACAATATGACAATATAAACTCACATAAGCCAGTTCAATGCAAATCAATCTGTATTATATGAGTCTGCACTGATAATTACAATGCAGTTCAATGCATTATATGGCAATATAGATAGGGTCTTAGTTCCAAATACCAAATCATAGCATATATACCATCAATAACATTGCAAACAAAGCTAGAGGCAAGGGGGGGGGGGGGGAGAAAGGAATAGAAAGAAAGGGGGAAATGTATGAAGGGAGGACAGGAGAGAAACGATAGAGAAAGAAGAAAGGAAAGCAAGGGGGCGGTGGACATCAGCCACACACACACACCCAGATAACACTGGAGATATATGCTAGTATACAAAAAATGTCACCAATGAAAAACCACAAAGAACCATTGTGATTGTATTCTGCTGTCCTTTGGACCAAAAAAATTAACACAATAATGGGACCGTTATCGTCCTAACTGTTCTGAAAACCAGAAATAAAGATTTTTGTAGCTTAATCGCTTAAACTCAAACTTTCTGCAAACAATGTGATCAAATCATAAGGACTCTTGCTCTTGTGTTGACTTCTTTTCTGAGGAGCTCTTTTACTGATTTCTGCCATCTAGTGATCCAATAACTCTCCATCAAATGAATTAAAGTGATAATGTAGGTTTAAAAAATCAAAGCAAATACAAGATGCTTTGATTTGGATATCTGCCAAGTACATACAGCAAATTTCAGGTTGTTAGATTTCACAATTTAGGAGCCATTTTGGAGAAGGTAGATCAGACAGAAGGATGGACAGATTAAAAACCACATCTTTTATATAGATATTTGAGATCTGATTAATGGAAAACTGTGAGAGCAAGCTGTGAGAAATTACATTCATATAATCCAAAATTATCAGTGTTAACACACACACACACGTGTGTGTGTGTGTGTGGTTATATAAGAATTGTACCTTATAACTCAAGACAACCCATAGGAAAGCTGAGTGCAGTGTCTTTCCTTACCAATACAGTCATGCTTTTTGGAAGCTGCCTCCGAAAAATCCTGCGAATCTCTTGGGAAGACAAGCGGACAAATATCAGCATGCTGTAAGAAGCAAAGACAACCAGCTTTGAAGCGATGGTCCTCCACCATCAACTCCGCTGGACTGACCATGTTGTCCGGATGCCTGACCACCATCTCACAAAGTAGTTGCTCTCTTCTGAACTCAAGAATGGAAAACGGAATGCTGGAGGACAGGAAAAGAGATTTAAAGATGGGCTCAAAGTCAACCTTAAAAACTCTGGCATAGACACTGAGAACTGGGAAGCCCTTGCCCTTCAGCGCTCCAGTTGGAGGTCGGCTATGACCAGCAGTGCTGTAAAATGTGAAGAGGCATGAATGGAGGATGAAAGAGAGAATCATGCCAAGAGAAAGGCACACCCTGACCCGGACCGCCTTCCACCTGGAAACCAGTGCCCTCACTGCGGGAGAAGATGCAGGTCAAGAATAGGGCTCCACGGTCACCTACAGACCCACCGCCAGGACACCGATCTTGGCGGACCATCATCCTCGGACAACGAGGGATCGCCTAAGTAAGTAAGTAAGCTTTTTGGAATGGGGCAGTAATTTTACCATGTGAAAGAACTATATAGGAATATGCCAAGATTTCTCATATGTTCAGTCTGGAATTGTTTCCAAAAAAATTATTACAACACCCGTAAGTATTTTACATACAATGGTGGAAGATGTGATAGATGTCCAAAGTCAGGAAATGACAGCTGGTATGTATTCACCAATACTTTACCTATGGCACTTGAGCATTTTTCCACTTCAATCTACTTTAAATTTTATGACTACCTCCTGCAGAATTCTGGGACTTGTAGTTTAAGAAGGTCCAGGGCTGCTCTGAATGAGCAGTTTAAAGCTCCCCCCCCCCCCCAAATAACCTACAAACTCCAGAATTCTACATTTTAGGTGGGAGATTTCAGCTTACCAATGCTTATTTTTCATGACTGTGTTATTTTCATGCTTACTAAAATTATCTGGTTATTTTATTCTAGATTGTTATAAGTTCTGCTTATTGATTTGTGCATTATTAGGACTGTAATTTTAACTTGATTAATCTCTGTGTCTCTAGGAGAACTCCTTCTTCTGTATTCCCTTTTATAGATACATTTTTCACACCATGAATATTTAGTTCAGTTTTATTAGAACCCCATCTATTTATAGAAAACTGAATGTGCTGATCTGACACTGAGGTTAAATGTAACACTCACATCCATTTATACAAATATAATATCTGGTAAGAAAGTAGAAAACTTGACATCATTTCTAAATGGAAAATGTAATTATGGAAACCACAATCTCCCTGTAAACATGACTGTAGATAAAACTATTATGACAAATGTTATTTTAGAAAACATTATTCTTATTTATTACATCATTTCTCTCCCTCCCCCCCCCCCCCGCCCCTCCCCCAATTAACAAGACATCAGGGAAACATACAGTAAAATCAAGTTAAACCATTTAAAATCAGGAAAACATAGGTGTAAAGCCTATTGGACACATTTAAACAAAACCAGTTAAAACAATTTAAGACAACAGGGGTTCTCACACTTTTAAACAGAGGGCCAGTTCAGTGTTCAGACAGTTGGAGGGCCAGACTATAGTTTGAAAGAAACAAGAACCAATACTTATGCACACTGCATGAACCTTATTTATGGTGCAATTTTTTTAAAGAACAATGCAATATTTAAAATGAGGAACGATTTTAACCAATATAAACTTACTAGTATTTCAATGACAAGTGTGGGCCTGCTTTTGGCTGAGATAATCAAGTTCATTAGGATTGTTGTTGTTGTATGCCTTCAAGTTATTTCAGACTTAGGGTGATCCTAAGTCTAATGTGTTTGTTTTTTTGGGGGGGAGGGCATGCATCCGAACCGTGGACTTCAGTTTGGAGACCCCTGATTTAGAATGGTGTATGAAATCAATCAAGACCCAAAGGTTTCAGTGAAAGCATTGTTTTTATTTTGTTCTTAAATGATAACAGGCTACTAAAAGAAATTATTCTATGACGGGGATACCACATAAAAGAAGGGCATCTCCCATGTCATCCCATGTTTGCTTACTTACTTTATTTTTATCCTGCCTTTCTCCCAATAAAAGAACTAAAGGCAGCTAACACCAAACATGACACAACACAAATTTTAAGAAGAGCCAATGCATGTAAGTATGAATACACTCACACCAAGTATATCATTGTGTCACGAAACATAAAATTTAAAATACAATTAAAATTATAGTTGAAATTATACAACCCCCCCCCCCAAAAAAAATCCCACTCACACCATCACATGCCCCTTTTCATTCTCTAAATCCCTTTTGCCAAATGTACATTTTCATCTGCCTTTTGAAAGCTAGCAAGAGTGGGAGGGGGTCTAGTTGGGAAGTTTCTGAGACATCTCCAAGGTTAGCTCGCATGGCATATTACTCCCCCTTGTGGGAAGCAGAGCAGGGCACTTTGGTCAGGCATCTGTAGGGTGAGACATTTCCTGTACAGGCAGCCCTCAGATTATAAACATCTAACTTACAAACAACTCATAGTTAAGAATGGGGGTGAGACAACAGGAAGTGAAAGAAATCTACTCCTAGGAAGGGAAAGTATCTGTTCTGACTTACATTCAAATTCAACTTAAGAACAAACCTACAGAACCTATCTTGTTCATAACTTGGGGACTGTTTGTACTAGTAATCTGTTTAGTGTTTTGAGTATCACCCGCACTACCTAGAATACAGAGGACAATTGTGTTGGCAGCCAATGCAACTCATTCAAAAACAGTGTTATATTGTTTCCATGCAATATTCTGCTCAAGAATCTGATTACTGTGTTTTGCACTAGTAGCAATTTCCAAGTCATTTTCAAGGTCAGCCCCACACATATCAATTCCCCAGAGTCTAATTGGGAAAGTTAGTAACATAGCGAGCTGCCAAATTCCTCCTTTTAAAATCCTAACTGCAATTAAAATGATGCATATTCTTAATCTGAATTCTATTTATGCAAATTCAACACATGAATCATTTTCTACCACTATATTTCAGTCTTTGTACCATTTTCATAGTAACTACTCTACTGAGAGACCCAACTAACTAATGTATGATTGCAGGTCTTTTAAGAGAAAGAAACAAGATCAAATCCTTATTGGATTATGGAATTTAGCATGGGGGCTTAAACTTTCAGCTTTCATTGAATTTACCATTAAATGGCTGTCTCAATTAATTACTTACTTACTTAGGCGATCCCTCGTTGGACGAGTAAGATGGTCTTCCATCATGGGTTTCCTTGTGGGTCCGCATGTGGCTGTGGAGCCCTATTCTTGCTCTGCATCTTCTTCCGCAGTGAGGGCATTGGTTTCCAGGTGGAAGGCGGTCCCGGTCGGGGTTGGCTTGACGTGCCTTCCTCCTGGCACGTTTCTCTCTTTCACCCTCCACTCGTGCCTCCTCGAATTCTGCAGCACTGCTGGTCACAGCTGACCTCCAGCTGGAGCGCTCAAGGGCCAGGGCTTCCCAGTTCTCAGTGTCTATGCCAGAGTTTTTGAGGTTGGCTTTGAGCCCATCTTTAAATCTCTTTTCCTGTCCACCAACATTCCGTTTTCCGTTCTTGAGTTCGGAGTAAAGCAACTGCTTTGGGAGACGGTGGTCAGGCATCCGGACAACGTGGCCTGTCCAGCGGAGTTGATGTTGGAGGACCATTGCTTCAATGCTGGTGGTCTTTGCTTCCTCCAGCACGCTGACGTTTGTCCGCTTGTCTTCCCAGGAGATTTGCAGGATTTTCCGGAGGCAGCTCTGATGGAATCGTTCCAGGAGCTGCATGTGACGTCTGTAGACAGTCCACGTCTCACAGGCATATAGCAGGGTTGGGAGGACAATAGCTTTATAGACAAGCACCTTAGTATCCCTACGGATGTCCCGGTCCTCAAACACTCTCTGCTTCATTCGGGAAAATGCTGCACTTGCAGAGCTCAGGCGGTGTTGTATTTCGGCGTCGATGTTGACTTTGGTGGAGAGGTGGCTGCCAAGGTAGCAGAAATGGTCGACATTTTCTAATGTTACACCATTAAGCTGTATCTCTGGCATTGGAGAGGGGGCGGCTGGTGACTGCTGGAACAGCACTTTGGTTTTCTCGATGTTCAGTGACAGGCCAAGCTTTGTGTATGCTTCTGCAAAGGTGTTGAGAGTGGCTTGTAGATCTTCTTCTGTATGCGCACAGACGACATTGTCATCAGCATACTGGAGTTCTATAACAGATGTTGTTGTGACCTTGGTTTTGGCTTTCAGTCTGCTGAGGTTAAATAGCTTGCCGTCTGTCCGATAGATGATTTCCACTCCGGTGGGAAGCTTCCCATCAACAAGGTGTAGTATCATGGTGATGAAGATGGAGAATAGAGTTGGGGCAATAACACATCCCTGTTTGACACCCGATTCCACCTTAAATGGGTCACTTTGGGAGCCACTGCTGTCCAAGACTGTTGCCATCATGTCATCGTGGAGGAGCCGCAGGATGTTCACAAATTTGCTTGGGCACCCGATTTTTTGGAGGATGGTCCAGAGAGCGCTGCGATTCACTGTGTCGAATGCCTTTGCAAGGTCGATGAATGCCATGTACAGAGGTTGGTTTTGTTCCCTGCATTTTTCTTGGAGCTGTCGTGCAGTGAAGATCATGTCCACTGTTCCTCTGGAGGGGCGGAAGCCGTTCTGGGATTCTGGGAGGGTGTCTTCTGAGAGGGGCAGAAGGCGGTTTGCAAGGATTCTTGCGAGGATTTTTCCAGCAGAGGTTAGAAGGGAGATACCTCGATAGTTTCCGCAGTCTGTTCTTTCCCCTTTTTTGAAGAGGGTGATGATGGTGGCATCCTTGAAGTCTGCTGGGATTTTCTCGGTCACCCACACTTTTTCTATGAGCTGGTGGAGTTGGTGTGTCAGCGCAGGTCCTCCCTCTTTAAAGATTTCAGCAGGGATCCCATCCGGTCCGCTGGCTTTGTTGTTCTTTTGTTGGCTGATGGCATTGCTGACTTCTTCCAAACTAGGCAGTGCTGCAAGCTCATCCCTGGTTTGTTGTTGCGGGATTTGTGAGAGGACCTCTTCGGCAACACTGGAGCTGCGGTTTAGGAGGCTTTGGTAGTGTTCTTTCCAACGTAGTGCAATTGACTTTTGGTCCTTCAGGAGTTTGGTTCCGTCTGATGAGCGTAGAGGCTGTATGCCATGGTTTCTTGGCCCATAGATGACCTTTGTGGCTTTGAAAAATCCTTGAGCATTATGGGTATCTGCCAGGTGTTGGATTTCTTCAGCCTTCTTTGTCCACCAGATGTTCTTGAGTTCTCTTGTCCTTCTTTGGACCTCAGCTTTTGCACTGGCGTAGATCTTTTTCTTAGCAGCACAGTTGATATCTCTCTGCCATGTTTGGAAGGCTTTCCTTTTCTTGTCGATTAGCTGTTGGATCTCGATGTCATTTTCGTCAAACCAGTCTTGATGTTTCTTGGCTTGGTATCCAATAGTTTCTTCGCAGGCTTGGATGATGGAGGTCTTCAGTTTGTTCCAATGTTCCTCAACATTTTTGGGGTGTACTGTGGGTAGATGGTCCTTGAGTGCTGTTTGGAGATGGGCTCGCCTGGAGGGCTCCTGAAGGGCTTGGGTGTTCATTTTGCGCCTTGTCTTTCTTCCTTGGAGTCTGCGCTTGGGGGCGATCTTGATAGCCATCGTGGATCGGATTAGCCTGTGGTCGGTCCAGCAGTCGTCAGCACCTGTCATGGCTCTTGTGAGGAGTACGTCACGGCGGTCTCTGGCACGTGTGATTACATAGTCTAAGAGGTGCCAATGCTTTGACCGGGGGTGCTTCCATGATGTCTTGAGCTTGTTTTTCTGGCGGAAGAGCGTGTTGGTGATGACAAGGTTGTGCTCCGCACATTTGGTGAGAAGCAGGATGCCATTCGAGTTGCTGTTTCCAACCCCGTCTTTTCCTATGGTGCCTGGCCACAGGTCGAAGTCTCGCCCGACTCTTGCATTGAAGTCCCCCAGGAGAATGATTTTGTCCTCCTTAGGTATCCCCGATAGGACAGTGTCCAGCTGATAGTAGAATTTCTCCTTGATGTCTTCATCAGCGTCTAGTGTTGGTGCATAGGCACTTATGATGGTTGCCCGTTGGTTTTTGGCAAGATCGATTCGGAGGGTGGAGAGTCGTTCGTTGATGCCAGTGGGTGCTTCGGACAGATGTTTCATCAGATCATTTCTTATAGCAAAGCCAACTCCATGCATTCTTTGGTCTTCTTCGGGCAGTCCCTTCCAGAAGAAGGTGTAGCCTCCTTTTTCTTCCTTCAGCTGTCCCTCTCCTGCTCTCCGTGTCTCCTGAAGGGCTGCTATGTCGATGTTGAAGCGTCCCAGCTCCCTTGCGATGATGGCAGTTCTGCGTTCGGGGCGTTCACTGTCACTGTTGTCCATCAGTGTCCGTACGTTCCACGTACCGAAGTTCATTTTTCTTTTTTGGCCGCAGGATGGTGACCCCACTGGACGCGGCAGTCCAGTCAGGGATAAGTGAAGCAGACTATGTTTAGGGCACCTTTTCTAGCCCCCTCCCCGTGTGGGGTGAGCAGAGTGGGTCCTAAAAAGGGCTGCTCAGTCGCGGATACAGCTGCCGAACTACTCAACTGCCTCGGACCTTGAGGTAGAACGACTGAGTCCGTACCCACCGCCCATGTGCCAGTCTGTGACTAGGGGCTTCCAGATTTCACAGTCCTGCCCCCGTCGCCACTCGCTGATCGCCATGGGACTTTGATTGCTTGGTTTTTATTTTCTTTGGAAGACGCCTGTGCGTGGGTTTTTTAATGTGTGGAGGTCAGTGCACAACTGAACAACACACAGTCTTCACAGATGAGGTTCCACTGGTGATGTAGTTTAACACAATGACCGTGGCTTCTCAGTCTGTTGCAGCCTTCTTCCGCCTTCGCAGCCGTTGTAACATGTGCCATGTTATCCTCCGCCTGCTCTGCCGTTGAGGTCTTTGGGTCTTCGGACTGTGCTTGGTCTGGGACCTCCCCCGCGGCCACTCCTGGGAGTGCACGACTCCAGTTGTTGTGCCCACAGGTTCATCGGAACACGCAAGCCCCCTCACCACGACAAGGTGACAGTCCATCGAGGGGGTGTCTCTCAATTAATACCAAGACAGAGATCAGGTAAAGTGGTCATGTATGTTTCTAGCATGGAAAACCATCTCATTTTCCTTCTCTCAGTAAGAACACAAACTTTCCAGATAGCCCTCCACAAATTCAGGAGTCACATAAGACTAGATTGGAAAGTTGCAAATTCAAAACAAGGAGGTGGATGTGGAGAAATCCAAATTATTAATAGTCCAAAATTTTAGTCATTGACATCTGACTGACTGAAATCAAGGATAAAAAATAATATTTGTATGCCAGAAAACAGCACAAAATCCCAACTGTCCAGGTAACCATGTCCACCAAATTTACTAGCTGAACAAGACCACATGGGAGAGTCCAACTTCACTTTTGACAACATAATATTAATCAGTGACAATTTACAGGGCACTAATAAGAAGAAATTAAATACCTCAGACCTTTAAACCTTGAGCACTTGTCTTACTACAAAAAATATTTCCCACCTGCATAAAAATGAGCAAACTACATTAAATGTTCTGAATGCAATCCAAAAAGGATTAAGGCATGAAAAATGAACATTTTACTAGTCCTAAGCTTTCAGTAGCTCAATCCTGTAGTGTGACAAATAAGAGCAGATCAACCCCCTCCTTCTTGCTGGTTATGCAAGTGCCCCATTCTGACATCTGCAGATACAACCACAATGGCCAGTCAGTGGGAGGGATGATAGCAGTGGGAAAGATGATAGCAGTAGTAACAGGCAAGTAGCCGGGGGGGGGGGGGGGGGGGGTGGAGGGGGCTTGAGGGGCTTCAGCCCCCCCCCCCCCCCAAATTCTCATGGTGGTTCACGAAAAGGCCTTACTGGTGCATTATTTAAACTGTTATGTTTATCCATACCATGATCTGATCACCATGCTCAATATATCCCATATGCATGGGGATATTGGGGTAATGATACAAAAGGTTTGCTAGGCTAGACCCTCTTTCACTCAGACTCACCCCCCCCCCGAAACTCAGCCCCCCCGACCCCCCCTGAAAAAAAATCAGCCCCCCCCCCCCCCCGAAACAAAATCCTGGCTACGGGCCTGAGTAGTAGCCATCTGGAGAGTGGACCCAATCCATCTATTCCGAATGATACAAAGCCCAAAGATACTGTGAGATTTCCTGTAAATTCCAGAGCATCTGCCAATTTGGATTTAAACAGAGCAAAGTCAGTTTAAAACCTGAGATACTCATTGGAAGTCACCATGCTTTGTGAAGACAGCTAGGACTGGATTTCAGGTGATTTTGCTTTTTAAAAAATCAAGATGAGAAACCCTTACTCAAACTTATGGATGGACCACTGAAAACGATAGGACTTAAGAATTCATGTGTAATTTGTCCAATTGATTTTGATGGACCTGCTATTTGAAACTTCTAATATTGTGAAGCAGTTGAAAACTTGAGCTGTGAGCTTACTTCTCTCAAGGCAGAGACTACTTGCCAAATGTGTACCATTATCTCAAAACACACATTCAGAATGGGAATAATCCCATTGGTTATAATTTTGCAGTACTATAACAATGTCTGGAATGTTTACAAAGGTTATAGTTAGATAATGAATTTTAAAATTCAGCCTTTTAAACAGACATGAGAACACTATTTCTTTAATACATAATGCTCAACATCTGGACTGAAATTTTATCTAGAAAAGAATGAAGATTGGTGCAAATTCATCTCTTTTTATTATAGTCTCTACATTGCTATGTTTCTACTGTGAAGACGATTGCTTGATCTCATAAAGAGACATGCATATTGATTTCACATTGTCTGCAGCTGCCTAAACTCCACATTTTTCTATTGATATAATAAGCATTGCTTGTGTGTATTGATTGCTTACCCCATGGAGTATTGCCAAATTGCTACTGTGGAATGTAATGATGCTGAACATTCCTTGCACAGACAATGGGGTAATGTTTAGCTGCTCTATGTCTTACTCATTTAGGTTTACTAATAACCTCCTTAATCACTCCTCCTCTGAACCTAAAGCAGATGAAAAGCATAATACAATGCAATTTAAAACATATTTTATAAATACAAAGCAAGGTAAATTAATTCTTCCATCCACCTTCCCATTGACTGGTTTGACGGCCAATTTCATTTAATATGTTGCAAGCCTTTGATAGAACGATACAATGTCATTTATCATTGGATTTGGCAAGCCCAAGTCTTATTAAGTCAGTACTTTATTCTGTAAATAGACTGTAAAAATCAATGGCATCATTTAGGGGGTAAGATATTAGGGTCCCTTGCTTAATAGAGCAAGCAGAATTGGGCTCCATCCCTCCACCCCACTCCATTCTGCCTATGAAAAAACAGAGCTTAGCATAATTAACAACTTTAATTATCTGGCATTGATACTGTGCGCTGATTAATGAAAATTACTACAGTACTTAATGTTAAATGGGTTGTGTGCGTATGCCAAGAGTCTTCATATCTGCCATTGTTATTTATTATTGTTAATAGAACTGTGCAAACATTAGAGTAACAGAATCCTAAATTATATGAAAGCTGTCTAGTTCCAGAACTCATCCCCTCTTTATTAAAGCCAATGTCTATCTTTAAAAAAAAAAAAAAAAGACTGCAAAACTATTCCATGCATCTTTTCACATCTATTGATTTGGAAGTGCCAAAAGGAGATCTGTAATCAGCAAAGAGACCTCTAATTTAACAAGTGTCTTAGCACATAATTAGTCACTCTTATTTGTCACACTACAGGATTGTGCAGTGCAAAACTGAGAATTTATAATCACTCCATTGGCTTGTACACTAATCCCTTTGGATTGCATTCAGAACGCTTTATATACTTTGCTAGCTTTTATGCAGGTGGGAAAGATTTGTTATGACAAGGGCAGGCACTGGAGGCTTAAAGGTCTCAGGTATTTAATCTTGTCTAATTGGTCCCCTGTAAATTGTCATTGATTAATACTATGTTGCAAAGGTAAAGGTGGATTTATTTCCAATGGTCAAAGGTGAATCAATTTGGACTATATACAAATACCTGAAAACCACTGGCACTCATGGGATACAGGTACATCCTCCCCCCCCTTTTTTTTTTTGATGTGACAGGGCCTATAAAAAACCTAGTAGAGCAATCAATTGAGAGAGCTGCTGCCACAAAGAGTGTTGGTTAGGATTGTTGCGGTTCCACAGAATAAGAAGGATTTCTGAAACCTCCTTTGTGTGTTCAGTGAATGACAGAGCTAATTGTGACTAACAATGTTCCTGCAGATGCTAGTCCTGTTTATACCAATATCATAATCCCAAAATAGTTCTTTCAAATTGTGAAGTATTTTATATTTTCATTCCATTTTCATAAAAAAGTAGAGCCAAGCATGAAAAATTCGGATACATATCACAGTTTTATCTGTTTTCCAAGATTCTTTTTGCTGCAGACAAACTGAGAAATATGCAAGAAAGCTAATGACTTGATTCATTTGTTTATTTATTTTTCACAATATATGTTCCTAATCCAGCAAAATCCACAGAACAGTTTAAATATCTTTTGAAACTATAATCCAAAATATAATAAAATCAATAATTCAAAATGTAATAAAATAAATCAACATGGTAGAAAAGATGAGATTTATTTTAAACTTTTCAGCTAAGAGCCTTTGGGAAAAAATACTTATGAGCATCAGAAAGAAAACAAGATCATAGAATCATAGAGTTGGAAGAGACCTCATGGGCCATCCAGTCCAACCCCCTGCCAAGGAGCAGGAAAATCCCATTCAAAGCACCCCTGACAGATCAGTATTCTCAAAATATGTGAGGATTATTCTGGATAAAAGTGAGGGATTACAACTCAAAATTCCATTTCTCCAGTCTCCATTTTTTCTTCATCAGTGTCAGAAGGGTTTTAGGAAAACATTTAGGGAAAGATTATTGAATCTAACAAAAGATCTAACTTTGTTCGAATATTTATCTATTTATCATTTCACCGATGATGATATATTATAATGCCTTCAACTGATTCAAATCTAGCAGTTCTCCTGGATTTCACATCTATTTTCACCCAAACATTACTTAAAGATGAATGGAATCAACAAGTCTATTGTATACTACTGGCATATGTCACAGCCTGTCCAGGACAATGATTATAAAAAACAATAAACCCGTGACCAGAACACCTTTTAAGAATGTAAGTTAGACATAGGCAACTGTTTTCATACTTTGAAGCTACCTAAGTGCTCTATCAGTCAACCAACAGTAGTTCATATCAACATAGTACAAGATATTTTTATCTGTCAGGTTCAGATGACCCAATGTCCTACTGAATAAAGTTGTGTTTAACTGATGGCGTATACAGCAGGCAACTGTCAACTGTCATCCTTCAAATTGTCTGCCCTTCAGTATGCAGTAAAGTTCAGCTTTATTTTGAAATAACATCAGTGTAACACTAATCAATGTATGAGTGCATTATATAAGCTGAAGTGACACTGGCAAGAGGTAAGTGCAAAGAGAAAAGAAATATTAAAAACTCATGATTTAAAAATAGAGTTTTGATTCTATTATGTAATAGTATATGATCTATCTCAATGCTAAAAGCAAATGAAACAATAAAATAAATGTATACATTTCTGACAAATCTAGTCTGTTTTTATTTCTCTACTCACGGCAATTGAAGACTTATCATTGCACAAGAAAAAAATAAAATGCATAAAGTAGAGGGCCTTTTAATTTGATCTTTGGATGAAATTTAAACTTATTCTAGTTTTCATATTGTGTCAGAGAAAACAAAGTCCTAGATTGATTTCAGCTATTTAAAGAAATTATCTTTGTTTTACTTTGCTATATTTATTACTTGATTCCCCAATTGATTTCCTACCACCACACAGACAGAAAGTCTGCTGTTTGGTTTAGACTGAAGTATATTTTAGACCACAGTATATTTATATCTTGTATTTTTTAAAAAAAAAATCAACAGGGAGATTCCCACTAAGTAAACTGTTGCATTACTAAATGACATAATTATGAAAACCATCTTCACCATAATTCTCAGTACTAATAAGCAGATATTTACCTGTGCATATGTGCAGTAACTTAAAAAGTGACAACCTTTTCTCATCCTCATGAAAAACTGAACGTCTAGTCAACATGTGTGTGTGTATATATACACACACACATTACCATTAATTTTATTTGTTGAGAAATAATCTATATATATAAATTTGTTAGGGGCATCCAACGAGGAAACAAAACTCAAAAACCCCCCAACGAAACTTAACAAAAATTCCCATGCCCATAACACAACCCACAAGGTACAAACATATCTACTCAAAATGAAAAACAACACAACAACACACTCACAAAACGGCAAAACAACAAAACTCAAAAATCCCCCAACGAAACTTAACCAAAATTGCCATGCCCATAACACAACCCACAAGGTACAAACATATCTACTCAAAATGAAAAACAACACAGCAACACACTCACAAAACAGCAAAAGAACAAAACTCAAAAAAACCCCAATGAAACTTAACCAAAATTCCCATGCCCATAACACAACCCACAAGGTACAAACATATCTACTCAAAATGAAAAACAACACAACAACACACTCACAAAACGGCAAAACAACAAAACTCAAAAATCCCCCAACGAAACTTAACTAAAATCCCCGTGCCCATAACACAACCCACAAGGTACAAACATATCTACTCAAAATGAAAAACAACACAGCAACACACTCACAAAACGGCAAAAGAACAAAACTCAAAAAAACCCCAATGAAACTTAACCAAAATTCCTGTGCCCATAACACAACCCACAAGGTACAAACATATCTACTCAAAATGAAAAACAACACAACAACACACTCACAAAACGGCAAAACAACTGAGCATGCGCATTGGCGCCCAGCCGCAAGTTCCCTGGCGCACGCACATGGCCTTCCGGCCAACGTTCCCTCTGCGGAAACCATGCCCACTCCAAGCCCCGCCGCGCCGCTTCCTGCACACACACACCCCCTGCCGCACACACACACGCAACCCCACGCTCCATCACTCCCCCCGCCGCTGCATACACACACGCAACCCCACTCCCCCCGCCGCCACACACACACACACAACCCCACGCTCCATCACTCCCCCCACAGCCGCATACACACGCAACCCCACTCCCCCAGCCGCCGCACACACACACGCAACCCCACTCCCCCCGCCGCTGCACACACACACGCAACCCCACGCTCCATCACTCCCCCCGCTGCCGCACACACACACGCAACCCCACACTCCATCACTCCCCTGCCCCAATCTTACCTTCTTTTACTTCACGCCACCTCCAAACCCCACCCCTCACCTTCCTGCCCTGTCAAAATCTAGGAAAGACAGGAAGGAAGGAAAGAAGGAAGAAAGAGAAAGGGAGGTAAAGAAAAAGGGGGAAGGAAGGAAACTTACAGGAAGAAGAAAAGGAAAGAAAAGGAAAGATGGAAGGAAAGAAAAGAGAGACAGCAGAAGAGAAAGAAAAAGGGGGAAGGAAGGAAAGAGATAGAGAAAGAAGAGGAGAAGGAAAGATGGGAAGGAAGGAAGGAAGGAGGGAGGGAGGGAGGGAGGGAGGGAAAGAAGGAGAGAAAGAGGGAAGATTGGCCACAGCAACACGTGGCGGGTAAAGGTTGTTATTTCTATTATTATTATTATGCTATTGTTCCTCTGAGACCCTTTTAGGGGGAATGGGAGAGGTGTCAGGTCCCGGAGGCAATGCATTGCATTATTGTTATTGTTATGATGGTGGTGAAATAAAAGGAAATAAAAAGTGAAAGAAGGAAGCAAACAGGGAGGGAAGAAAGGCAAAGGAAGAAAGGGGGAGGGAATGAAGGAAAGAGAGAAGGATGAAACCAAGTAGTGAAAGAAGGAAAGAAAGAAAGAGGTAGAGAAGGAAGAAAGGAGAGAAAGGGGGAGGAAAAGGGGGAAGGAATAGGTAGGGACCTCTCTTTCATAATAGTCCAGATATCTACCTCAACTTTAATAAGTTTTACTATAGGCCACAGCAACGCGTGGCAGGGCACAGCTAGTATAATATATTTTGTGAAAAGCACTTAAATCTAATACTGTTGTCTTCTATGTTTATATCCAATAAGCAATGCATTTTGATTCCGTATCTTCCTGTACCTTTTTATAAATACTAAAAATATACAGTATTTATGTGAAGGTCCCAATTTTGCTTGGATGTAAAATCTTCTCCTGCTCACCGTTATTTTTCTCTTGCCTTGTTTTCTTTTTAAGGCAGGGAGAATTAATCCACTAGATGAAAAGAACTGGAGTTGACATAATCTGATCATGTTGGAGTATTTGGTTTATCCTTACTATTCCTTTGAGGAGAAAAATGTTAACATCTTGTGGCACCAGGTGGTCTACAAGTTGCCATGATACTGACATGCAGCCACCTCCTGCCTGAAGAATAATCAGCAGAACAGGTGACCAAAAGAGCCATGGGGATCTCGTCTAGATTTAGCTTAATACAACACCTTTCTCTGTGTAGAGCTGCTAATGGATATCCAGAAACATTATTGAACTGCTTGCTTGTACAACATATCTCATAAGAGTCCAGCCCTCACACTAACAGATATTTTAACAGTGAGGAGAAATTCAGAAGAAAACTTCTCCATGGGCAAAAAACGGAGATGACTCAAGAGGACATTAAGACTATATCTGAAATTAGTCCCTTTCATCTACAGAGACACAGTTATCTAAAATGGCTATTGTTGCAAAGCCATTTCTATCCTGTAAAATTCTATTTAAATAGCATTCCTAGTTGTATAGACTTGCTCAATCAGATATTTTATGTGATAAAAGGTCAGAAGTATAGTAGAATGTTTGTGGTTTTTTTCCATACCAGACTGAAAAATGCCAAATTGCCTGGCTCTTTTGGTGAAGTAACACTCCGGATGAGGTCATGGTATCATGTATGATCTATTGGTACAAGTGTATATATAGGAACACACAAATATGAAGTTATTTTTCATCCTTGGATCACATTCAGCTTCTATTTATTTCCAAATTCTGTTAACATACTAACGCAAAGGTGAAATGGGTTCACTACCCATAAGAACTTTTTTGTCTGTATGAGTGACTGTGTCCATTGTGAGGCTGATTTTTGATCATTTCTATAAAAGTGCACAACATAACCTTACAATAATTTCCTTGCATGGGCTATTAAAAGTTAAAAGCCTTTTCTGCATCTTCATGGGTAATCAACAAGTTATTTTTGTTTGCCTTTTTGTATGTCAACTGCTGGTTTGGAAAGGGCAAACATGTCAGGGATATTTTTGTACAAATTGTACAAAGGGGGCACAGCTTTTAGTGCTTTGTTTTCACCACAGAGGTGAGAGCTTTTGTGGAATCTTGAGTGGCTGTTTTGCTGTATCAAAACAATCTATCTATCATAAATGAGACATTGGCAAAATTAATTCACAACCCTTTTGAAAGTGTGTCGGCTTGATGTACAGTGTTGCACATGCTTGTCTGAACAAGATAACTGAAAATAGCTTGCACAATATTAATAATCTAGACTCAGACAGGGAAAAGAATGAGATTGTGTTTTTCAAACATGCTCAACACCTGCTCTGATTCTATTCGTATTTTTGAATGTGTTACCTGTGTTTCATCATTGTTTAGTATATACCACAAAAGAGAAAACTCCAGTCAAAATAATGAGCACCAAACAGTTTTGAATATCTCTAGTGTTTCTTTGTTTTGCTACAAATGTAATCTCCTTACCTATTTGGAGCAATAAATAGACAGAATTAAATCTCAAAAATCCACATTTGACTGTTGAAGAAAAGTAGAGTTCACAGATCAAATGTAATACTTAATTGTTATGCTAACAATTTCACTTGGCTACTGGAATGGTTCATTGAAAGGAAACAATTTTACTTCTTCCAGAAGAAGAATACAGTCACAAACATATAGAAAGAACCCATAGAAAGAGCAAGTGCATTATATAAAATACATTTTATTATTATGTATTTTAGAACATTTTAAATAAATGCAGGAGTGCTCCATCCATTTAACCAGACTTTTAGAGAAAACAACTGCTGGCATGAGATAACTGAGTCATTGAAAGCAAAGGTTGCAATTAGGTGTATTTTCATGCTGTAGTGTCTTACTTTTGCAACATTTTTACAATGGTAGACTTAAAATGGATGGATGCATTGTTTTCATCCACTGCAATGTATGTTTTGTTGAATTTATGTTCAGACAACTGAGATATTCTTATTTTAGAAAATCCAGGCTAATTTATTAGGTATTTATTTTGTTGTTTTCAGCAACAGTCTTATGCTATGGAATTCCATTGTAATGATTTGCAGAGGTAGTGATAATGGCTTTTGCTGTCAAACATGCTCAGGGGACTCCTTTTTGCAAATTTACTGATTGTATTTGACAGAAAAAGCATTTAGACAGCAATCCCATGCATGTTTACCTCAAAATGAGCTGCATCGTACCAACAAAGCTCACTAAAAATGACAGCTCAGCCCTTCATTTTATCATGTTAAAACTCAGGGTGTCCACTAGTTAATGTGAAATGGTGGTTTAAATTGCACATTCTGGGCACACTTAATTGCAACTATGTTCCACTTCACTCCATTATTGTAAATGCCCTGGGATTGAGTGATAGTCTGACCATGATACAAAGACCAAATTAGAACATTTGTTTGCTCACATGAATGTGTGTATGTGTGTGCAATAAAATCTTCCCCTTCCACCCCTCTCACTCAGGACCAACTAATCTGGCCATGGTGGTACATGCCCTAGTAAGATTCTGTCTGAATTACTGCACCGTTCTCTACTTGAGGCTGCTTTCAAAGAGTGTTCAGAAACTTTAGCTGGTCCAAAGAGCTGCATCCTCCCACTCTCCAACAGCTTTGAAGTAATGTTGACTTTGAAATATATTATGCAAAATAGTCCTTAAAAAAGCTTTAACCCAGCTGTGCCCATCCTTTGCCCTCCAGGTGTTTCAGACTCCCAGAAACCCTGGTCAGCCTATCTAATGCTCAGGAATTATGGAACCTTAAATCCAAAACACCTGGAAGACCAAAGGTTCTATACTACTGCTTTAACTCTTAAGGTCTTAGGTGGGTACAGACAGAACAACTATGACACACCAAATCTATCTCCATATACAATGGTCTTCCACAATTTTCCCCTAGTGGTTTACACACAGAAAGACATAGGACCTTATCAGATGAGCATGAGTAAAGTGGTGTACAGCGGAGGAAATCATAGGCCAGCGGAGGGAACTGTCAGGCTCTGTTCCCTCCTTTTGTGGTCTGTGTTCTTTCTTCCCACATTGCTTTCCCATCTGTCCCTGCTTCCTATTTATATCATCTTCCCTTCTTTAGTGAGAAGTCAGGTAAACAATAAGCACCCAACCTCCCTGGGCTCCTCTGCTGCAACAGAGTCCCATGGAGTCCCACCGGAAGTAGCTCTGTGTCATGTGATGCGCTTCATGGGACACCATTCTGGCAGCAGAGAGAAGCAGGGAGAAGACACTCCTCTTCTTGCATCTGATAAGGTTCATTTACAACCCCATGATTTTTGTAGAAAAACCTTCTTTGATTTGCACACACCTCCATGTGTCTCTCACAAGAAAATCATTCCCAGAAATGCGTAAATGTGAAATATGTGAGTTCCAAGAGAAAATGTACATAATTCTCTGTATTGTCTTTTTCTCCCCAACAGATTTTCTATGCACTTGGGTAGTTCATTTGGAAAGAATAACACTACAGAGAGAAAGAAAGAAAAAAAGGAATAGAAGTCATTCTCATTTGTATCTCCTTTGCTTCTGTTTAAAAATGTCAGAGAAGTTGTCTTCTGAGAAATCTTGAAAATTAAGTTGGACTGAAAGAAACTTATTGGCTGAAAGTCACCCAGTGACATATTTAGTTTAATTTTTGTTTGAAATTGGATATTTTATTAAGCATTGCAATTATTCCTTCAGCCAACTTCCTGTGTAATCCTTTCCCCAACAAGTTGAAATCACCTGCTCATAACCCAGCAGACAGCCTGAATACAGTATTGTGTTGGTTGGTTGGTTGTGTCAAAGATTGGTACATCATCTATACACCATTGCGATAGATCATTTATAAGCAAAAACTTTTAATATAATCATGAAATAGCTATTGAAAGAAGATGAATACTTTCTGCTGGAATGTCTTAGACATTTCTAGTATGAGAAGTTATGCATTTAAGTATACCTTTCATAAAGAGATAATGGGTTTGCAACAACTTTATTCAAATATTATAAAAGTATTATATAATTCCTACATTGCCTATGCCTGGTAATTTAACAATTATTCTGAAAAGTATTTTTCCTAATTTCAGTGACCCTCATTTTGCTAATCTAAATAATGCATTGTTATTATTTCTCTGTATGAAATATCTTACCAGCTCCTGGGGTGTGCTATTTATTTGACATAATTTCAACCAGAGTATTCCATGACAGAGTAATATAGAATTGACTGCCAATGACGCTATAATTTCAGAAAGGAATGCAGTGTTCAGAAAACACTATTGCATTTTTTCAGCTCTATGCAAGGTAGCAATCAAATTGTGTTTGTTCTCATCAGTATCACTAGGTGTTCAATGAAATGTGAAAATTTATTCATGAAAAATTACTTTTTAAGACATTTGGTTTGCAGGAGAAAAAAAACCCAATCAGGCAATGTCCCTATTCTTATTAATTTTATTGTTTATATGTAGAAGGGGCAAAAAAAATGCACTAAAATAATGCTAAAACTTTTATCACATGTTTTGTACAATACCTTGCAGAGAAAATTAGAATACATATTTTGGAATTTAGATATATTTAAGGTCAAAGACTTCTGAGAGAATAGGTTTACTTTAATATCTGAAACATTGAGGCATCATGAGTTTTTTCTTCTTCATATGCATCCATTAGCTATGCCTTATTTTAGAGGGTTTTTTTTTAAAATGAGAGTGGAATAATAGAAATGAAAAGCAGAATGGAACCATAAATGTTCTCATCCATCAAGCGTAAGCCTTTATGCATTGGAGAGTGGCCACAAATTATCCAGCATTACTATCACACAAGCCTGTAAGGCTGCATAAAATTTAGTCAGATCTACTAGCTGGAAGTAAGTGGGGTTGTGAAATTTCACATAACCATAATTTATACACTAACTTTGTTGTACTTGTAGTCATATGCTAATGTAAGTGAAAGAATTAATATTTGTCTCTGACCTGTCAAACTGGAAAGAATACTAGTCTTAATCTTTCTCACATTCTCTCACTCTCTATATATGTCAATGCATTCAAAAAACATTATTTTGAAGAGAAAACATATCTAGAAATGGAGGGTTTGAAAGAAAGAAGTTGTTAGAAATATCTACTTTGAGAACAATCAATTAAAACACAAGTAGCTTTAAACAATATGTCAGGAATATTTTAGCTGTGGATTTCCAAATATTTGCCACTAGTTGTACAACATACCTGATGATTCTCCTTCTGACTCATGATTACATTAACAAGATTTAAAAACAAATGTGTTTCAATGAAACTAAAATTATTTGAAATTTGCATATTACCCTAGGCTAAAAATGACTAATAAGTGACCCATGCAAAGATGGCATGGAAAAGAGTCAGATGTGTTCATAACTAATAGTAAATTAGTTAATTTGCTTGCTCAGCAACTGTTCTAAGGCCCATGTAATACAGTTTCATAATGCAGGTTAACTTCATTATGTTAGTCTGCACTGCCATGCAATGCAGTTTCATAATGCAATTTGACTGCATTGAACACTAAGGCCCCTTCCTCACTGTGATAAAATGCAGCTCAATACAGTTAAACTGCATTATATGGCAATATAGATGGGGTCTGACTTGATTGTTTTATGTTATTTGTCCCATCAACAGTGCTATATAAAATTCAGATTGTCTGCTTTGAACTGGACTTTATGGCAATATAGACTCATATAATCCAGTTCAAAATATATAATCTGGATTATCTGATTTGATAATCTGGATTATATAGAAGTGTAGATCCAGCGTTAGTCCTTCATCTTTTCTACAGAAATATCAGAACACATACTAGTTCACTGAGGGTTTTTTTTTCTCATGTCAAGAAAGACTTGAGAAACTGCAAGTTACTTCAGGTGTAAGAAAATTGGCTGTCTGGAAGGAAATTACCCAGGAGACACCCAGACGTTTTGATGTTTTACCATCCTTGTGGGAGCATGGAATGCTGGAGCTGACAGAGAGAGGTCAACCTGCTCTCCCTGGATTCAAACTGCTGACCTATTGGCCAGCAGTCCTGCTGACACCCATTGCACCACTAGGGGCTCCACTTCAGGGAATGAGACAAGTTTACCTTCATTAGGAACAATAAAGAAAGGGAAGTTCAATATGGGGGAGACTGGGATAATGGAGAAATATATAGAGATAATGGGAAAATAATACACATGCATAGATATAGATTATGCTTGAAATTAGGTGCTACGATATAGGAAGTCAGGTTTGTGTACAAGAGATGGGGCACAAGGATTTGCATAGCACCAATCAATCTTTTTCCAGAATCAGCCATATAATAATTATCTGCATTATATATCATGCTTGAAACATAAAGTACACACATGCATATTTTTTTACTAGAAAAGGGGAATCTCTTCATTTCAGGACTTTTTAAACTTTTTCACAATCCCCTCTCACACATGTTTTTTAAACATTAATATTTATTTTAAAAGTATTGAAGTGTAAATAGTTACCAAAAACTGTACACTCACATTCCAATGCAACTGGAACACACTTTTGAAAGGATTCATCTTGGCATACAACAATGAAATATGATAATATTTATATTATATAAATTTATATTATTGTTATATCATATATTAAGTATGGATATTTATATTATATAACTTTGTTTTATATAAGTTTGGAATTCTTATTTTAATGAATGTTATTCTTATGTCTATATTTATTTTGCAACTGTTACCTTCTATAGTGTAACAGCAAGTATGTATCATAAAATATTAATTGTAGGCATTTATTGATAGGTATAATGAACACAGGCTATTTAAATCAAATTTTCAATTTATTTTTTATTCATATCCCTTTTTTATAATTGATGTTTCTAAAGCGTAACAGAAATTTAATGGCAGTGTCACTAATGAAATGTTGACATTATCAGCAGCTCTCCCTGTAACAGATCTTTTATGACTGTGTTAATAGAGTGTACAGTGTTAGAATTATAGACATGAAAGGGAACCGAGGGTCATTTAGCTCAGACTCTTAAACTGACAAGATATCCTGTGCACAAAGCCTACTTGATAGGCATTCCATCCAAATCAGTTGAAAAGGTAATTATACAACTTTGCTGGGAGACTGGTTTCATTGCTCTACCATTCATACAATTTGGAATTCTTCCCCATACTTGATAACTCATCTGCACCTGCTGTGCTTCAGTTATGAATCCACTGCTTCTCAGCGTCAGAGCCTGGGAAGATAATCATTCATTTTTTACAGTTATAGTTTTGTTGACAATTTTCCCTAGAGCTCCTTCTTCATGCATATAAAATTATGAAAAAAATAACAATGCTTCATGCAAACTTTTATTTGGGGACAAGAAGATTCAAGACTTTTTCATTTGTTCTACCTTTCTTTCTGCCTGTCCTGAATTCTAGCTTGTCTGTGATAATTTCCCAAGTAAATTGTGAAATGGAAAGTACATTGTTTTGCACAGATTGCAGTTCCTTCTGTTTATTTGCATATTCGCTTCTGCTACTATCAAGTCAAATTCAATTTATAGCAACCCTATGAATGAGAGATGTCTAGGGGCATATTCATTGACTATGATGCAGCTTGAAGATGTTGGAAAAGCTTCTCAATCCTCCACTATTTATTTGTTATGTATATAATTGCTTACTGCCGATCCAATTCCGAGCACAATTCAAAGTGCTGGTCTTGACCTATAAAATCCTATACGGCTCCGGTTCAGCGTACCTGTCTGAACGTTTCTCCTTCTACATCCCACCTCAGAGTTTAAGATCTTCTGGGGAGGCCCTACTCTCAGCCCCGCCTTTGTCTCAAACACATTTGGTGGGGACGAGGGTCAGGGCCTTTTCGGTGGTAGCCCCTCGCCTGTGGAATTCGCTTCCTGGGGAAATTAGGTCATCGTCATCCCTCCTCACCTTTAGAAAGAAGGTAAAAACATGGTTGTGGGACCAGGCCTTCGAGCAATTAGGTTAAAGGACAATTGATAATGTTTGACTATGTCTTGGAAGTGGATTTGGATAAGTTAAGCAGAGTAATCATTAGTATATGGCTAGATAAATAGCCACCAAACTGGCAATAGCTAAATGAATCGTAAGTATACTGTTTAATCTTTATTTATTAATTTTTATGTTTTTAATTGTTACATTTGCTATTTTGTATTTTATGATGCTGCATTGAATTATTGTCAATTGGAAGCTGCCCTGAGTCCTCCTAGAGGTTGAGAAGGGCAGGATAAAAATGCTCGAAATAAATAAATAAATAAATAAATACTGTATTGTATATGTATTTGCATATTGGTATGCAAATTGACCTTAACTCTTTGTTGGGAGAAGGGGGGGTGCAGACCACATGATCAGTTTTGGGCATGTTCCGGACTCAGATTCCATTTTAGTACACTGTTTGCTTTAGACGTCAGTGGAGATGGATTCCGTTAGACTGCAGGAATCGTTCAGTTTAGACTTCAGTAAGATGTGTGCTTAGAGACTAGACAGAGACTCTATTAGACTTCAGAACAGAGAGATGCTTTGGACAATGGACTATTGATTTTAAGAATGATGCCCTGTGTTACCTACACAGAGAAACTACTTCAAATCCTATATGTAACTGGATTGATATGCAAAGTACCTGTATGCTGAATACATGAAATTTATGACTAAATGAATTGTGTTACTGTTAAAGAAGGCTGCTTATCTTTGTTTCTTGAGAACATATTTATTTTATTTATCATGTCATCCGCAACCAGAACATTGTATTACATTTATAACAGAACAAAACAAACAAACAGATTAAAAAAACACAAACACAATTTTTGCAAACTTGGTAGCTGATTAAATGTCCTTTGACCAGTATCTGGCCACTTGGAGTGCCTCTGGTGTTGCCACAAGAAGGTCCTCCATTGTGCATGTGGCTGGGCTCAGTTTGCATTGCAGCAGGTGGTCAGTGGTTTGCTCTTCTCCACACTCACATGTCGTGGATTCAACTTTGTAGCCCCATTTCTGAAGGTTGGCTCTGCATCTCATGATGCCAGAGCGCAGTCTGTTCAGCACCTTCCAAGTTGCCCAGTCTTCTGTGTGCCCAGGGAGGAGTCTCTCATCTGGTATCACCTACGGATTGAGGTGCTGGGTTTGAGTCTGCCACTTTTGAACTCTCGCTTGCTGAGGTCCCAGCAAGTGTCTCTGTAGATCTAAGAAAACTATTTCTTGATTTAAGTCGTTGACGTGCTGGCTGATACCCAAACAAGGGATGAGCTGGAGATGTCTCTGCCTTGGTCCTTTCACTATTGGCTGCAACTTCCCGGTGGATGTCAGGTGGTGCAATACCAGCTAAGCAGTGTAATTTCGCCAGTGCTGTCGGCCGCAGACACCCCGTGATAATGCGGCATGTCTCATTAAGAGCCACATCCACTGTTTTAGTGTGGTGAGATGTGTTCCACACTGGGCATGCGTACTCAGCAGCAGAGTAGCATAGCGCAAGGGCAGATGTCTTCACTGTATCTGGTTGTGATCCCCAGGTTGTGCCAGTCAGCTTTCGTATGATATTGTTTCTAGCACCCACTTTTTGTTTGATGTTCAGGCAGTGCTTCTTGTAGGTCAGAGAATGGTCCAGAGTGACTCCCAGATATTTGGGTGCGCTGCAATGCTCCAGTGGGATTCCTTCCCAGGTAATCCTCAGAGCTCGGGATGCTTGTCTGTTTTTAAGGTGAAAGGCACATGTCTGTGTTTTAGATGGATTAGGGATCAGTTGGTTTTCCCTGTAATAGGCAGTTAGAGCACCTAGAGCTCCGGAGAGCTTCTGTTCAACCATCTCAAAGCTCCCTGCTTGAACAGTAATGGCACGATCATCAGCATAGATGAAGTTCTCTGTCCCTTCTGGCAGTGGCTGGTCATTTGTGTAGATGTTGAACATGGATGGAGCAAGCATGCTCCCCTGAAGCAGGCCATTCTTCTGTTTCCGCCATCTGCTTCTCTGGCCTTGGAACTCAATAAAAAAGCTCCTGTTTTTTAGCAGGTTTCCTATGAGACGGGTGAGATGGTAGTCCTTTGTGAGTCCTCAGGAGGAGGCGGTGGTTCACAGGAGTGATGTCGCTGATCTGATTTCCCCGGGGAGGGAATTCCACAGGTGGGGGCCACCACCGAGAAGGCCCTGCTCCTCGTCCCCGCCAGCCTCACTTGTGATAGAGGCGGGGTCAAGAGCAGGGCCTCCCCAGAAGACCTTAGACTTTGGGGTGGGACGTAAAGAGAGATCCGTTCGGACAGATACACTGGGCTGGAGCCGTATAGGGTTTTGTAGGTCAAAACCAGCACTTTGAATTGTGCTCGGAACTGGATTGGCAGCCAGTGGAGCTGGCACAACAGGGGGGTGGTATGCTCCCTGTACGATGCTCCGGTGAGCAGTCTGGCTGCCTCCATGCAATGTAACCTACACTGCATGGTGAAAGTAACTAAGGGACAGGTGTGTTGGTGATCCTCACATGTTCATTGCAATATGGAAAGGTAAAAAAAAAACCCACTCCTCCACTGTCATGAAAGTACAGACAGATCCTGGAACTTGGTCAAGGCCAACCTCTGTGATGCATATAAACACCATCCAGACTTTGAACCCGTCCCAGGGCTTCCCATGAAATCATCTGTACAATGAAATTGTTTCCTCCTTTGCTGGTTTCACACTGGCCTAAGTGGTAATTGTAGATATTCCCTAAATCACCTTTTCAACAGTAATGTACAGGTCTTTTATGACCTTATCAGAAAGGCCAGACAAATTGTCCCATGTTACCTGGCTTCTGATGAGGAAAGAGAGAGTAGCAGCATGAATCTGCCACTCCACATGCATCTCCTCTTCCAATGCTTTTCCCATCACATGGTGAAAGCATAGTCCCCGTTCTGGCTCCATTGGAACCAGCACAAAATGGGAAACCTCCAGCTATGCTTTCACCCTGGTTGAGGGTGGGTCCTATGCTGGAAGTCACATGATGTAGTGTGATGTCTGGCATTGGCCTCCATCCCCCAGATGGGGTGAAAGCGTTCTAGGACACTGATTTCATCCCATCTGATGAGGTCATTAGACCCAGGGCCCTGGATTCCTTGATCCATCTGCAATGTGGTCTTTCTCTTCTCTTAAAGTCTTCTATCTTACTAGTATTGACATCAGACTAGTGAAACCGAAATTTTCCAGATCCCATCCTTCTCTCCTATGACTGGAACATTTGCCTGTCTTAAAGCACTTCTATACAAGCAGAACCACTGGGATTGGTGGAAAGTGAAGTACTCCACAGCAGCCTTAGGGGAGGCTTCACTGCCTGCGTTCATCTTACCGTGGCAGCCATCCATACCTTGGTGGACCTGTCTCCATTGTTGCAGCAGCCATGGAGTTCCAAAGAGCTCTTGGTCATCCCTGGATGCCATTGCTGATATTTGCAAGGATACTTTCTTTATTCGGAGAGGCAGTTCCCTTCCCTTCCAAGTGGCAGGAATGTCCTTGCAGACACTTGGGAGAGGGAGAAATTAATGTTTTTCTTAACTCTGTGAGGAGAAAACTCTATGACAAGGTGGTTTTAAATGAGAAAAGTGAAAAAATGTATATTTTGTTTTAAATGAAATTAATTATGACAAACCCAAACTGTTCTGTTTTCATACACTTTTGTTCACATGCCATTAAGTCCATTAAGTTGTTATTAGCTACATTTGATTTTGTGAGTGACTTCTGAAATCTTTTCCAAATTACCTTTATATTCATTAATCCAAACAGTGCTTTTATGCTAGTTTTAATAGGTTAGGTGCACTTAGTATTACTCTTTGAAATGTTTATAAGTAACTATAATTAATGAAATGACAAATTAAAAGGCGTAATTTTTAATTTGGACCAGCAAAATCAACTTGACATTTACAGAGGTATATGCACAATTAAAACGATACTTTTCCTGGAAAACCACTCATTATTTTTATGTGTGTAAAAGCCATCATTCTACAGAGTGGATAAAAGTCATCCAGCACAGTGCTTGGAAGTATAATCAAACCCTACAGAACCAAACAATCCTAACCGATTGACCTAATATTAGCTTACACAATAGTAAAGTAAAGGCTATCATACAGAAAAATAAGGAGGCATTTCAAAAACTGCAGAAAATGACTTTAAAATATTTAGTATAAAGTCTGGTCATGTGGGCATATATTCAATTGCTGGTTCCAACTACAATACTTTCGTGGGTGGTATAGCATTTGCATTACTGTATGGGCCCATCCAGACAGGCCTAAAAACTGGAACCTGTCTCAGTTTTACTGGAGGCATCGAAATTGGTTATTTGCCTATGTATTCCTAATGAATTGGACTCAGCAAAGATGGCTGTAAATGAACACAGCTATTGTTTCAAGGAAACAGTATCAAACCAGATCCAGTGAAGAAATAAGGAATGTTAGTATTAAAACAAAATGGTCCTAATGGTTAATTAGCATAACATTGCTAAAGAAGCATTATGACCATAAATCCCGAATAATCACTTTCTGATATGTTGTATGAGACTGGATATGACACATGATCAATGGCTGGTAGGGACATAAAACAGGCAGGGAGGAATGGCAACACAAGATATTTCTATTAAGGAGTGGGTGTATGTGCAAGAAAAACCATGACCAAACAGATACAATCAAAGCAAAAGTAACTGGAAAGTCTACATACTTCATCATACTAGAGAATGAATCCATTTAAAATCCACTTGCTGCCTCCTGCAGAATTCTGGGGTTTGTAGTTTAGGGAGGAACCTTTAACAGCCTCAGTAAACTACAAACCCCAGAATTCTGCAGGAGGAAGAAACCAAATTTAAAATAATCAATTCTCTACTGTGATGACATCTGAAGTCTAGTTAACTCCTAAAAGAAAAACAAGAACACAAAACTGGAGCGGGGTAAAGAAAAACAAATACCTTTGCTTAATAAAACTACTGTTAAAACAATATTGAGACCAACACAGAAACTCTCTCAAATAAACAACATATATAAAGAAAGATGGAGACAACTGGAAAAGAAGAAGAAAAAAGGGCCGGGAAACTCAATACTTCCAGTCAATTTGGTGGTGCCCTATGCTGTTTTTGGTAATGGGTTATCAACTTACTTCTTCTTTCATAATAAATATACATGCTCATGCTCATAATAAATATACATGCTCATAATAAATATACATGCAGTTATGAAGAACTGCATTTTTTACAATAGCTATATTGGTAGTAGCCAGCTAGGTCCTAGCAAACCTTTTCAGCACAAGCAAGGACACATGAAAACAAAAGTTATTGGTTGTATGAAGAGTCTGAACACGAGCAGATGTTTCACACTTGTTTTCTGTATTGAAGAGTGATGATGATGATGCCATTGCTAGCTGCTCCCCTCTTTAATTTTTGATTTAAGATTAGGCAATCATTTGTACTATGTATTGATTGGCTCTTCTTTACAATATATGGGCTTACACGCTTAGAATGTATGAACGTGGTTATAACCAGATTATACAGATGGCTTGACTTATCAGTTACATCTTTTGCAGAATGAATTGAAATAGAGACTGGGAGGAGGGGATGGACCATGTTATGACAACCAGGTTTTTCCTTTCCCAGCAAGCCCTGGGTGGTGACTTGCTTGGGAGGGGTACAGAAGCAGCAGCCAACCAGTACAAACCACCTGGCTGAAGGTGTCAACATGGGTGAAGACTATGGTTTTCCTCAGATTGGCCCCAAGTGAATATGTTGGATCCTGCTGGCTGTTCAACATGTAGTTGTCATTGGAGTAATAGACCACCTATACATCCTATGTTGTGCATAATTCTGTGTATACATTTGGATGCAGGTATTGTTGTCACAACTTTAGAAGAAGCCGTCCTGGACCCGGGAATGGTAGAGCCTGTGCCCATAAGGCATTGGAATAGTATCAAGGGATGCAGGATATGCACTTGGGAGGCTGGCTTGGACTAGTAGCAGAAACAGTCACTTTTACAGTACCTCATGGTGGTCAGGAAAGATGGCCAGCAAGGTTTGTGCCCTTCATCATCATTCTCCTATCATCCCATGGGCTTCTGGTAGTGGGTCAGATCACAGTCTCCTCTATCAGCAGTCAAGTTGGTTAATATCTGGATCTGGGATTCATGTATTAGGCCAGTGGTTCTCAACCTGTGGGTCCCCAGATGTTTTGGCCTTCAATTCCCAGAAATCCTAACAACTAGTAAACTGGCTGGGATTCCTAGGAGTTGTAGGCCAAAACATCTGGGGACCCACAGGTTGAGAACCACTGTATTAGGCCAACCTCATTTTTAGCTGTAACCAACCAATGTGTGGCCTTTACTGTTCCAGCTATATTGGTGTACCGTGTTGTTTTGTATGGAATCAGAATGAGTCTCACCCTGGTCACGCAATGCATTTTAGACAAAGCAACGGCAGAACTATTTTAATCATAACACATGTGCATCTGTAAAAGCTAATTGGAAAAAATTAAAATTTAAAGCTAAAGACTTTTTATTATTATTTCAGAATACAGGCCACCAAACAATTCAGTATGTTTTAACCAGACATGGATTTTATTGGTTTTTCTTGAAAAAGGACTTACTCTACTCCCAAGCAAGCAAAACGAAAATTAATACAATATGCACTGCTTTTAATAAGTACCTGCCATTCTATGTGGCAAAGGTAGAAAATTTCAATGACAAAAGAAGGCAGTTACATATGTATTAATTGAATTCATAGCTGTGAAATTCATTTACATGATGCCACCCATTGGCTGGCACCACCTTTTATAAAGGAATTTTTCAAGATATTTCTCAACCCTGTTTATTAAACTTTCAATGTAGACTTTTTCATATGTCATAATTCTGTTTATCATGGGTTGGGAGAATTCTGAACCCTGTGGTACATTTGAATTATTATCTGGATTTAATCAAATTTCAACTACATTAAATGCCCTGTCCTTGTTATAATGTTGGTTCTGCATGTCATGCAGTTAATGAGTTTATGTAATCTACCTTTTACACATGTCTGTGAAATGTAATCAATTGCTACCATCAGGAATCCTCATGGTGCTACTAATAAATGCCTGAAGACAAAATAAAATGCTTATTAGAAAAACAGGATTAACATTGATATTTAAACATGTTTTTTTTAAAAAAACAGCATTATATTTTGAGAGTCTATCATTCCTTTATGAGTTTATGAGTATAAATACTTTACTTTAAAGCAGACAGTTGAGTAAGGGATATTTTGCATTTAAAAGGCTCTAATCTCGCACAAAATAAATTCTTCTCTTCTTAGATAACATTTATTTGACAAGAAGTAAGCAAATAATAATAAGCATTGTTGGTTTTTATATTTTATGTTTTAAGATAATGCATTGAAAAGAGTTCCTTCCTAGAGCAGGGCAATGGATTTTTCTCTCTCAGTTCTATCATTCTGTGGAAGAAGGAATGAATGCAAACTGCTCTCAGCTATGGAGGCTAGAACCAAGATAATGATTCAATTCCTTCATGATTGAAGTATTCTCAAGCCATCTGTCACTTAAATTTCAAACTCATTAAAGAATTTAGTTGGGTACTTAGGGCATTTGATAAGGGTGGAATCATGCAGGCCCCTCCATAAATTGTTGTATTGCAAGTTTTGATATTCCTCACTGTTGCCTATCTTGGCTAGGGTTGATGGGTTTTAGTCCAAAATAACAACTGCTAAAAGTGGAGGGATTTGCAGCCTTGTTTCAGACTTTGGATATGATAAATTATTAAGTCTTCACCACTCATTTAGCCATTAGTGGTGATCCAATATGAGTTTGGAAGTTTTCTGTTGAAAGGTTTCCTGGACTTCTATCCTCAAATCCTGTGCTGCTGGAACCAATAGAAACTATTCACAAAGCTGATAGCTGTCTCAAAAGGATACTGAACCAAATACCCTGAGGTTTCACTTTTTAACTGTTACAGCCTCCATTCTGTGAACAGTCAGTGGCCAATTTAAAATTTGGGAAGTGGTGGTCTCAAAGAAGCACATATTTCTACAGTTAGATGCAAAGCAATGATACCATCTAGAAGACCACTGAGAGGAGCAGCTAAAATATGAATATTGATCTTTGGGGGAGGCCCTCCTTTTACCCCTCCCTCCATCACAGGCTCAACTTGTGGGAACGAGGGAGAGAGCCTTCTCTACTGCCCCCCCCCCCCCAAACTCTGGAATTCACTGCCTGGTGAAATTAGGCAAGCCCCTACCTTAGCAGCCGTAAAGAAGGATCTCAAAACTTGGCTTTTCTGTTGCGCTTTCAGAAAGTGACCATGCGCCTCTTTTTTGTCGTTCCTCCCATAATGTTCCCTCCAACTGTGTGAAAGCCTGTCCTCACTACTCCATCTCCTATGAGTTTATCCCTCACAAACATTTCTTTTTCTCTTCCTCATCCAGAGTTTTATCATTTTATATTGTACATGTGGCCCGCTCTTTGTGATTGATTTATTGATAAAGAACTCTTGTCTGTTGGAGCTAGGTGTGAATGTTTCAACTGGCCACCTTGATTAGCATTTGATGGCCTGGCAGTTTTTTTGTGTGGCACACCAAGAGTTCTTTTTCCCACCCTGATCATTCCACAGATATATAAACCCAATTTTCCTAGTTCCAACAGACTTCACTACCTCTGAGGATGCTTGCCATAGATGCAGGTGAAACGTCAGGAGAGAATGTCTCTAGAACATGGCCATATAGCCTGAAAAAACCTACAACAACCCATTAGATATGTTCACTGGGACTACGTCTAGGTGACTCTGTGTGTGTGTGCGCGCGCGCGCGTGCGTGTGTGTGAGGAGCAACTTGAGAAACTGCAAGTTGCTTTTGATGTGACAGAATTGGCCATCTACAAGGACATTGCCCAGGGGATGCCTAGATGTTCTGATGTTTTACCATCCTTGTGGGAGGCTTCTCTCATGACCCCGCATGAGGAGCTGGAGCTGACAGAGGAAGCTCATCCACGCTCTTCCAAAATTCGAACCTCTGACCTGTCAGTCTTCAATCCCGCTGGCACAAGGTTTTAACCCATGGAGCCACCGGGGGCTCCTTGTATATAAAATAACCTCCCAAGAGAAGCACGGAGAAATGTTAACATATTAATTTAAATCATGAAATGCATTGAAGATTGGCATAAAGAGGTCTGCAAAGGTTGAAACTTACTAGTGTAGCATTTGCAGAGAAGAACATGGGGAGGGACATCTAAAGTAATTGCTTTCTGCATTCAAAGCATATATATATATATATATATATATATATATATATATATATATATCCACACACACACACACACTCATATATATCTGTAATACCCTAGAATAAAAGATGTAATACAAAGTTGTGATAACATGGCTATGTTTGCTTATTCAAGCAAAACCTGTTAACACCGCAGAAAGAGATGATCCTGTTGATTGTATTAATAGCATTCAACCTGTATTTTATAGCTGTAGAAGTTGCTTTTGTTTGGACGTTCTTTATCTTTCCTGTGTTTCTTTGTTTTTTTCATGAGAAAGGGTTTTAAAATCTAACTGCATACATAGTAATTATAGCATTATCTTGAGAGTTGATATCAACCACTTCTACTGCTTGCTTTTCCATTGAAGTTAAATCCAGCTTTGTGAGACTAATCAATACCATGAGGATTTATACCCACTGCTGTAGATCATAGCCACAAACAACTTAAAGCCTTTTGTTATGATTCAAAATATGTCCAGGATGAGGACAAATAAAACTTGACTTCAATCATAGATAAATAGATACTTTGTAAACTATATGAAAATACAGCATACAGATACAGTGAAGGGGATTAGGATATCCAACCACATCATCTTATTGATCTCTACATCTGACAAATTAGTCTTTGAAAATGCAAGAGAGTACAAAGAAAAAAGGATGGAAATGGTTGAACCATCATTTTCTTAAGCAATTGCAATAGACCACATTTAAATGGTACCTTTGATTTAAACATCCAAGCTATGGAGCTAAAGCACACAATGCACATTTGTTTTAAACACAGGATTTTTCAGATCTTATTTGCTGACAATATAAAACTATCTAGTAATCCCCATGAAAGTACTCAAGTCACCCCCCTTCTCCCCATACTGGTGAAATCCAACTCACATTTTGGGTTTTGTAAAATATCAAATAGTAACTGAGAAGCACTGAGCACAAATTCACATGCTGCAGTATTGTTATGTCCTTGCAATGCTGGAATCAGCACTATGAGTGTGTTTTTGCTTTTCAGCATAAACACAATCTAATCATTAATTTATGTTCAAGAAAAAAACATTCTCTTCTTAGCCCATTAATGCAAACAATGCAAATATGGCTATTCTTTTCCTCCCCCACAAAAATACGATTTTTATCATCACAGTTCAAAAGCATCTATCTTTCTGTATCTCAGGAATGCTCTTAATGTATTTTTTACAGTACTAAATGGGATTTGTGACAATTAGGTGGCCATTTGAGAGCCAAATAGACAGTGCTTTGAATGGAATGCAACTAAAAAAAATAGAAAAAGATATTGGAGTACAAACACAGTTTCCAGAGTGGTAGCTGTTGTGGCAAAAGGCACCAGGTGACTTGCAGACTCTTAAAATATTTGATAATTATTACAGAATAAGGTTTGATTGCTTAGAATCCACATGATAAATTGCACAAAGTATTGTTGTTGTTGTTTATTCATCCAATCGTTTCCAACTCTTTGTGACCTCATGGACCAGCCCACGCCAGAGCTCCCTGTCAGCCGGCACCACCCTCAGCTCCTTCAGAATCAAGCCAGTCACTTTAAGGATATCATCCATCCATCTTGCCCTTGGTTGGCCCCTCTTCCTTTTTCCTTCCATTTCCCAGGCATCATTGTCTTCTCTAAGTTTTCCTGTCTTCTCATTAAGTGGCAAAGTACTTCATCTTTGCCTCTAATATACTTTCCTCCAATGAGCAGTCGGGCTTTATTTCCTGAAGTATGGACTGGTTGGATCTTCTTGCAGTCCAAGGCACTCTCAGAATTTTCCTCCAACACCACAGTTCAAAAGTAACTCTGTAACAAATGTGACGTTAAAGCAAATACAGGATTTATGTGAGCACACTTGCATTCTCCCAAAATGTAGTTGTACCCCACTAAGTGTAAAGATTTGAACACAAATTCTGCTAATAAATGTCCTATAATTAATTACATTAGCATGTACACTAACATCCTTCTCAGACTGCCTTCCAGATGTTCACTGTTGATGGACAAGTTCCTATATTATCTGCTCTCACTTCTTTTGGTTTGTTATCATTAAGGTAAACTTAGACGAGACAGCTTTGAGTTTCAGGATGCCTTCCAACAGATGACTGATGACCCTTTAAATACAGGATTACCTTTTATGAAATAGGATACTTGATAATCATGGTCAAATCTAGGGTTATCAGAATGGGAACAACTCTACCTTTGTTATGAAGCTTCTTATCTGGTTAAGCAACAAATAAAATAAGGGTTCTGGAGATCTCTCCAGATTTCAATTTGGAGAACACATTTTAAACAATGCATTTTTACTGCTGAGTTAGAATGCTACCCTTTCACTAAAGCTACTAGAGGGTTTATAGCAAAATAATAATGTACTTACCCGGATATAATGCACCATTGATTGTAATGTGCACCTTAAATTTGATGGTGCACAATGCAAAAAAAAAAGTGCTGCTCACCTCAGAACAGCCAACAGGCAAGGGGAAGCCTTGTCCCTTCATCAGGCCAAAGGCTGGCAGACTTGTCATCCTCAGCATAATGTACAAGTGGCAGCTATCCAACAAAGATCCAATTCACGAGGCCTTCAAAACCGAGGGGGAGGCTTTGAAGACCTTGTGAATGAAGCAAATTGGGAAGCAGTGCCCCTTCATCACACCAAGGCTGATGAGTTCACCAGGCTTGTTCTGATGGAGAGGCATAAGCGGGTTTACATCTGTGATTCTAACACACCATTGACTCTAAAGCACACCTCACTTTTGGCTGTGTAATTTAGCTAAAAAAGGTGAACATTAGAGTTGAGTACACATGGTAATAAAAATTACAGCAGTATTTAGAAAGGAAATCAATAAATAAAAACTCAAAACAAGAGACAACAGTAGCTTGAGTAGAAATATCAGCAAAATGAATGTTAAATGCAACAAAAATACCTGTAGACACTAGGTGACAAAAAGGCCACAAGGAAATGAAAAAAAAAAATACTTACTGCTCTAAGATCAAGACTCAATGCCAGGTAAGCTTTCCTGAATATATATATATATATATGAAATAAAGTAAATGTCCCTGTCTTGCATCCATATTTCCCTCACTTCAGATAGGGGTACAATGAGGAAAGACATAGAGATAATGCTTTAGTAAATAATGCAAAGGCCACTGATATTACAATGGGAATGATACAATATAATGTTACACACTTGATAGCACAGGTATAAAAAGGGGAAAGTATAAAAGACTTGAAACATTTCATATCATATCATTACCATGGAAATCAGCAACATGCTAAAAGTTCCTAAATAAAGATTATCCTGGTAATTTAGAACTAATACAATATACAGTACAGGTGACATGAATGAAAAATAGATTAAGTCATGTAAGGGACTTGCTTATTATTATTTTTTTACTATCCTGACAGTCTTCAAACTTTGAACATGAATTGCAGAGAGAGAAGCAATATGCTTTTCTACTTTCCTCTAATGGTCCATCTTATACATAATAGCATAAATCCAATTACTAGTCAGCTAGAGTAGATCTAGTGAATCAATTGAATTTACTTAGGTATCAACTTACTATTCTGTAATTGATTCAGTGAATTCATTTGGGTTGAGAGTAACTCTTGGAACTGGGCCAATGTCTATACTTGCCCTGGCAAAATAAATGTAATCCCGTGGTGCATTATTTTTTTTATCAACCATTGCTGTACTTCTATTTTGATTCCAATCACTTTTTTCATGCAGTTTTTCTGTTTCCTTAGTGCCTTGTATCCTGTTCAGTCTGTATGCCCATAACGAGTTGTGAAGTTTGTAACTTTTCAGCCAAGCCTAGACAAGCCCAAAATGTGGGCCCTGACTCAAATGATGTGTGAGGTAAAACTAAATTAATACAGAGAAAACAGGGATTTCTCAGTTTGCTCTAAATTAATATGGTAAGGTCTGGATCTTTCCAGATATAGGTCCTGTGGGGATAGACTCCCGGGATTGGTTTTTCAATCCTGGGGGTCAGTCCCCACAGGATCCCGGTTCTTTGGGCTCAAAGAGGCCAAAGAACCAGGATGGCACTCAGCCCCCATTTCCACCAAAATGCTTACATGAGTGTCCTGCTGGCAGTGCAGCCCCCTCCGAGAGAGTTCCTGGTGTGCAAAAATTACATGTCAGGAGGTGGGGGGAGCTCATCTTGATGTGCCATTTTTATGCTCTAGGAGCTCTCTCTGGAGGGACCTGTGCTGCTGGCAAGCCCCTAACATAAGCTTTTTTTTGGGAGGCAATGAGAGGCTGGGTGAATGTCCTTGCAAGAGGACATATAACTACCACCCAAGGGTTGTGGGATTGTTTGAAGACTAAATCCCTGGAGGAACAGGGTTTCAATAAACCAATTCATTCCAGGATTTAGTGATGTCTGGAAGGCTCCAGAGAGGTAGCAAAAGATGTCATCCTTAGTTAATGATACTTTGAGACCTACAAAGCTTGTTCTTGCTATAGTAATGCTGACATAAGAGAACTTATGAGAGACAAGGTAAAAGATGTGCCATGGCTAATTGCTCATCTGAATGACCACCAGAAAACAGTGTGGCCAGCAGAATGAATAACATACCAATAACACTCCTGTCCTGTTTCATTGATCCAGGACAAAGCAAGAAAACTCAAAACTTGTGTCAGAGCAGACAGGTTTCTTTGTTTGGAAGATGGATTCCATATGGATATTTCCTTAGCTCTGCAATTTAAAATAGTGCTGTACTAAGTATTCAGATACAAAGCTGGGATTGTAGCTGTTTTATTATGGACTGACCTGACATTAAGGATCACTCCACCAAATCAAAAAGAAGACTGACGCAGCAACCTGAATCTTAAGGAATAGAGCAAGGAACAACATGCCAGATAGCTCTCAGTCCTACTTTTCTCTTACTGGGCATGTCATGTCCTAGGACCTCTCTTTGCCTATAATCACACTGATAGACACATGATATTCTTCTCCTTCCTGAGGATTCACCTAAAAATATCCAAAGAAAACCAATGTAGAGTAAACGTAGCCAATTAAAGCAATGATTTTCCCCTATGCTAGGCCAACTTTTAAATATGTTCCAGAAATCTAATCTATAATTTAAGTACGGGAGTTAAAAGACATCAAGTGTCTCACTGAGTAAGGCATCCTTCCATTTATCACATCTACTCTGTGCTAATCATTTTATTCACACTCTTAGTATGGGCAATGCTGTTTTACAAGACGCAAAACTTCTCTTCTCTTTTTCTCTAACAACAGCTTCCTAGTGCCTCCAAGATAGTTTGTTTTTGACATAATTTTGCACCATGATTCTTTAAATGAAAGCACCAAAATGGAAGAAAGAGCCTTCTACATAAGTAAAAAGCATGTGCTCTACCGTGAAGCGAAGAGCTTTCCCTATCAGCAGAACATAGATTTGGAAGCTGTAGGAGAAGTGGAACACCATGGCAACAAGAAAACTGCACAGCCAGCCCAACTGAAGAGAGATTCCCATTGTTATTGTTACTTTTATGTTCGATGTGTAATTTTCATTCTCTCCCAAGTTTCCACTTCAAAAAAATGAAGTGTTCAAAGCAGCCAGTATAGTAGGTTTAAATCAGGGCAGTATAGAAAAATAACTCGAAAGACAATATAATAAACAAAACTGAGCAAATGAAAAAGCACATGGGATTGTGATGGGATCAAAGGATGGAAACACAGTTTGTAAACTATGGATAAAATTGAGATGAAGGGCATCTAGTCTACTGCAGGTGGGGAAGAGGAAAAGATAGCATTTTTTTTCTTTATTATACTACAGTTTATAAGGGTCAAATTGCATCCCCTTATGCTGAAGATTTAGCTAGCACCTAAACACTGGCTGAAATTTTATTTGAAATCCTCCCTTCCTGTGTTGCTTTGAAGCTTTGAAAGCCACTCCAAATTCCATAGCTTGGAGGGGGAGTGATTTTCAGCAAAATTATGAGTTGAAGGCTGATTCATTCTCTCCTCTCTGTGTAAAGGGGTGGAGACAGAATAGAGAGGAAAAACACCTCTGGATTGCTCTAACTGTAAAAAGTTGGGAAAAGGAAGTCATGTTTTAGTGATGTAACATACTTTGTCCCTTAGTAAATCATCATCTCTCACCTGAACCACTACAGGTTCAACCAGATGGTTATTTTGAACAATTGTCGTATCATTCTTTGATGTTTAATTACACTTTTATTCCTTTTTTGTGCTACCTCCTCCTAACATGACTGCATTAACTTTTAAAAACAAACCTCAGCAGTGTGGTTTATAAATATATCTCTACTCCATTTATGGGTATTAATGGTGATGTGAGCCAGGGTATTTGTTGGTGTGTCTAATAGTGTCTGCTCTGGCATTTCTTTAGGTTTTCAGTTTTACTTCTCTGACTATTCACATTATCTCTTCCCCCACTCCTTTTTCTCTGGGTGCTTTAAACAAAACCTCTCTGCAGTGTTAGTGCCAAAACAGTAGGGACTTCATCACAAAGGCCCATAGATTTGCCATGCATCAAGGCAAATCCATGGGCTTCTGATGGGGGTCGTGGATAATCTGTCATTCCACTCCCCATACTGTGCTATTTACTTTGACACCCAACCCATGGGGGGGGGAAGCATCGCCACTTGTCTTCCCCCCATTGCTGATAAGGCAACATGGGAAGACTCATGTGTTGTTGTGGCAATGGCATAGATCACTTGCTCTTCCCTTTCTGAATGGAGCCCAGCCAGAAGTACACATGTGTCATGTAATGGCCTTTGTGCTGAAATGTGAGAACAAGCAGCATACGATGGGCCTTGAATCCCATCTGATGAGGTTGTAAGATAAAATTATCCTGATAGACATTGGGGTAGCCATTTGCTTGTGGTACTGGCATTTCAGCTTATTCTTCCTCATCTCTATTCATATAAATCCCATAATGTTTTAATGGCTCTTCATTGAAAATATTATTTCAACAACATTCTCAAGAATCTGGTAATTCTTCAGGCAACAGGACTTTTTTACCCTTTTTCATTTTGGAAACTGGGCCACTATAGACTAGTTACTGTAGGTCACTGGAACTCTGAATATGTTTACTAGCATTGATAAATTATCCTTAATACATGGAGATATTAAGTTTTTTCTTTTAATTGAACATGTCTATTTAATATTCATTATAACTTATCATTTCACCAGTTCATCAAATGTTGATAACAGTAGTGCCTTTACCTGATAAGCAATGTAAATATTATCTATGAAACTGCTAAAGTATGAGGACATTTTAAACACACCATTAACAAATGATGAAGATATCAGAGAGATCAAGAAAACCTATATTCAAGGTAATAGTGAGTTTTTCTTCTAACCTAATTAAAGAAAATAGTGAAAATGAGATCCATTAAACAGTGAGATATAAAAGTAGGTTGCCTAGATAAGTCAATTTTCTTACTTCTGGGGGATGGGATTTTCTCACTCTGCCTAATCTTTATATAAAGGAGAGAAAGAGAGATAAAATTGACTTTTTAGTTCTTCTTCCCAAATATAGTGTGCATGAAGGCTATTCATATTCATTCTGTGAATATCCAAGCACATACCGCTTGAGTCCCCTTCATAGTGAGAAGGGGGAGTTATAAATATGGTAAATCAAATCAATGCTACTGAGAGACAGAATGTTATTGGAAGAATTTAAGAAGAAATGCAATGAACAAATGTCAATGAAGCTACGCATTACTTTTAAAAATGGCCATCCAGAAAGTTAAATCAGGCAAGCAAGACAAGAGTGAGAGGAAGCCACAGGGAGAAGGGAACAAGCTTGTTTTCTGCTTCCCTGGAGACTAGGACGCAGGACAATGGCTTCAAACTACAAGAGAGGAGATTCCATCTGAACATGAGGAAGAACTTCCTGACTGTGAGAACCATTCAGACATGGAACTCTCTGCCTCGGAGCGTGGTGGAGTCTCCTTCTTTGGAAGCTTTTAAACAGAGGCTGGATGGCCATCTGTCAGGGGTGATTTGAATGCAATATTCCTCCTTCTTGGCAGGGGGTTGGACTGGATGGCCCATGAGGTCTCTTCCAACTCTTTGATTCTATGATTCTATGATTCTATGAGTGCACACTACATAGTTTAGCACCTTTATGGTCATATCGTATTGAATTATGGAATTGTAGTTTGGTGGTTTATTTAAGATTGTTAGAGAACTAGAGCTCAGTCCATCTGAACTACTATACTATAATTCTCTGATAAAGAAAGTATGAGCTGTATTTAAGTCCAGTCAGAGTTAAGTATTGAAACTATCTTAGAGACAGTTGAACACCGTACATGAAAGAGACAATAAGAAGAAATAAAGATTCAAGAGCCTCAGTTCTGCCAGAACTGAGTCTATCTTTCAAAGACTTTACCGCTTCTCATAAGGACTTTGTAGGGAGACTCAGGAGGACAGAAAGTCTAAAATTCTTGCCAGTTAATAAATTCATGTTTGATTCAACTATATAGTCTCCGATCTGTTCCATGCGCAGCCAGTTCACCTTCCAAGTAGTTAAGATAGTGTGGGGGACCCAGATAATCAAAAATGTCCAGACAAGAAACTGAGCATACAGAGGGTCAGAGGGGACATAAAGGCTCCCCAGTGAAGCTCATATGCTTTTTCTCAGCCAATCACAAAGCTGCTTTTCCTCTCCATTCCTCTCCCTTCTTGTGTCACTATTTTAGATTTCAAGTCCCAGAAATCCCTGTTGTAGTTTTAAAAAAAATGTTATTGGTAAAAACCTTTAAAATGTCCCAGCATAAGGAAATGCAGTTTGACCCAAATAAACTGTACTGTATTGCAATAAATAGCATGTGATATCCTCATTTGTTCATTTTTCACATGCACCCTTTCCTCTTCCCCACATGCAGTAGACAAGGTGCCCTTCCATCCTTTGATCCCATCACAATCCCATGTGATTTTTATTTGCTCAGTTTTGTTTATTATATGTTCTTTCAAATTATTTTTCTATACTGTCCAAAGTGTATACAACACTTAAACAAAAATCTCAGGAAAATCCAAGCTCAGCCAAAAATGTGCTCCACAAAATGTGGAGTACATTTTAGACATCCACCCCTGCTAAACTGCAGTAAAAACACAGAATAGGGGGTGCCAAGAAACTCCCCAAGAGAAGTAGGGGGCTAATTAACTCCTTGGTAGAGATAACTGATTACCTCAATTCTTAACTGTCACTTTTCATCCCACACCAACACATGCAATATCAGTTATGGAAAAGGAATGGCAAAGCTAAAACTACACTAAACATTTTTATTCCTAAGGTAAAAGCAAAGCAAGTCATGATATGCAAATGGAGAATTCCAGTAGTAATAGTAGCAGTAGTAACAACCTAAATAAATGGTACAAATATTGTCATGCTATAAGGACCATTTAATTCTGGTTATTGATACAAGTTAAATGAAGGAGTTGTATACCATGAATTTGGATGGAAGATGATGAAATGAATAGCATATAGTGCAAGTAAAGCTCAGTCAACCTCTGTATTAATGCAGAGATATTTCAATTTTCAAATCTAGCACCATAAAGCAACCCCTCACCAAAGGCATTGACTTTATCAGCATGTTTCAAAACAATTCCTTTTAAGTACACAGATGCATTCAACTTCTGTTTGAAATGGACCTTTACTTTCATCTTTTGTCTGAAAAGCTCTTTATGTTATTGAAATGGTAAAAAAAAGATCAATGGCACATTGCTGACCTCTGATGAAGGAACCGAACTGCAAAACATTTTAGGTATTCGTTGAGTGCAATTAATAATTGACCTAGAATTCAAGGATGTAGTTCAAAGGGACACTTAAACTGAAGTACAATAAGACTAATGACCTTTTGATAACCATTGATGGAGAGGTAAAATCCCAGTGTAAAACATGTTTTCAAGAGTCAACTGGTGGCAGTCTTGAATGAATTATTAAATACAAAGCTATATCTCAAAGGGTTGATGAATTTTATAGAAATAATTGAGAAACATTCTTATCTTTCCAGGAATTTTCCTTGGAGAAATAGTAAGATGTATATACTGGGAAAATCCTATTAGTGTCAAACATATGTGCAATGTCTGGTTCCTGGAGTCCTGCCATCACAGGTTGCCTTCACTGTGCCCCACCCTCTGAAACTTGGGCAACAACCAGGTAGGATCCCACAGTGTTACTGAAGCTGGATGAAATAAATAAAGAAATGCTCTTGGATCACATGTTCTTAAAAGACTCTTGTGAGCTAAAAGAACAAGAGGTCATCCTCATTTGATTGCCTACAGAACACAGCTATATATTGTCTACCCACCATCCTCCTTGGGCCATTAAATGTCCATGGGAGATGTTTTAGCTTCAGATGTATAAGAAAAGGGAAAGGTAATGATATACAGTTATATGGAGGTGAAATTTTATGCAATCTATTCAAGATTGTTTTAAAAATAAAAATTGAAACACATTTCACTTTTTCCTTGTTCATTTTACCAAGTAACGGATTGCAATCCTTAGCAATGCTTCAGCTCGGAAGTAGTCATGACATATTGCATACTGAATACCACAATAGGACCAGACTGACCAGGTCATTCAATCTTTCATCACTGGTCAAACCAGCAGAGCAGAAAAAAGACTGTTAAATCAGAGCTAAATGAAATAAAAAGAAGGGCAAGGGCTCAAAACTGACATTGCTGGCAGGCAGTGACACTTGGAAAATCTGATCTAAGTAACCTTGCCCTGCCTTGTGTTTTGAGAAAGAACTGGTCCAAGGAAAAGGAGTTGCTTTCTGTTAAATAATAATAGCAGTTTGCTAAACAACACTGGGGATGTGTGAAAAATGTATCACTTCATTTTGTTTTGTTTCTTTCACAGCTTTAATCATTCTACATTTCTCAGAATGTACACAATTGATGGTAAGAAATAAGTGCATTACCCAAAGATTTGGGATATTCTGAAAGAAAGAAGACTTGTGTTTGATGCAAAGTCCTCACACTTGAAAAATGTGAAAACCATTGTGTACCTCAAAATGGCCATTATATCCACATATGAGTCTGCCTACATTTACAGATCTTCATAGGAAGGCTTTCTCTTCACTTCATCACCTTCAAGGGCACATTGTCTGATAATATGAGAAAGGACTTTCTTGACAACTACTCCCAGACAGTAAAATTCATTTCTATGCAAGGATTAGGTTGGCCACTTCTCTGCTCTATTCTTGCCAGAAAAGACCTTTTTATTTAGAAAAGGGTTGCACCATTAAGTAATTGCTATAAAACTGAGAGGTGATCTACTTTTCCGCCCATTATATTTTAAATGTTTCAATATTTCAAAGATAAACCCAGGGCACTGTACCCTACAAATTCCAGGAGTCTGAGATGAGCTTCACAGATAGATGTCTTCCCCACCCCCTGGGTATTAGGGCCTAAAGAAATTGTTCTTGAGCCCAATATTTCAATCAAAGGGTGCATCAAACTCTTATATACTCACCCCACTATTGGCCATGGACAAGGGACAAGCATCTACTTAGTTCCTTGCTCCTACCAGTCCAGCCAATATGACCCTCACCTTCTGTTGCAAATCTCCCAGGAAGATCATATTTCTTTCTTCTGATAAATTACTGCCATCAACTCTGAGGAGCACTGGCTGATATCTTGATATGATATGCAATAAAGTGGCCCAACTCTCATCCAGCAGCTGTTAAGACATCAAAAATTCCCCTTGGTCCCATCAAACTTGGCTTGGCAAAATGGCAGATCATACCAGTGTAATTCCAAAGAGATTGCCCTGGGTCTGCAAAATAAAGGCCTTGCCTTTCAGGAAACCATAAGGAGGAGGCCCCATGCATTCCTTTAACAAAAGAGGCAACAAACTATTCCAATGGAAGGCTCTTCTCCCCAACCACTCCACAGTGGGCAAATAACTTAATCCCAATTGAGCCCCAAAATGGCAACTTTAGGCTGAAAAATCCTCCCTCGGCTTATAATTGGGCCAAGTGTCTGACAGCTGTTTCCAGCCATTGCTTGCAATATATGATATATTTCTCTCTTCTCTTCTCTTCCCTCCCTTAACAGTGTGTTTTCTTTTCGAAAGCCTCCCACACTCTTCTCCTCCCAGACTGGAATTGCTCATTTTGGAAACTCTGGCTGTCCCAATTAGTGCTGGACACACATTAGATTTGATTTTCTGCCAGGGATGGGGGGGGGGGTGGTGGTGGTGGTGGTGGTGGTATAGAGGAGCTGACTATCGCTCTGTTGCCATGGACTGACCACTACCTGATCAGGTTTAGGTTCACTGACCCACTAACCTCTGCAGGGGTGGAGGACCCATTAAGATGGTCCACCTCAGGAGGCTTATGGATCCAGAGGGTTTCCTGACGGCTCTTTGGGAGTTTCTCGCCACCTTGGTAGGTGATTCGGTCAATGCTCTGGTTACTCTCTGGTGTGGGGAGATGGCCAGGGCAATAGATACGATTGCTCCAGAACGTCCCCTTTCAAGTAGCTGAGCTAAACCATCTCTTTGGTTCAACGAGGAGTTGGCAGCAATGAAGTGAAGGAAGAGGGAACTAGAGAGTGTGTGGCATTTGGATCTGAGCGAGCCAAATCAAACACGGTTTGTGGCCTTTCTAAGGGCATATGCCATGGCAATAAAGGCCGCAAAGAAATCTTTCTTTGCGGCCAATAAGAACCGTCCAGCGGAACTGTTTCGAGTTGTCAGAGGCCTATTAAATCCCACCACTCAGGATGGGAGCACTGACAACTCAGCAGCCCGCTGTGAAGCATTTGCTTGGTTCTTAGCAGACAAAGTCGCTTTGATCTGTTCTGGTCTAGACACCATGTTAACAGCAGTCTCTGAGAATGTAACACGAGCACCTACTTGTCTGGTTTTGATGGATTCATTTCAATTGGTAAAACCCGAGGATGCGCAAAAGATACTTGGAGGAATGAGAGCGACCACATGTATTCTAGACCCCTGCCCATCCTGGCTTCTATAGAAGGCCAGAGGGGGATTGGCCGAGTGGGTAAAGGTGGTGGTTAATGCCTCCCTTCGAGAAGGCAACATTCCAGCGAGCTTAAAACAAGCTGTAATAAAACCGCTGTTGAAAAAACCATCCACTCAATTAGGCAGTTATTGGCCTGTTTCCAATCTCCCCTTTTTGGGCAAAGTCCTGGAATGTGTGGTGGCCTCACAACTCCAGGTATTTTTGGAAGACATGGTGTACAGAAGTGTTTATAATAATATGCTTATAACTGTATTTATGTTTGCATTGGTTGCCCTAAGGCTGGAGCGGCCTAGCTGTGAGAAATGTGTTACCATGGAAACGAGGCAGAAGAGGAGGTGGGAGGAGCTTGGAGAGTGAAGGTTTTAAAAAAGTGACAGTTAGAGTCAGTCAGGGGGGAGACTCTGAGAGAGCAGCAGAGTCAGGTTTTAGACTCTGAGGAGTGAAGAAGTGAAGAGTCAGTTTTTAGTGTTCGTGAATAGTAGAGATTTCTTCAGCTAGGAAGCTGAAGGGGAAAACCTTGTTAGTTGCTTTAGTTAGAAAGAACTAACAGAGGCTTGTTAAGATCGCTAGTCGGGAGAAGACTAGAGATCTGTAGTTTGATCAAGGCTAGATCAAACAGAGAGACTATTCACTGCAGGGAACACTGGTTAATAAAGCGCTTCACCACAGCAAGAGTTCATAAGTTGTAACATCGAAAGTCTGAATTGTATCGCAACCAAGTTACATGTAACCATCAAGTATTGGCCAAGCTTAACATCTTCATACTGCAACCATACGCTTTGTTTAAGAATAAACTTGTTCTCTTTGGTTTTTAAAGCTGCCTCATCTCCATTAATTCTATGTTCGGTGCACCCACTCTACCTAAATTACCTCACAACACAAAGAGAGCCTTTAATACCAGAGCCTTTTACAAATCAGTGGCTCCTCTCTCCTAAACCTAGTCGCATCCTCACTAATTGGTAGTGTCCCTTTGCAATTTGGTGGCAGACAACGGGATTCGTTTAACAACTGATCAAGTGCCTTAAGATTATTTTAAGAATAAGTTGTGAGGTAAAAGATATTGGAATATGGCTACCAGGCAACAGAGAAAGCTTGTTGAGGAAACAGAGGGAGAACAAGAAGGAAGTTCGGGCTCTGAGGCAGAAACGGAGCCAGGGCCTGTGTCAGAAATGGCTTATAAGTACAAACTAGAGATGAAACGATTGGAGATGGAGAGAGAGGCGAAACAAAGAGAATTTGAAGAAAGACAGAAAGAGAGAGAACAGGAGATGGAATTGAAGAGAATGGAATTTGAGCTGCAGAAGCAAGGATTGGCTTTGTCTCAAACATCCAGTGACATCCAGGAAGGGAGATCTGGAGTGGATACCCCAGATTTGATAAAGAGATTCCCTAAATTTACCAAGGATGACGATGTAGAGAAATTTTTGATCTCTTTCGAGAGATGTTGTAAAGATTTTGGGGTTGCTAAGGAAAAATGGATGATATATCTAAGGCCACAGATAACTGGAAGACTTTTACAGATTTATGGAGATTTGCCTGAGGGGTCTTATGGAGATTATGATTTATTTAAGAAACAAATTCTACAAGAGTTTCGATTAACTCCTGAATTCTACAGATTTAAGTTCAGGACCCTAAAGAGAGATAAAACCCAAAGTTTTACTCAGGTGGCCTCTAAATTGTCGCAACTGTTCGATAGTTGGCTAAGGACGTCTGAGGTGGAAGATTACCAACAGCTGAGAGAACTTTTAAAGTTGGAACAATTTTTTCAATTAGTGCCTTATGATATTCGCTGGGTGATTCAGGATCGCAAACCATCCACTATAGTAGAGGCAGCGGTTATGGTAGATCAAATAATAACCCTAAAAGAAGGATTCAAAAGGGAAGATCTGCCAAGTGATAAAAGAACAAATAGGCAGCCATTTTACCAACAACAAACGCGCCCACAGCAAGAAAAAGGTTCTGACATAGAAAACACCACCTGGAGGAGGCAGGGTGTAACAAGTCAAACTGCTCCTGAGGGAAAAAGAAGGTGCTTTCAGTGTGGAAAGTGGGACCATATAAAGTATCAATGTCCCCTTTTAAGAAAAGAGAAAACAACCCTCTTTGTGAATAAAGTAAAAGAAACACAAAAAGCAGAACCAGATACTTTGTCAAAGGAGAGTTCAGAATCAGAGCCTCAAGAGAAACAGTGTTTGTTCATCTTGTCAAACACCCCATCTAAGGATTACTTAGAATCCATTTCCATTGACAACAAAGACATGAAAGGACTTCGAGATACAGGCTCCGAAGTATGTATAGTACATCCAGAAATAATACCTCAGAAATTTCAGCGGCCTACCTCTGAAATAAGATTAAAAGGTTTGGGACCTGCGATACCAACAGCAGTGGTGACTTTGCCAATAGAATATGGAGGATGGAAGGGTATGTGGGATTTTGCAGTCAGTCCTGACATACCATACAGATGTTTAATTGGAAATGATCTGGCTAAGAAGATTGAAAACTGGAGGATGACATGTGAGGAGGAAGAATATAACAACAAAAGCCCTGATCAAAAAGCCAAGTGTTTTGCCATACAGCAGGATGGGGATGAGAGTCCGGAATCCAGCGCTACGGTTGCTGAGCTTGTTAAGAAGACGGGAGGAGTTGGAGAAATTCGGCAGGAACAAGGAGCCGATGAATCTCTAAAACCTCTGTTCGCTTTGGCTCAAAACCCCACAGTATTGGCAAAAGGACAGCCCTCCGAGTTTGTGTTAAAGAATGGTGTCTTATATAGAGAAACCAGAAATGTGAAGTCAGCAGAAGGATCAGTGACATGTAATCAAATTGTAGTGCCTCAAAGTTTTAGAGAACAGCTTATGAGGGTGGCACACGAGAACCCTCAAGGTGGACATTTGGGTGTGAGGAAAACCACAAAGAGAATCACTAAGAACTTTTATTGGCCTGGCATGTTCCAGAAGATCAAAGAGTTTTGCCAGTCTTGTGATATCTGCCAAAGATTAAGTACTGGAAGGGATAAAATTAAAGCTCCTATGATCCCTATGCCGATAATTGGAGAACCATTTTACAGAGTGGGCATTGACATAGTGGGTCCTCTTTGTAAGCCAAGCAGACGTGGTTACAGATACATTTTAACCATGATTGACTACGCCACAAGATATCCAGAGGCTGTAGCTCTAACTAACATCAAGACAACAACGATTGCAAATGCACTGTTATCCATGTGGGGAAGAACTGGTTATTCTAGAGAATTGGTTTCGGATTTGGGAACTCAATTTACTTCCAGACTTATGTCGAAATTGCTTGAGTTATGTGGAATCAGACACCTGACTTCAACAGCTTATCACCCACAGACAAATGGTCTAGTTGAAAATCTGAACAAGACTTTAGTCAAAATGATAAAGTCTTACAGTCAAAAGAAGCCATACGACTGGGACGTCAAATTGCAACAACTGTTATTCGCCTACAGGACCGTCCCTCATGACAGTACTGGCTACAGTCCATTTGAATTGCTATATGGAAGGAAAGCTCGTGGTCCATTAGACCTGATAAAGGAATATTGGGAGGAAAATCCGGCAACAGATCCAGTTCCAGTGTCGGAGTATTTAAAGGATCTTCAATCAACAATGCAACTGGCTAGGGACATTGCACAAGGACATTTGCTTGCGGCTCAGCAGAGACAAAAAGACTATTATGATTCTACTGCTAAGCCAAAGATCTTCAACATCGGAGATGAAGTTTTATTTTTATCTCCCAACAAAACCAACAAACTTCAATTGGATTGGTCGGGACCCTGGAAGATCACCAGGAAGCACAACCAAATAAACTATGATATTTATGATGAACATTCAAATGTAGAAAGAAGAGTTCATGTAAACATGTTAAAGCCTTATGTTGGAAGGTCTGCTAATGTATATTTTGTTGTTTCGGAAGAAGAATCCGGTCCCTTCTCTTTTTGGGAGGGTGATCGTAAACAGTACAAAAATTTGGATCGAGTAGAAATAAACATAGAATTGTCCCAACCACAGCGAAGAGAGGTTGTGGAAGTTTTGAGTAAATATAAAGACATATTTTCAGATTTGCCAGGAAGGGTCCAGGGAGTCCAGCATCAAATAAACACCGGTGATGCAACTCCTATAGTATCTCCACCCTACAGGGTCACGGGGAGAATTAATGAGTGTATTGAAAAGGAGATTAGAGAAAGTTTACCTTACAAACGGACCATGCTCCATTAAGATGGCTAGATAATGTGAAAGGTACGAATAACAAATTGTTGAGATGGAGTTTATGTTTACAGGATTTTACATTTGAAATTAAACATGTTTCAGGTAAACGGAACATAGTTGCAGACGCCTTATCTAGAATTTCGTAAGGTTAAAGGTTTGTATGTATGTATAAATTGTAATGCTTTTAACCATAATATGTTTGCCTTTCAGAAATGTTGTGTATGTATATACTGTTGGATAATATGTAGAATTATTTTTGCCATTCCGGGATTTAGAATGGTCCAAAAATAATTTTTCTGGGGGGGAAGGTGTACAGAAGTGTTTATAATAATATGCTTATAACTGTATTTATGTTTGCATTGGTTGCCCTAAGGCTGGAGCGGCCTAGCTGTGAGAAATGTGTTACCATGGAAACGAGGCAGAAGAGGAGGTGGGAGGAGCTTGGAGAGTGAAGGTTTTAAAAAAGTGACAGTTAGAGTCAGTCAGGGGGGAGACTCTGAGAGAGCAGCAGAGTCAGGTTTTAGACTCTGAGGAGTGAAGAAGTGAAGAGTCAGTTTTTAGTGTTCGTGAATAGTAGAGATTTCTTCAGCTAGGAAGCTGAAGGGGAAAACCTTGTTAGTTGCTTTAGTTAGAAAGAACTAACAGAGGCTTGTTAAGATCGCTAGTCGGGAGAAGACTAGAGATCTGTAGTTTGATCAAGGCTAGATCAAACAGAGAGACTATTCACTGCAGGGAACACTGGTTAATAAAGCGCTTCACCACAGCAAGAGTTCATAAGTTGTAACATCGAAAGTCTGAATTGTATCGCAACCAAGTTACATGTAACCATCAAGTATTGGCCAAGCTTAACATCTTCATACTGCAACCATATGTTTTGTTTAATAATAAACTTGTTCTCTTTGGTTTTTAAAGCTGCCTCATCTCCATTAATTCTACGTTCGGTGCACCCACTCTACCTAAATTACCTCACAACACAAAGAGAGCCTTTAATACCAGAGCCTTTTACAAATCAGTGGCTCCTCTCTCCTAAACCTAGTCGCATTCTCACTAATTGGTAGTGTCCCTTTGCACATGGATTATCTGGATCCGGCACAGTCTGGCTTTAGACCGGGACATGGAACCGAGACAGCCTTGGTCGCCTTAGTTGATGATCTACGCCGGGAGCTAGACAAGGGGAGTGTGTCCCTGTTGGTTCTGCTGGACCTCTCAGCGGTCTTCGATACCGTCGACCACGGTATCCTTCTGGGACGCCTCACCGGAATGGGCCTGGGGGACACCCTTTCTGGAGGGTCGCACCCAGAAGGTGTTGTTGGGAGACACCTGTTCAACCCCACTTCCTTTGTCTTGTGGGGTTCCTCAGGGCTCAATACTGTTCCCCATGTTGTTCAACATATACATGAAGCTGCTGGGGGAGATCATCCGGAGTTTTGGGGTGCGGTGTCATCTGTACACAGATGATGTCCAACTCTGTCACTCCTTCCCACCTGCTACTAAGGAGGCTGTCCAGGTCCTGAACAGGTGCTTGGCCGCTGTGATGGTCTGGATGATGGCAAACAAATTGAAATTGAATCCAGACAAGACAGAGGTACTCCTGGTCAGTCACAAGGCCGAACAGGGCATAGGGTTACAGCCTGTGTTGGATGGGGTTACACTTCCCCTGAAGATGCAGGTTCGCAGCTTGGGTGTGATCCTGGACTCATCGCTGCGCCTGGAACCTCAGATCTTGGCGGTGACCAGGGGAGCATTTGCACAGCTGCACCTGTACCTTGGGAAGTCTGACTTGGCCTGGTAGTCCACACTCTGGTTACATCCCATATAGACTACTGCAACACTCTCTACATGGGGTTGCCTTTGAAGACGGTCCGGAAGCTTCAACTAGTCCAACCAGCCAGGTTGTTTATAGGAGCGGCGTTCAGGGAGCATACAACCCCCTTGTTGCGCCAGCTCCACTGGCTGCCAGTTTGCTACCGGGCCCAATTCAAAGTGCTGGCTTTGGCCTATAAAGCCTTAAACGGTTCTGGCCCAACTTACCTGTCTGAACGTATCTCTCCTTACGAACCACTGAGGACTTTAAGATCATCTGGGGAGGCCCTGCTCTCAGTCCCGCCTTTGTCACAAGCACGTTTGGCAGGGACGAGAGACAGGGCCTTCTCAGTGGTGGCCCCTCGATTATGGAATGCCCTCCCTAGGGAAATCAGATCTACTCCCTCCCTCTTGACGTTTTGGAGGCAAGTTAAAATGTGGTTATTTGAGCAAGCGTTTACAAATACAGAGTAGCTAATACAGGAAATCGAATGACCTGACAATGGAATTGGACAATGCTTGAGAATAATGAGATGCTGATGATGTTGTTTTTATTGCTTTTGTGATGTGTTATATTGTTTAATGTTTTTATCTGTATTATGTTTTAGGTATACTGATTTGTTGGAAACCGCCTTGAGTCGCCAATTGGCTGAGAAAGGCGGTATACAAATACAGTAAATAAATAAATAAATAAATAAATAAATAAATGTTGCAAGTCCTCATGGGGAGATAGGGCTGGATACAAATAAATTATTATTATTATTATTATTATTATTATTATTATTATTATTATTAGAAACACAACAAGATGAGTCCACAGGAGACAAGATCACTCTGCTGGCTGCATTGGATCACATGTCGGACACTTCCCAAGTGTCTAGGACTGTGTGATGTATTGGCAAAAAATGCATGCAGATCCCAGTAAGATGGCCTTTTGCAGCTGGCAGGTGGTAATTTTGTCAGCGCTGAGTGCAGGCCAAGGAACTTCATCCCGTGTGTCGATCAGCACTGGGACCACCTTGACTGGCTTGTGCCAGAGTCTTTGCAGTTCGATCTTTAAATCCTCATATCATGTCAGCTTTTCCAGTTGTTTCTCTTCAACCCTGCTGTCGCTTGGGATTGCAACATCAATGACCCATACTTGGTTTTCTAACATGATCATGAGGTCAGGAGTATTGTGCTCCAAAACTCTGTCAGTCTGAATTTGGAAGTTCCAGAGTAGTTTGACGTGTTCATTTTCTATAACTTTTTCCTGCTTGTAATCCCACCAGTTATTTGTCACAGGCAGATGGTATTTGTGACACAAGTTCCAATGAATCATCTGAGCAATGGAGTTATGCCTCTACTTGTAGTCTGTCTGCGCGATCTACTTGCAGCTGCTGAGGATATGATCTAGTGTTTCATCTGTTTCTTTGCAGAGTCTACACTTGGGTTCTGTTATCAACTTTTCAATTCTGGCTTTGATGGCATTTGTTCTAATGGCTTGTTCTTGGACTGCCAGAATCAGGCCCTCCGTCTCCTTTTTCAGAGTTCCATTTGTGAGCCACATCCATGGCTTTTCTTTAACAATTTGGATCTCAGTTTTTCCCAAGAACTGTCCATTGAGAGCCTTCTTTTGCCAGTTTTCTCTTCTGCTCTGCATTGTGTTTTATGGTATTCATTCTTTGTCTTTTGCACTTTAAGCAGTTTACTACTATTGTCTTCCATCAATGCTTGTTCTTGACTGCCTTTCACAGAATCTGCCAGTGCATGTTTCTCTTCTTCTACCATTTGTTTCACTTGCAGAAGCCCTCTGCCTCCTGATTTTCTGGGCAGGTAAAGTCTGTTGACATCACTACGCGGGTGTAATGAGTAGTGGATTGTCATCAGTTTTCTTGTTTTTCTGTCCAGATCATCCAGCTCTGCTTGTGTACAGTTCACAATTCCAGCAGTGTATCTAATGTCAGGGATGGCCCAGGTGTTGATAGCCTTGATTGTATTTCTGCCATTTAATTTGCTCTTCAAAACCTTTCTGAACCTTTGGACATATTCTTTGCTAACCACATATTTCACATGCCCATACTTGATAATGTCCAAGTGTAGTATGCCCAGATATTTATAGGCTTCAGGCTGATTGCATTTTATGGTTTGTCCATTTGGCATCTCTATGCCCTCGGTGTGAATAATTTTCCCTTTCTTTAATGCCACTGTGGCACATTTGTCTAGGCTGAACTCCATACTGATGTCAGTGCTGAAGATTCTGACTGTGTTGGTCAGTGACTGTGTTGGTCAGTGACAGTTTCTGATAATAATAATAATAATAATAATAATAATAATAATAATAATAATTTAAGTTATTGTTGATACCATAGTGTTTTGGTTAACCCTACTTTTCCACTTGCAGATTTGGTTACTGTTTTTCTTTGAAATATGGTAAATATTCATGAGCATTTAACCTACTGATGCCTCAATTAATGTAATTTTATTAGGATCTATTTTTATTTTGAAATTTACCAGTATCTGCTGCATTTCCCACTCTAGGCTTATACTTGAGTCAATGTTTTCCCAGTTTTTTGTGGTAAAATTAGGTGCCTTGGCTTATATTCAGGTTGGCTTATACTCAAGTATATACAGTGTATGCTTCGTTCCACTAACATCAGAAGATATCATCTTACAGCATTGACCCCTGTGGTGAAGTCGATACAGGCACATGAAGGGCTGTCCAAGCCTTAAATGGTCTTTGACTCCACCACTTCTGGGTGTGCAGTGCAGAAACAGTAACCACTGACTTTTCAGCCTGGGGAACCATCAAAAGCATACCTTCCTCTTTAGCATTATTTGCTACACCAGTAGAGTTATGTATTGTATTACCACCAAAGAAGCAAAATATATTCTTTAAACCTGTTTAGTGCTTGTTAACACAGAAGTTCTTGACACATAATTTTCTTTCCACAGTGTATATCATCCTGTTTGCTATCATTATTCAATTACCATACTATACAATTTCATACATGAGTGTATTTGCTATAACTGCAAGGCTATATATGCAGTGTTTTATGCAGCCATAAAACCAATGTGGTTATAAGCTTTCCCAGGCCACTGTGTTACTAAGTAGTAATTATCTCTATGGAAGAGGTGAAGAAACACATACAGACAATGACAAATTATATCTATATACCACGAAAGACAGGTTAAGGTGAATAAATTTACTATCCGTATGAATATATCCAGTTACGTTATTACTACATCATAACAACATGATGGTAAGTACTTTGCATCATGATTGGAGGAATACTACATTCAATATTTTATTTAAAATGTGTGCAAAAGTAGCATAAGTCCACCCTTTGCTGTGTGTATGCATGACAGATATAAATTAGGATATATGTTGCAAAGCAACATCATACTATCATCAAGAATGATTAAAAAATATTAATGAGGATGAACATACAGGTTAAAAGAAGCTGTAGCATTTTGCTTTTACCTGAGCCTAGTAGGGAGTGAAAGCTTCTATACTCTCCACTCCTCCAGTCTCCCTGCAGTCAGGACAATTCTACACAGACCCTTAATGTGGGTAAAACTGGCATGAAAAACTAGGATTTTGGCCCATGTTATGACAAGACAGGAACACTTTCAGCCACTTCTGTTGCAAGATACCAGCCCCATAACCGTCATGCGGAAGCCTGTTTGGCATAGTTGAAAATAGGAATTATTTTCCTCTTCCCTGCACATGCCAAACCTCCCCCCTCAAAAGAAACCCAATGAAAAACAAGATATATCTGATCTACTGCCTCTGTATTTCCTCTCCATGCGACCAGAAAGACAATGTGGAAGGAGCAAGCCCTCTACCCATCCTCCCAAGATACCTTACTTGTCACATGGAGGGGACCAAGAAGTAGGTCCCCTCCATGGTAAGAGATCAGGGATGCCTCATTTTTTTATTGTTTTGTGGGGAAATTGGGTATGCAGAGGACAGGAATGTCAGCCAGCCTGTGTCCCTAGGCTGCCTGAGCCCAAAAAGTGTAGGATGGCTCTTGGGCCATCCACAAGACAGATCCCACAAAGGAATCCAGAGTTGGTGTTTACACTGCCTCAACACAGGGGGAAGCCCTAATCCTGCTGCAGGATCTGGACTTTCCCCTGTGTTATTTACCCTGAGTGCAGCCCCATTAAGTGGCTTACCCCAAGCCACTAAATTGCACCAGCCTGCATGCATTGTGTGGCTGCTAGAAGTTTGGTAAAAACCCCACGCCTCCTTAAACAGATGTTTAGAATCATCCTAGGTTAAATGAGTGGAAACTTTTTTTTGCAGTTTGAAGTATGCATACAGCAATTGCAATAAACTGGTGATCAAAGAAAAAAAGTGGGAAGAAGGCAGAAAGAAGCTCAGGCATATTAAAAGTTGCTAAGAAAGTGGGCAAGAGAGGAATAATCAAATCTGTCCCTCACCTAAAATTTTGAACTCAAGTTGCCTGCTGTGTTCCAGTTAACAATGCTGCTCTTCTTGCACTAGTGTTCATTTCTTCAATTGGGTTGCACAAAGTTCTAAGACTCGATTCCCTACTATTTTCTTGCAATCCTACTAATATGTTTTTCCATCCTACTTTTGTATTGGTTTGGGATTTTGTGGGTTTTCCTACATTGAAACCTTTCTGAGTATTTCATAGAATCATAGAATCATAGAATCAAAGAGTTGGAAGAGACCTCATGGGCCATCCAGTCCAACCCCCTGCCAAGAAGCAGGAATATTGCATTCAAATCACCTCTGACAGATGGCCATCCAGCCTCTGTTTAAAAGCTTCTAAAGAAGGAGCCTCCACCACACTCCGGGGCAGTGAGTTTCACTGCTGAATGGCTCTCACAGTCAGGAAGTTCTTCCTCATGTTCAGATGGAATCCCCTCTCTTGTAGTTTAAAGTCATTGTTCCGCATCCTAGTCTCCAAGGAAGCAGAAAACAAGTTTGCTCCCTCCTCCCTGTGGCTTCCTCTCACATATTTATACATGGCTATCATATCTCCTCTCAGCCTTCTCTTCTTTAGGCTAAACATGTCCAGCTCCTTAAGCCGCTCCTCATAGGGCTTGTTCTCCAGACCCTTGATCATTTTAGTCGCCCTCCTCTGGACACATTCCAGCTTGTCAATATCTCTCTTGAATTGTGGTGCCCAGAACTGGACACAATATTCCAGGTGTGGTCTAACCAAAGCAGAATAGAGGGATAGCATTACTTCCCTAGATCTAGACACTATGCTCCTATTGATGCAGGCCAAAATCCCATTGGCTTTTTTTTGCCACCACATCACATTGTTGGCTCATGTTTAACTTGTTGTCTACGAGGACTCCAAGATCTTTTTCACACGTACTGCTCTCGAGCCAGGCCTCCTCCATTCTGTATCTTGGCATTTCGTTTTTCCTGCCAAAGTGGAGTATTTTGCATTTGTCACTGTTGAACTTCATTTTGTTAGTTTTGGCCCATCTCTCTAATCTGTCAAGATCATTTTGAATCCTGCTCCTGTCCTCTGGAGTATTGGCTATCCCTCCCAATTTGGTGTCATCTGCAAACTTGATGATCCTGCCTTCTAGCCCTTCATCTAAGTCATTAATAAATATATTGAACAGGACCAGGTCCAGGACGGAATCTTGCGGCACTCCACTTGTCACTTCTTTCCAAGATGAAGAGGAAGCATTGGTGAGCACCCTCTGGGTTTGTCCATTTAATTGGTTAAATGGACAAACCCAGAGGGTGCTCACCAATGCTTCCTCTTCATCTCGGAAGGAAGTGACAAGTGGAGTGCCGCAATTACAGATCCACCTCACCATAGTTTTGCCTAGCCCATATTGGACTAGTTTGTTTGCCAGCAGGTCATGGGGGACCTTGTCGAAGGCCTTACTGAAATCCAGGTATGCCACATCCATGGCATTCCCCGCATCTATCCAGCTTGTAACTCTATCGAAAAAAGAGATCAGATTAGTCTGGCATGACTTGTTTTTGATAAATCCATGTTGACTATTAGCGATGACCGCATTTGTTTCTAAGTGTTTGCAGACCACTTCCTTAACAATCTTTTCCAGAATCTTGCCTGGTATCGACGTGAGGCTGACCTGACGGTAATTGTTTGGGTCATCCTTTTTTCCCTTCTTGAAGATTGGGACCACATTGGCCCTCCTCCAGTCTGCTGGAACTTCTCCCGTTCTCCAGGAACTCTCAAAGATAATTGCCAATGGTTCTCAAAAGACTTCCGCTAGTTCCTTCAGTACTCTTGGGTGTAGTTGATCTGGCCCTGGGGACTTGAACTCATTTAGAGCGGCCAGGTATTCCTGGAAGACTTGTTTCCCAATTTGGGGTTAGATGTCCTCTAATCCCTCATCCACTCCATCTTTTAAACCTAATTTTTTCTAATTTCATTCATTTATGCACTTACAATAAGCCTTTCTCATCAAAGTAGTTTTCAAAGAAGTAATCATGTTAGTTTGTCAGTTGCAGCATCAAAGGGAGGGGAGATGGAGAGAAAAGAAAAGTATCAGTACCTTTAAAACGAATGCTTTTTATTTTTGGATGAGCTTTCTTTGGATGCAGTATAGAGTGATGATAAAAACTCAGGTAGAAAGGATACATAGTCTGTCTCAAAAGTACTCGTAATGAGAATGATTTCTTTAAAAAATATTGAACATACATGCAATTACAGTTTATCCCTTTAAAAATGCACTTCTTGTGTCGATTCCAATATTGGTGCCAATCTTCATAGCAGTGGAGGAAGTCTTTTCTTGAGCTGCTGTTCAAATCACTTGTTGCAGCTGCCTGGATGTTTAAACTATCCCAAAATGATGTCCCTTGTAGAGAATTTTGAAGTTGGGGAAAGAAATCAAATGGAACCACCTTTTTGCTATATTTTCAATGGGGAAGTGTTTGGATCAGCCTTCTCACAACCACATTGTTCGCAGTTCTTCAAACTGAAGGATGCTGATACAGACTCCTCTGTATTTTCCACCTGACTCAAAACCAATGCTAATACATTGACTGCTACAAAGGAGCAACTTGGTTCCTCTTCCACGTGCATCAACCTCCACTTTCCTTTCTTTACTCTTCTGTGAAATTTTTTTCTCCTCATTTTTGGGACAGACCATGTATTTACATAGTTGTGGGAGTGAGATGGAATGTAATCCTATACCTCAGAATTTTTATCACTCTTTACTACACCTAACAAACTGATGTAAAAATCATCTCAAATGCAACAAAAATGTCAAAACCAAGAATGTTATTTTCCATCTCTGTTTTCTAATCAGGCGTGCATTGTGTCCTCTCTTGTCTAGATTCTATTAATTGTACCAACATTGTCATGAATACTTTTCAATAACTTTGAAGCATATTGCAATTTCCAGTGTGAGAGGGTATAGCAGATTAGAGAAAAACATTTAGACAAAAAATGGCATTGGACATACAGACATAAAGATTCTATGCAACTACATTGGATTAACAATTACATTGGTTAACAAACAAACAAACAAAGGGGAATTACATTTTCACTCAACATTCACACACATGTACACGCATTCATCCACATGCATCCAAAATATTACCATCCTTTTCTCCCTTCTTGGAGAAGCACCTATTAGGCCAGACCCTGCTTTCCTGCAGCCTGCCAATGCATAGCTCCATAACTCCATAACTTCAAAACCCCTAAATGCCAAAACTTCTTTCCCTAAGATCAATGCCAAGGACCAGATCTCTGTTTTCCATACAGCAGAACCTGACTCCCTGCACAAAATTCAAGACTCCAAAAGCACACTTCTTCCTCTTCCTTTGAGAAAGAAGCCCTAAAGTGACCAGGCTGCTCCCGTGCAGATCTGCCGCTCTCCATAGGTACACTATCGCTCCTTCCCATGGAGCAAAGCATAGTGGGTGGAACAGACTCCTCAGTCTGACACAATTTGAGCATTATTGGACTGAGTCTTTTATAGGAATGTTCTGCTGATATAGTCCCAAAGTTGTAAATGAATGATAGACATCTTCCATCCTGGATCCATCTCAGTTTCCTGGCCAGATGTTGACTCTTATTGATTGGTGTTGACAAACACAAGGCTTGTGTTGACTTCCTTCTTAACATAAGGAAGGTAGCAAACATTTCCTTTATCACTGTCCCATTCTTATCAGATATTACTTTTCAGATCTCATTAGCAGGTTTTATCCACTTTCCAGCAAGCAGGTAGTTAGTCATTGCAGGACTTAATATTATACTGGTGTTTCCAAAATACATCCATACATCCTTCCATTCTTCCATTCATTCCCACACATATTTTTAAATTCATATTTATCAAATCTGCAATGATATTTTTCGTGACAACATTGGCATTAACAAAATATGATACTTACATAGTGCCAACAGATGTAGGAAGAAACATCTACAACAACCAACGTCTTCATAAAACACCACAGTAATCTGTCAATGTCACTCTAATCTCTGTTTCATTTATTTCATTACTGCCAACTCTGTGGAAAACCTGAGAGGGATTAATTAGGCTCCAAACTGTAATAAGGGGTGCTTAGGATCAATTGTGTCCACTACCCTAAATATTTACCCATTTCAGAAGTCAGCCAGAGCTTCAGAATCACCTGCCAAGACGACAGGCCAATCCCCAACCTGTTTAGATCCATCAGCCTCCTGTGACATTTGTTGTTGTTGTTCATTCGTTCAGTCGTCTCCGACTCTTCGTGACCTCATGGACCAGCCCACGCCAGAGCTCCCTGTCGGCCGTCACCACCCCCAGCTCCCTCAAGGTCAGTCCAGTCACTTCAAGGATGCCATCCATCCATCTTGCCCTTGGTCGGCCCCTCTTCCTTTTGCCTTCCACGTTCCCCAGCATAATTGTCTTCTCTAGGGTTTCCTGTCTTCTCATGATGTGACCAAAGTACTTCAACTTTGTCTCTAGTATCTTTCCCTCCAGTGAGCAGTCGGGCTTTATTTCCTGGAGGATGGACTGGTTGGATCTTCTCGCAGTCCAAGGCACTCTCAGCACTTTCCTCCAACACCACAGCTCAAAAGCATCGATCTTCCTTCGCTCAGCCTTCCCTAAGGTCCAGCTCTCACATCCGTAGGTGACTACAGGGAATACCATGGCTTTGACTAGGCGGATCTTTGTTGCCAGTCTGATGTCTCTACTCTTTACTATTTTATCGAGATTGGACATTGCTCTCCTCCCAAGAAGTAAGCGTCTTCTGATTTCCTGGCCACAGTCTGCATCTGCAGTAATCTTTGCACCTAGAAATACAAAGTCTGTCACGGCCTCCACGGTTTCTCCCTCTATTTTCCAGTTGTCAATCATTCTTGTTGCCATAATCTTGGTTTTTTTGACGTTTAGCTGCAACCTGGCTTTTGCGCTTTCTTCTCCTGTGACATACCATTCTAATATGTCCTCCATCCCTGCAGATGTTCTGAATACCAGTGAGTCTAAACCTGACCAAATAATGACATTACATGACATAGCAATGGAACTGCAGAGTCATCCCATCCATGATAGAAAAGAAGGTCCAGAGTATGCCTAGAAGCATGAGAATGGTTGTTATGGATACTTTATAGTTCTGAGCAACTCCTAACAGGATGGTTTCAGCCTAGATGTTGATGTTCCCTAGAACCAGGCATGTAACCGGGGGGGGGGGGGGGGGGGGCTTGAGGAGCTTCAGCCCCCCTGAAATTCTCATGGTGGTCTGTGAGAAGGCCTTACTGGTACATTATTTAAACCGTTATGTTTATTCATATCATGATCTGATCACCATGCTCAATATATCCCATATGCATGGGGGTATTGGGGTAATGATACAAAAGGGTTGCTAGGGTAGACCCTCTTCCACTCAGACTCAGCCCCCCTCTCCCGAATCAAACTCAGCTCCCCCCAAAACAAAATCCTGGCTACGGGCCTGCCTAGAACTACTGATTTTAGAGACTAACATATACACTTATGGCCGCATCAGACAGGGGGAATTTAGCATCCTATGATAGATACTTCCACCCTGTCTTGGGGACGGAGCCCCTTGCCAGACATTACATGATATCATGTAACTTCCAGTCGAGGCCTGTCCCCAACTGGGGTGAAAGTATCATTGGATGCTTCCCCTACAATATGGGAGACTTCCTGTGTTGTGCTGGTTCGAATGGAGCCAGTATGGGGATTTGCCGGGAGTGTGAAGCTTCCTCCATGTGATGGGAAAGCATTGCCTAGGGGAGTTGTGAGTGTGGTAATGGATTCACCCCTCTCCCCCTCTCTTTTCCCAGCAAAGCCAGGCAACGCTTCACCTGGCCTTTCTGATGAGGCCCCGAGACTAGCTTAGAAAGAGAGACTGTTGCACAGTGGGGTTGGGACAAGAGTAGAAGCCCTATTCTGTCCCGACAACTTAAGCTTACTGGAGGAGGCCAGATCACAGAGAGACCTTTGCAGACATAATATGTGATTGTGTATGCATACCTCAATTCCACTTCACACCCTTAAGCTGATAATGATAGCTGATCCTTTGCAAGAATTCTAGTACTGTGTGGTTAATTATTATTATTATTATTATTATTATTATTATTATTATTATCTTTATTTGTACCCCGCTAACATCTCCCGAAGGACTCGATGCGGCTTACAAAGGCCAAGGTCTCAATAGAATCATAGAATCATAGAATCAAAGAGTTAGAAGAAACCTCATGGGCCATCCAGTCCAACCCCCTGCCAAGAAGCAGGAATATTGCATTCAAATCACCCTTGACAGATGGCATCCAGCCTCTGTTTAAAAGCTTCCAAAGAAGAAACCTCCACCACACTCCAGGGCAGAGAGTTCCACTGCTGAACGGCTCTCACAGTCAGGAAATTCTTCCTCGTGTTCAGATAGAATCTCCTCTCTTGTAGTTTGAAGTCATTGTTTCGCGTCCTAGTCTCCAAGGAAGCAGAAAACAAGCTTGCTCCCTCCTCCCTGTGGCTTCCTCTCACATATTTATACATGGCTATCATATCTCCTCTCAGCCTTCTCTTCTTTAGGCTAAACATGCCCAGCTCCTTAAGCCGCTCCTCATAGGGCTTGTTCTCCAGACCCTTGATCATTTTAGTTGCCCTCCTCTGGACACATTCCAGCTTGTCAATATCTCTCTTGAATTGTGGTGCCCAGAACTGGACACAATATTCCAGGTGTGGGCTAACCAAAGCGGAATAGAGGGATAGCATTACTTCCCTAGATCTAGACACTATGCTCCTATTGATGCAGGCCAAAATTCCATTGGCTTTTTTTGCCACCACATCACATTGTTGGCTCATGTTTAACTTGTTGTCCACGAGGACTCCAAGATCTTTTTCACACGTACTGCTCTCGGGCCAGGCGTCCCCCATTCTGTATCTTTGCATTTCGTTTTTCCTGCCAAAGTGGAATATCTTGCATTTGTCACTGTTGAACTTTATTTTGTTAGATTTGGCCCATCTCTCTAATCTGTCAAGATCATTTTGAATCCTGCTCCTGTCCCTCCCAATTTGGTGTTGTCTGCAAACTTGATGATCATGCCTTCTAGCCCTTCATCTAAGTCATTAATAAAGATGAACAGGACCGGGCCCAGGACGGAATCTTGCGGCACTCCACTTGTCACTTCTTTCCAAGATGAAGAGGAAGCATTGGTGAACACCCTCTGGTTCGTCCATTTAACCAATTACAGATCCATCTCACCATAGTTTTGCCTAGCCCACATTGGACTAGTTTCCTTGCCAGAAGGTCATGGGGGACCTTGTCGAAGGCCTTACTGAAATCCAGGTACGCCACATCCACGGCATTCCCTGCATCTATCCAGCTTGTAACTCTATCGAAAAAAGAGATCAGATTAATCTGGCATGACTTGTTTTTGATAAATCCATGTTGACTATTAGCGATGACCGCATTTGATTCTAAGTGTTTGCAGACCACTTCCTTAACAATCTTTTCCAGAATTTTGCCTGGTATCGACTTGAGGCTGACCGGACGGTAATTGTTTGGGTCATCCTTTTTTTCCCTTCTTGAAGATTCGGACCACATTGGCTCTCCTCCAGTCTGCTGGAACTTCTCCCATTCTCCAGGAACTCTCAAAGATGATTGCCAATGGTTCTCAAAAGACTTCCGCTAATTCCTTCAGTACTCTTGGGTGTAGTTGATCTGGCCTTGGGGACTTGAACTCATTTAGAGCAGCCTGGTATTCCTGGACGACTTGTTTCCCAATTTGGGGTTGGATATCCTCAAATCCCTCATCCACTCCATCTTGCTGAGGTTGAAGATGACCTTTTTGTGAGAAGACCGAGGCAAAGAAGGCATTAAGTAGTTCTGCCTTTTCCCTACCCCCTGTCAGCATTGCCCCATCTTCTCCTCAAAGAGACCCTATCGCCTCCTTGTTTTTCCTTTTTCTACTGACATAAGAAAAGAAGCCCTTTTTATTGTTTTTAATGTCCCTGGCAAACTTGAGCTCGTTTTGTGCTTTAGCCTTGCAGACCTTTTCCCTACAGGTGTTTGCTATTTGTTTGAATTCTTCTTTGGTGATTTCTCCCTTTTTCCACTTCTCGTGCATGTCTCTTTTGTGTTTCAGCACAGTTAGAAGTTCTTTGGACATCCATTCTGGCTTCCTTGCACTTGTCCTATTTTTTCTGTTTGTTGGCACAGTTTGCAATTGTGCCTTGTGTATTTCACTCTTGAGAAATTCCCATCCATCCATAACTCCCTTATCTTTAAGTATCTGTGCCCACGGAATGCTGCTCAGCGTTTCCTTCATTTTTTGGAAATCAGCTCTCCTAAAGTCCAAAATGCGGGTTTGACTTGTCTTAGTTTTGGCCTTCCTTTGTACCTCTAATTGCAGAAGCACATGGTCACTTGCCCCTAGGGATCCTACCACTTCAACCACATCGATCAGGGCCTCTGCATTTGTTAGGATGAGATCAAGAGTAGCCAACCCCCTTGTTGCCTCTTCTACCTTCTGGACCATGAAATTGTCTGCAAGGCAAGGGAGGAATTTGTTGGACCTTGTACTCTTCGCTGAGTTTGTTTTCCAGCAAATATTGGGATAGTTGAAATCGCCCATGACTACTACATCTCTTCTCTGTGCCTGTTTGGTCAATTGTTGGCAGAAGACTTCATCTAGTTCTTCCTCCTGGCTTGGAGGTCTGTGGTAGACGCCTACAACAAGATCTTTTTGAGTCCCAGTTCCCTTGATTCTTATCCAGATGCTTTCAAGCTGGTTTCCCAGATTGCTGTCTTGCATCTCTTCTGCAGCATAAGAGGTTTTGACATATAAGGCTACTCCGCCTCCTCTCCCCTTTGTTCGGTTTCTGTGAAAGAGGTTATAGCCCTCGATGTCTACATTCCAGCAATAGGAGTCATCCCACCAGGTTTCAGTGATGCCTATGATATCATATTTGTGGTGTTGTGCTAAAAGTTGGAGTTCGTCTTGATTATTTCCCATGCTCTGTGCATTAGTGTAGAGACACGTGAACCCCTGAGATCTTCCCCTGAGCTGTTTAATTGGGATTATAGTGCTTTTGGTACTTGGTCCTCGTTGTGTTTGTGCAGCCCTCCGTTTAGCCTTCTGGTTAAAACAATAGCATAACAAATACACAACTTAAAGCAAATCAAAAACAATTAAAGCAATATCAAAACAAAAAAAATACACCAAGACATGATAAAACTAGGGCTGGGCCAAATGTAATGGGTACATGTAATGCACTGTGTAATAACATCTCCACTATCTTATTGTTTTTCAGTGTTTGATTGGAAAAAAGAAAACAATGTCATATTTAATTATGTCCCAATAACTCTTGAAGATCCTAGTTGTTGCAGGCCAGTAATTCCTGATACCTTGGATGTTTACATATCTTATTGTTGAAATCTATCATTATGTTCACGAGACAAAAAAACATAAATTTGAATAGAATGTTACTCTTTCCCTTATTTCAGTTTAATGTCTGTTCATTTAAATTCAGCTTGTAAAACTAGATTTATTAAGAAATATCAAAAACTCTTGTTATGTCTTAAAATGAGCAGGTTACTCAGAATCAGAAGAAAAACTGATGAATATCTACTAATGAGCTGAAAATGAAATGGTTTTTCTCAAAGAGTATTAAAGAAAGTAAAACTCATACTGTTGTTTCTAGATGTTGTAAACCGCAATGAGTCGCCGACTTAGGCTGAGATATTAGCGGTATACAAGTGTATTAATAAATTAATAAATAATAAAATACTCATAAACTGTAAAATAAGCAATAATTCATTCAGGACTTAAAAATATTACTAGTATTATCTATCACAGAAATAGCTATGTCCCATTTATGTTAACAATATTTATGATGCGAATAAATCCAAGTAATAGCGACCTAAGTCCAGTTGCTTTTTCCAACTATAATAGGCTCACAAATCACTAGGATTTATAAAAGTGTTGATTTAACATATACCATTTACCAATTTGATTCCATATTCATACTCTAGAGCGTTTGTGGTGAACCTATGGCATGTGTGCCAGAAGGGAAACACAGTGCCCTCTCCTGGCACGTGCACTGTCACCCCCTCCCCATTTCCCTGCTCACCCGCTTGCCATCCTGCCACCCACTCACTTGCCAGCCACCCACTCGCTCACCCCCATGCACCCACTTGCTTGACCACTTGTCCACCCCCGCTCACTCGCTCGCCCACCCATGCCCATATAATTTCCATAAGAATTACACTATCTATCATGCAACATTTATAATATGGTGGGGACAAGAGACAGGGCCTTCTCGGTTGTGGCTCCTTGACTATTGAATTATCTTCCCAATGAATTAGATCAGCCCCCTCCCTCCTGGCCTTCAGAAGAAAAGTAAAAACTTGGGTATGGGACCAAGCATTTGGTTAGTAAGCAGTACAAGGAATGATCAGGGATTATGTGCAATAGATATGATATTTGGAAAGGCCTGGCTATGATTGTTGGATTGTGTGATTTAAATGTTTCTATTGATATGTTTTTAATTCCATGTTTTAATGTTAAAAGATGTTGTGTTTTATGATTTAATTGTTAATTGTATGTTATTATCATTGTGCTAGGTTTCTATATGAGAGGAATTAAATTTTGCCATAATTATGTTGGAAACCGCTTTGAGTCCCCCAATGGGGTGAGAAAAGAAATATACAAGTGAAGTAAACAAACAAACAAACAAACTATTTGTGTCATTTCTTGTTTATGATATCAAGTATGTGTGTACCATATGTAAGTGAAATAAGCAGAGGCCATTGCCAGCACTCAAAGAACTACAAGGAGATTCACACTTGGATTTCTCAAACATCATATTCTGAAGTGACCACTTTGAGCTTCAGTTTCAGAAGCTGTTTGAAGAATGTTGTAAAAGTGACAGAAAATTATAGGTGATGATGATGTAGAGATTTCACTTCCCCTTTTGAAAGCGCAACAGTGCTGCCTTAAGTACTTGTTCCAAGAGTCTTGGATTCAGGTAGTTGCTAAGAATGTTTTTTTTTTCATTTGCTTCTTGTGAGGTGGCTTTCCATGGTCTTCTCCAATCACTGCGATATCATGCTCTTTAGCTATGTTTTTGGTAATAAAAATTCTTTGAAAAAGAATTCTTTCAAACTTTCATTTGCTGTTGAATATTACAATCTATCTTCTAACAAGGAAAGAAAGCACAGCATATATTACACTTAGTTGGCTTCTAAATAACTTTTATAATCAATTGAAGGTATAAATTTTTATCTTTGAGTTGTGAAATGACCCGTATTATGTATATCTTACAAACTGTTTTCCAGATATACCTTTCAAACTGGTCACAGGCTTCTTAATTTTGTTCTTAATGTTTGAGTATTTATGTTAAAGAATTGTTGTTTTAATGCTCTGTATTTTTCTAAATGACATAATTTGTATATCATGCTGAAAATTTAAAAATAATTGCTCTGCAAGTGCATAATCACTGATGCACAACTAATTAAAGAAGGTTTTTATATCCTAGTTTCTATCAGATGAATAATTTTTGCTGTGTGTATATTTGTCAGATACTTGGCATAATAATAATCGATATATATATATATATATATATATATATATATATATATATAAATGGATAATAATCTTACATGGAAAATGCCCAAGAATAAACTGTCACCTAATTTACAACATGATTGAAAAAATCTTGGTGTTTGCTACCAGCCTCTTCATGCTATATGATCCTTTCCAAATCCACTACCTCTCTTTCCTGCACTACAGTGGCATTAAAACATAGCAAAAAAGACAACTCTTCTTCAAAAGAAATCATGCTTTCCCCACACATCTTTTTTCCTAGTACAAAGATATATTCAAACAAGAAAACACATATGTGGGAAATAGATTGCTTCTTTCAGGGTTAAATAGCAGTTTTTGAACTTTTGTGAAGCACTACTACTGGGAATAACATGTTCATGTTTTGATTTTCTGAGTCAAAGTTCTGATTATACCAGCAAAAGATGCCCTGCTGCTTTAGATTTTAGCCATCCTTCATACAGAGCACCAGTTATTAGCTTACATTTATTTTCAGCAGCTCATACAGCTAAGCCATATGTCATCTTCTTGTTCCATTTTGTTGGGGTAATAAACTTGGAAATAATTGATGTAGCTGTGAGTCTCACCAGATCAACAAACTTGTGAATTCTGCTGTAGTTTCTCAAGCACAGCAGGCAACCTATGCCAAAACTCTAAACTTACTCAAGAAGTTGAGACTGTCAGTAATGTAAAGGAGTGGACCTGCATGTCTTGTTAAATGCAAAAGGGTAAAAAAGAAAACCAGGTGAAATCACAATATCTGAAAAGATTCAACAGGGTTTTATTTTATTTTATTACATCTACATATTCATCAATTCTTCCCAATTTGGGTTGTATCAGCAATGTGAACGATTCATTTTTTTTCTTGAACACCATATGCCTCGTGTAATTTTTTTATTAGACATGAGCAAAATTAGGGAACTTGAATATATATACAATATTTTATTATCTTTAATAAGTCTAATAAAGTATTGTGCTAATCCTAATTTTGTAATTATTCAATGCAGTTTTACTTGGCATGAGTAACTGGTTTGTATGACTACCTTGACTATTGATTGGTGTAAAAGTGGTATAAAATATAAATGAACAGAGCAAAGCTAAAAAAGAGCAGTTTGCCACATCTAGAAGAATTACTACAGGAAATGCATGGGTGAAAGCTTATTTGAGATAACATGGTTTATTTATTGTTTTTTATGCAAAATATATGTACTACAGTTCAACTGGCAAAGGCTCTTGGGGTGGGTTAAATGAGCAAATAATATAATAGTTGGATATATATATTAGGCCTGGGTAACAACGCAAAAATTTGTTTCTAAAATCAATTTGTATTTGGGGGTTTTTTTTGTTTCGATATTTAAAATAATTACAAAATTTTCCCTTAAAAAATTTCGGTATTTACGAAATTTCGTTAATATTTACAAAACATTTTGTAAAGATGGCACCCTTTTTTTTCAATATTTTTTAAATATTTTTTTAATTTAATTATTAATTTAGTAGAATAGGGAGGAGAAATTATTATTAAGGAGGGAAGGCAGGCACTCACTCTGGCGGGCCCTCTCGCTCGCCGCTCGCCCTCTCGCTCGCCGCTCACCCTCTCGCTCACCGCTCGCCCTCTCGCTCTCTCGCTCGCCCTCTCGCTCGCCCTCTCGCTCGCCGCTCGCCCTCTCGCTCGCCCTCTCGCTCGCCGCTCGCCCTCTCACTCGCCCTCTCGCTCGCCGCTCGCCCTCTCGCTCGCTGCTCACCCTCTCGCTCGCCGCTCGCCCTCTCGCTCGCCCTCTCGCTCGCTTGCTCAGACGGCGCCTTCCCTGCCCTCTCCTCCTCCTCCTCCTCCTCCTCTTTCAGGCTCTGCCTCTGACTGGCTAAGAGAGGAGAGAGAGGAGAGCTCCCAACAAGCATTGCCAGGTGGCCATCTTACGTATTTCCGAAATGGACGGAAATACAAAATTTTTTGGCGCCTGCCGTTTCGATATTTAAAAACACTTCCGGGTTTAAAAATAAGTTTTGTAATCATTTTGTAATTGCTAAAATTAACGAATATTTAACGAATTACAAAATTAACGAACGAAACCGCCCAGGCCTAATATATATATATATATATATATATATATATATATATATATAATCTCAGCAATAAAGCTGATAATTGAATCATTTAAAACATAAAGATTGCATGCCTGCTGGAAGAGCTGAATGTTTATAAAATAGATGAGAGGTGGATCTCCATTGTGAGAATATGCCACTGAATGGAGGCCACTATGTAGTAAGGTTTTGTTTGTTTTTTTGCTTGTTGTTGTCCTTGTTGTTAATCAATGATTGAACTATTATGGTGATGCTATTGTCTGTGACACCCAGGTACCCAATATTTCTTGGTTACATATGCAATGGACTAAGCCAACTCTACTTGCTTTTTCAGTCTCAGGTCAAAATAAAGAACAAGGACAAAATATTGTATTATAAACTGACCTAGAGTTAATGGATAGAAACTGAATATCTGCAAACATAGACATGGAAGATAGGGAGAACCAGGAGATGTAGAGCAGGAGTCAAATCTTGCATGTTCATTTATACCAAACTGTCTTGTTGGCCATCTAGTGCCATATCTTCCCCTGTGTGTAATTATTTAAGTAGTAAAATGCCTCTTTCACCTTTTTCCCAAACCCTTCTTCCCTTGAGGTACATCTTCAAGGAATAATAGTATTCTCCTTCTGCATTACTTATTTGTTGCTAGCTTAGGAAAGTGCCCCTTCTCTAGTTTTATTTTCACCCGCAATGGCTTTTTTTATATGTTTCTGAGGTCCCTCCCCCTCCATTTTTAACAGAACATATGAATTTTGCTATGCATGTGCATACAGAAGAGGGGATTGAAAGGAAATGCCATTTAGAGAATGCCCTTCTAGTTACAGTTATTCTATTCTCCCTCTTCCTTCTTATTAATTTCATAGTTTTTTATTATTGATTTAAAATCATTATTTTGCAATCTTGAGTTAACATATCAGTTAAGAAAAAGAGAATTTTATTTGTGTCCTATGGCATACCCAGAAACACAGACCTCCTGACACACTTCTTCAATGAAGCTCATTCAAAAGTACAGTTTAAAAGTCAAAATTTGAGATTGTCTACTTTCAAAACAACTGAAGTGCAACAGAGATAATACTTTTCAGATCAACCATATCTCTGGATTTAAATCTAATATATGTATTAAATCTGTATCTATTTAGATTTAACAATAAAAGTGAATGAGATGAGAATTCCCATACAGTGACATAAGTCCCAACTCCATCTTGAATCAGGTCCAAATTGATCTGAAACAGATCAGCACACAACCTGTTTGTTGCATCACGCTCTGAATACAACCCTAATGTACATGACTCACAAATACTAAAAAAAAAAAAACCAATTACAAAGGAAGAGAATAATACATGTCTCCCCCATGCTACCTATCCCATCTGCCCCAGTTATTTACTAATTCACTGAGCCTGTCTATATATATGAATTGCATTTAGAGATAATCTTTGTCATACTATTAATCAAAATTATAAAACAGAGATATTTCTCTATATTTGATCTATTTCTTTACCTAGGCCTTCCCAAATTGTCTTTGCTGTTCAGTTTGATAAGACTGTTGTGAGCTTCTCACTTTAATTATAAGTATCATAATGTCATGGCTAATATATGTATTTTAATGTCTGGATTTTAATGCAGGCTGAATATTCCAAATCTGAAATGCTTGGGAGCAGAACGGATTAATAATTACTGTTCTATATTTTGGATTTTTTTTTCAGAATACTCGCAAGTATAAATTAAGTCTCATCTTGAAGAGAAGACCCACGTATAAACACAAAATTAATTCACATTTCATATACATAGCCTGTATTTCATGTACAATATTTGTTCATTTTGTTCATGAGAAAGTAAAGGAGTTACTATTTCTGTTATTGCTGTGGACCACTTTAGATTTGAGAAAATATTGGATTTTGGAATTCCAGATAAGGGATAGTTAAATTGTTGCCTGTCTGTCTATCTACCTCCTAGCTATCTCTCTACAATGCACTGCTTTAAACTACCAGTAAACAGAGGAAGTAGTATAGAAAAGACATATATGTTACTGGAGGAAGGAGAGGAGGAAGAGGAAAAAGGCTGTGCTGTGTGAGCTACATCTGTTGAGCTTGACACCACAGGTGCATGTTGTATATAATTCTATTATGCATATGGAATAATGTCATCACAGGAGAGGATATCTTAATGTGTCAAGATACGTCTTACATTTTACTTAATGTCTGTGAGATTTATGGCCTTCACAAAGAAATCATATTACATTACACAAATGTAATATGATTTAGCTCTGTTTTTTTACCTTTATTGGAGTGCCGTGTGGCTGCAAAGGGGAGGATCATGAGAAAAACATCTCAAAATAAAATCACACATCAATTCTGAAATTATTTTTAGATATCCACTCTGTTAATACAGTAGGTGGAGAGAAAGATGGGGCAGAGCAAAATCACTGAGAAGCAACAGACCAGAGAAGGTATCATCTGTCCACTTTTCCATAATAATAAACAATTTGCTCTTCTAAGAGCATAACAAATATTCCAGTGGCCCTTTGACCACTAAGACTGTGGTTTATTAAGAACAGGTGGCTTATGACTGATTTAGTTATGCTTCACTATGCCTCTGGCAGTAAATAAAGTTCCATACATGAAACAAAAGATGTCAAATTTCTTCTCTCCTTCCCTATTAAATTGGTTAACAGATTACTTTTTTTCCAAAACTGTGACCAAGACCAAGTGCACTTTAGAGTCACCACAGATCTGTGCCTGTAATTCAACATGCAGAATGCATTATGCATAGAGAGCAAGTGTTGAACATTCTAAGAAGTGTGAAAATGGATTAGAAGCCTGATTAAATGCAGCAGTGGTTCTCTCTGTATGCATGTACACCTGCCACCATAGGGAAGAAATTCTGCTACAAACTTATTTTCACAAGTTTTGATTCAAAAACAAATGCCTGCAGTTTTGAAATTCTAAAGGTTTGACTCCAGCAAATTCTTAAACTGAAAGATACCTCTTATCACTTCAGCATAGCTGAAGAGCTAATACTTTGTTTCTTTTTAATTTCAATGTATGTTTTACATTATGTTCAGCACCACTGTATAAATAGGATAAATATTATCTTATCCTATCCCAATTGTCATCAATTCACTCCTTTGGGCTTCACACAAATCTAGCATTTGCCAAAATATAGAGTTGATCCAAACCCATTTCATTTTACTGCTAATACATTGCCGTATAAAGTTTGATGATTTTGATGCAAAAGATAATACAACAGAGAAATGTACAATGGCATTTGTTTTTCATTAGAATTGTTGTGTTCTTGTTTTCCGTGCTGGATTATGCAACCCTATTTTGGAACAGCTAAAAGAAACATGAAATTGCTTTATTTCTATATCTCTCCCTTTTGTGTTTTGATCAGTATTAGTAATTCATTGTATTTTGTCACTTTCTGCCAGTAGAAAACCTCCTCTGATCCTAACTGGCAATGATTTTTTTCCCCAGTCTTGAAATATTTTCTTAAATTCTCTGCACAGTTACTTTGATTTCTGAATACCTGTAGCATGGCCCTATAGGAAGCAGAGAAGTCCATATGGACACCTAATGTAGGTGTTCCAAAAATGTGTCACTCCTGTGTTTCCAGATGGCCCATTTGTGGATTAAATCTGTGGTCAGCTGGGAAGGTATATCAGCATCCCCCCAAAATATGGATAAAATGTGTAAAGACATTATAAATCTCTGAATTTGTTGTGTGAGTGGCTGTATGTTTCCCATCTGCCAATTGCCATCTATCATTGTTTTGCCTGCATCCTTGCCTCTCCTTCCCTTTCTTATCAATATACAGTAGTCTCTTTCTGTTCTGTTAATGAGACATGTATCAGTAGGCAAACAGAACATAACTAAATATATCCTTGAGAATTGTGTGTGTGTATGTGTGGTGTGTGCTTTTCATGAAGGAAGGCATTAATAAGTGTCTGCTGAAATGCCAGAGAACATGTTCACTCAAATATACACTTTTGTAAATTTTAAAATGGGTTAATTTTTACCATCTTGTTTCATTGGAGAAAACTTACATGCTGCCAACTAGGCTCACTTCAACTGAACGTAAGACAAATGGGAGTATTTTCAAACCTGAGAGTTCATCCTCCCCTGCCAGGCTCTCATTTTTCCCAAAGTCATGTTCCAGCATACCTTTCAATGAATTCCTGTAATACAATGCTAGCAGTTTGATTCTTGACAGACAAATTGATTCTTATCAATGTCAGGAAGGATGGCTTAGCAATTTAAATTCTTGTGGTTATAGAAGTTGAACTTGATCTCACCATACCTCAAAGGGATACCTGGAAAATTCCATGCCTGTGTTTTTTGCTGTATTACATGAGTTGTCTGAGTGAAAAAAAAATGTAGTTAATACATTAAGGATAAATTAAAAGCAAAACAATAATAACATTTTAGCCTTCACCCCCCTCCTTAAAAGCACCCTCTATGCCAACAATGAAACTGGAGAATAGAGTCAGAAAAGTATGCAGGCATATGAAAGCATTAGACTGATGATACCGCTTTGTATATTTGTCCTTGAACAATAATCCAATCTTTCCAGACACAGTGCTTGGAAGAATGTTGTTTTGTGATTATGATGTTTTTAGCAATTAAATGACATCACTTGTTATTGTGCCTCCTTAAATATGTTATGAAGGTTCACAAAGTACCTGTACTGAGCTCCCCTGAACACAAAGAAAATATTTTGCACTATTAGCAAAACACAGCCTGTTTTTAAGTTCCATATGGCACAAGGGTCTTTAAGTGATATTAACAACACTTTTGATCAGCACAGAATTTGGATTAAGAAATAATAAAAAATACCCTTCTTTCAATTAGTATGATTTTTGGAGAAGGGCAGAATATAACTCCAATAAATAATTAAACATGTGAACCAAAAGGTTAGGAAATCTAATTCCCCACTGCTTTCCCTAAGACAACTGTCCTTTTGGAACAACAGATAGATTCTATTCTTGTCCAGAAATCTGAATATTAATGTGCTCATTGAATGGTTGATGTGCGGATCAAGGTGGGAATGACATGTCAAGATTCAAAAATATAAAGAAGTTGGGGTTTTCTGCAGGATGATATCTGCCTTCTAAGGATGTATCTATTCAACCATTTTGTCCCTACAAGTGAAGGCAAATAATTTTCAACTTTTCCCCATCCTGCAGATACTAAAATATTTTGGTGTAGTTCTCAAAATGTTTCAGGGGATTCTTCTATGCATAAACATGCAGGTTTCTGGATGAGTAGGTGGATGGGTTAAAACACCTCCCAGCATTAAAAAAAATCCCAGAAATCTTTCACAACCCACCTATGCAAAACCTTCCTTGAAGAGGCTTGGCAGTTGCTTGGGGAGAGGAGGCGGTGGAGCAGCAGCATTAGGAACAGCAGCAGCAGCAGCCACTCAAGCCTACGTCTGAGGCTCCACATCCCTCTTATTGTCTTTGGCTCTCTACCTCACCCCTGATGACAAAACAGCAGTCTGACCCATAGCTTGGGGGGGGGGGAGAGGAGAGTGGTGGCTCAGAGAAGGGGCCCATGGTGGGAAGGGAAGCATCGAACTGAAAAAGAACCTCAAAGGTCAAACCCCATTTAGCTATGCAGGAAGACAATCAAAGCTCTTCTAACAGATGGACATGCAGCCTCCATTTCAAAACCTCCAGAGAAGGAGATTGTGGAGTCCCATGCAGTCTATGCTTCACTAGAGTTGGAAGAGACCCTCAAATGGCACCTAGTCCAACCCCCTCCAACCAGGCAGGAAGACACAGACAAAGCGCTTCCAGCAGACAGCCACTTAGCCTCTGTTTAAACCCCCCCAGAGAGGTTTAATCACCACAAGTAGAGTAGAGTGTGGATGCTGTTCAAGTGTACATACTGCTAGAACTTTTATAATTTGCACAATTTGTTGATTGAGTTGCTGTAATTACCACTAGAATGGATACACTTCTAATTAAGAAAAGAAAATCTGTTGACACTGATGTTTGTGGTGAACCACATGGAATGGGTATAAAGGAATCTATACAAATCAACTGTAGTACATGAGAAATGTAAAGGAAAAATTCCCAACTTTTTTGTAATATAAAGATTATAAGAAAAAAACCACACATACATATGATGTATAAAACTTATAAGAGATTGGTCAAACCTATGGTTTGTTAGTAAAACCATGTTGTGAAAAGATGCATGTCTAAAAAAGTGTGTCATCATTATGAAAACTTAGGAAAACTCTGCTCTGGGATGTCAGGAAAAACAAAATTCTCAATATGTTGGCAAATTCATTTTTCAATTGGAAAACAAATAATAATGCATATTCTATTCTACCATACTTTCTTTTCTTCCTTACACAAATTTAAAAAAGAAATTGTTGTAATGTTTGTAAAAGGAAATCCTTAATTTCATTTGCCAAAAATTCATTTCATGTAATTTGAACTATATTTTTTCTTATTCAACCAGGCAATTTGAATAAAATTATTACCCCACCAAGGATATTCTTTTTTAAAAAAAATCTTCCACTCATCTCCAGAAAGATGCTTCAGCATCTCCCTACATCTCAATTATTTTTGTTAATTCTTTTCTCAAAGACTAAACAATAATCCAGTGTGCAAGGTTATGCAAATGTTTGCCGTGTATATGCTGTGCTCCGCCCTGAGTCCCTTTCGGGGTGAGAAGGGTGGAATATAAATGTTTTAAATAAATAAATAAATAAACTGCATTGAGTAGTTATGTGGATAGGACACTACAGATCAAAGAAAAATAGGAAGGAAGTATCTGGCATTAAATTCTTGCTTTTTTCATTCCATGGTTAATTACTTCAAAGATTATCCTGCCAATACTGCTGAAATGAGCAGCTAAACCATCCCTACCAGGTTTCAATCACTGATGTGAACATTCAAAATGTTTTCAGACTGATAGTAATTCTCAGATTACAGCAGTGGACATCAGGGTGTTCATTCCAATTAGTAGTCAGCAGGTTAAAGATAGACTGAAGCTGAAATTATAAGCAGAATTACCTGAGAAGAAGCAGCTCTGAACATATGGCTTCCATACCTCAGTCTCTGGGATTCTAGATATTGTGATGGCTGCCACTATGCAGCTTATATCTAGAAAGCTCCCTAGCCATGGTAATCTAATGAGAACAGGCTGTGCTTACCAGCAGATGTAAAAATTGCATATTGCAAATGCTTGGATGACCTCAGGTTACATACTTCAGGAGTCAATTGATAAAGCCAGAACTATGGCAGTACTGGTTAAAATTAAATTCTGTCTAGAACAGTGGTTCTTAACCTTTCTAACACCGTGACCCCTCAATATGCTTCCTCATGTCATGGTGACCCCCAACCATAAAATTATTTTCATTGCTCCTTTATAACTGTAATTTTGCTACTGTTACGAATTGTAATGTAAATATGTGATATGCAGGATGTGTTTTAATTTTTACAAATTCAACATACTTAAAGCATTGTGATTAATCAGAAAAAAATATGTTTGGGGAAGTATAGAAAACAGATGATGGGATTTGTAGTACCTTCAACCAATTCAGCTCTGACTTCCACAGACCACTGAGACCTCCACACAGAACTCCCATGTCAAACAAAAATACTGGAGGGGTTTGGGAGGAATTGACAGTGATTTAGGGGAGATGTAGTTCACCTACATCTGGAGAGCACTGTGAACCCAAACACCTATGGATCTGGACCAAACGTGGCACAAATACTCAATATGGCCAAATTTGAACACTGGAAGTCAAAATGAGTGTATAGGTGTTATATATGTATGTAGGTTTTCATATGTTTCTGTGATGAGGAAAAGATCAAAGCTTTAAATTATGTGTTATAACAGAGCTGATAGAGAGGGTGGGAGGGAGGGGTGACAAATAGCTTAAGGTTAATGAAACTCCAGTTCCCTGCAACAATGTAAACTATGAGACTCTAAAGGAAAGGTAACAATCAGACAACACAACAGGGGACAAGCATGAATGTTGGGTGAGGTATTTATATTAAGTGGGTATTTATAATACGTAGTGTCGATGTATTGTATGTTTTTTGTATGTATGTATGTTTGTCGGGGCAAATATTGCCCCTTTTATATTATAAATTAATAAAAACTATTTAAAAATACTGGAGGGGTTTGGGAGGAATTGACAGTGATTTAGGGGAGATGTAGTTCACCTACATCTGGAGAGCATTGTGAACCCAAACAACTATGGATCTGGACCAAACGTGGCACAAATACTCAATATGGCCAAATTTGAACACTGGTGGAGTTTGGGGGAAATATACACTGGCATTTGGGAGTTGCAGTTGCTTGGATGTATAGTTCACCTGCCATCAAAGAGCATTCAGAAGTTCACCAACAATTGAACTAAACTTGGCATACATGACCAACAGAAAATACTGGAGACATTTGGGGGAAATAGACCCTGACACTTGGGAGTTGTAGTTGCTTGGAAATATAGTTCCCCTGTCATTAAAGAGCATTCTGAACTCTGACAATCATGAAATTGATCCAAACCTGGCATACAGAACTCCCATGACCAACATAAACTACTGGAGAAGTTTGGGGAAAATATACATAGCTTGACATTTGGGAGTTGCTGTTGCTTGGTGCATTCTGGAGTCTGGGCCCATATTCGGCAGGGAGGCTTGTGCCTCCGGCAAGCCTGGCAAGCGGTGAGAGCCGGGCATGGGGGAATCCCCCACACAGCCTGGTCTTCCATGGAGCCTATTGCCTGGTTGACATCCCTGCTGGATGGTGTGAAGGAGCTCTTGCCTTCCCTGTGCCCCTGCCTGCAGGCAGGAGAGCGATGCAGGCAAGGCAAGCCTCACGCAAGACAAGGCCTTGCACGAAGGGGCCCTCGCCTGCCCCACGAGTCCTGCCTGCCGGCAGGGGAGCACTGCAGATGAGGGAGTCCTCACACAAGGCCATGCGCAAAGGGGCCCTCGCCTGCCCCGCACCCCTGCCTGCCAGTGGGAGAGCAATGCAGACGAGGGAGGCCTTGCGTTAAGGGGCCCTCGCCTGCCCCACGCCTCTGCCTGCCGGCATGAGGGCGACACAGGTTAGGGAGGCCTCATGCAAGGCCAAGGGGCCCTCGCCTGCCCTGCACCCCTGCCTACCGGCGGGAGAGCAATGCAGGCAAGGGAGGCCTCGTGCAAGGTGAAGGAGCTGACCTGGAAAGCCTGGCTGTTTCCCTGGCACAGGCTAGCAGCCATTTTGAGAAGGCGGAGGGGGCGGGGCCAACTGAGGTGCCTTTGCAACCCCCAGAAAATGACCCAGCGACCCCCAGGTTGAGAATGCTGGTCTAAACAAAGTTACGAACAATATTAAGTCTTATGAGGAATTAAAACAAAAAAATTCTAATATTACTTGGTTACATTATATTAAAGGATATTAAAATCAAGATAAAAAATTTGAATTTTCCTGGGAGGAAACAGCGTGGGATAAAATTTTAAAATTGGAAAAGAAAGTAATATCAAATATTTATAATATATTATTTACCTGGCTGACTGAAAAAGAACAGGTTAAAAACTGTATGATAAAATGGGCTCAAAATTTAAGAAGACCAATTCAAATGAGGGAGTGGGAACAGATGTGGAACACAAAATTAAAATATACACATGCAACCGACTTAAAAGAAAACTGGATAAAAATGTTCCATAGATTGTATACCACACTGAAACAACTTGCTAAAATGTATAAACCAGTTTCTGATAAGTGTTGGAAATGTTCAGAACAAGTGGGTTCCTTCTACCATATGTGGTGGACTTGTAAAGAAGCAGTAAAGTTTTGGAGGGTAATTCATGAAGAGACACAAAAGATCTTAAAAAGACCTTTTACAAGAAAACCAGAGTATTACTTGTTAGGCTTTACAGATTTGAATTTACAACTGACGGAACAAGAGGACAAACTTTTTACATATACAACGACCGCTGCTAGAATTGAATTTGCTAGAGAGTGGAAGCAAGATTCAGTACCACCCGTACAGAATTGGATGGAAAAAATCAGAGAAATAAAGGACATGGACGAATTGACTTTTTTGTTGAAGAAAAATACAGGCATTATAATAAAAAGAACGAATTGGGACAATCTTCATGACTATCTGGACAATTTGCAAAAATAAAAAATAAGAGAGACAATTTTATTATCTTTAATAATTTTTTTATATATACTTCTGAATAATAAGAATATTTTATCCAATATTTTATCACCCTTTTCCTTTTTTTCCCTTTTTTTGTGTGTGGATGTATTTTTGTTATATATATATATATATATATATATATATATATATATATATATATAAGCTCACAGCAGCCGCCCCAAGAATGACACAGGATGCCGATCCGTAATCAATCAGGAAACTTTTACTACTGGACATGCATACACAACGAAAGCCAGGATTGGCATACAACCGCAAGTCAACCCTTATATACCCTCCCCCACATTCGAATCCCCTTTTCCCGCCGACTGAGGATCCCGCTCAATATTCCCCGCCAACCACCAACTGCTCTTCCCAAGGCCACCAGCTGCATATCCTTATCGGCTCTCCATGTCAGGATTCTGGTTTTTTGCGCAAATATCCAAGGCCAGGAAACCGAGTCCTGACATGACGTCCCCCTCCTCCTCCTCTTCTTCCTGGAAGGGAAATACACAATACTATCATGTTCCTTCTTTGTCCAGGGGGCCTTGGTATTTTTTTAACAGGCTACAATGAAACGTTGGATGTACCTTCCCCAAAACCCTTGGCAGTTTCAACGTATATGTCACATCATTTATTTTGTTGGAAATCCTGAAAGGACCAATGTATTTAGGAGATAGTTTCCGGGAGGGGGTATTTAACTTGAGGTTTTTGGTGCTCAGCCACACCAATTCCCCTTCTTCCAACTTATCTCCCTCCCTCCTTTTCCTATCCGCAAATAACTTATACTTTCGTTGGGCTTCTCGGAGTGATTTCGCCACTTCCTCCCAATTCGCTTTCACTTTGTCGGGCCACCCTTCCCTTCCCCACGGCTCTTCCCCCCAACTCGGCAACTTTGGTAAAGGGGTTACTTCCATGCCGTATACTATCTCAAAGGGGGATTTCCCTGTGGATGCGTGACAGGCTCCATTGTATGTGATTTCTGCAAACGGAAGTAAGTCAGCCCAATCGGTTTGGCAATGATTTGTGTATGTCCTTAGGAACAATCCCAAAGTCTGTTGTGTGCGCTCGACCCCCCCATTGGTCATGGGATGGAACGCTGAACTCAGGGTTCTTTCCACTCCCATCAATTGCATGAAACCTTCCCAGAACCGGGCCGTAAATTGCACCCCTCGATCACTGATCACCTGGCCAGGGCAGCCATGCAACCGAGAGATATGTTTGATAAACAGCTCAGCCAATTTTTCTGCAGATGGCAACTTAGGCAGCGCTATGAAATGTGCCTGTTTTGAGAATAAATCCATCACTGTCCATATGTAGCGCTGACCTCGGCTAATTGGGAGTTCGCCCACAAAGTCCATAGCAATTACCCTCCAAGGTTTTGATGGCTCTGCCACCTTTTGCAATAACCCCGTTGGCTTTTGTGTGATTGCCTTACTTTGTGCACACGCATTACATCGGGATACATACAATTTGGTGTCACCCCTCATCCCGGGCCACCAACATTGACGCGCCAACATTTTTAGGGTTTTTGTTACTCCCCAGTGCCCTGCTCCCTTGTTGCCATGGCACCTAACCATCATTTTTTCCCTTAGGTTGCCTGGGATGTATAACTTCCTGTTTACAAACCCCAACCAGTCCTTCCATTCCACCTTTTCCTTGTTTCTCTCCAGCCACTCATCCTCCTTGCATGCTTGCCTTAATTCCTCCTCCCATCCCTCGTCCTTGCTCTCAACTCCCACCAGCTTTTTTTTTTTAAAATATCATCTTTATTGCTTTTTGTAAAGAGTAAAAAAGAACATCAATATACAAACATACTAAGACAAACTTAGACATCACGATACTAACATACTGAACAACTAACATCCAACAGATACTATACATCTAACATCCAACAGATTTAAAAAAGACTTCCATTTTGCATTCCATCGGGTATACTATTTGTTCCCTATCAATATGACCCATCAACTTTTTGTTGTTAGATGGGGTCATAGCGACTTTTTGACCTTCATTTTTGTTACCATTTCTTTTTGACTACTCCTTTGTAATCCTTAGGCAGTTCTTTCTTCCATTTTGCTTTTCACATACTCCTCCACCAATTTCCAGTCTGTTTGTCTCATTGGGATCCCATTGCTTTTCTTCAAGTAAAAGGTAAGCTTGTCCATATCCTTAATGTCCAGCAACTTTTCGAGCCATTGCTCGATTGTGGGCGTCTGATCTTCTTTCCACCGTTTTGCAAACGTGATTCTCGCCGCTGTGGTTATGTATGTTACTATAATATCCTCGTCTCTCTCCAGTTGTAGCTCTTCTTCTGTTAAACCTAGCAGAAAGATTTCTGGTTTAAGGGGGACCTTTTTTTTAAGAATCTTTTGGGTTTCTTCTTTTATTTCTTTCCAGAATTTAGCTGAAATGGGACAGGTCCACCACATGTGGAAATAGCTGCCCACTTGCTCTTTACATTTCCAGCATGTATTTTTGTAACCCTTGTACATCAGGCTTAGCTTCTGCGGGGTCATATACCACCGATGGAAGTTCTTGAGCCAATTTTCTTTAAGTGAGGTTGAATATGTATATTTTAGCTTTTTCTGCCATATATGTTGCCATTCTCTAAGTTTTATCTCCCTGCCGATATTTTTGGCCCATAATACCATGCAGTTCTTGATGCCCTCTGTTTCTACTTCCCAATCTAGCAGCTGGCTGTATATTTTTGTAATAATCTTTTTTTCCAATTTTAATATTTTGTCCCATATTGTGTCTTTGTCCTCGAAACCTTTCTTTTGGTCTTGTTTATATGTTTCTTTTATTTGTAGATATTGCAGCCATGTTATCTGTCCTAGGCTATTTGTCAGGTCCTCTTGGGATTTCAGAGTATATGTTTTATTGATGTTATTATAATCTAGTAGCTCTTTATAAGTTGGCCACCTGTGCCATCCCTGTAGTCTTCTTTGCTTAGCCTCTACCGGTGAAATCCAGAGAGGGGTCTTAGTATAGAAGTATTTTCTATATTTGTCCCAGACCTTGATTAGCGCCGACCGTACAAAGTGGTTTCCAAAGCTCTTTTCACTGCTAGTTTTACCGTACCACATGTACGCGTGCCATCCTACAGTCAGATTGAATCCCTCCAGGTTTAATATTTTTTGATTTCTGAGCAGGGCCCACTCCTTTAGCCAAACGAGAGCGCAGGCCTCAAAGTAGATTTTAAAATTTGGTAGACCGAAGCCTCCCCTCTCTTTTTTATCAACCATGATTTTATACTTGATTCTTGGCCTCTTACCATTCCAAATAAATTTCCCTATTTCTTTATTCCATTGTTCGAAAATTTTAGCATTTCTTATAATGGGGAGATTTTGGAATAAGTACAGAAGCCTTGGCAGCACATTCATCTTAATTAGGGAGATTTTTCCTGATAGTGAGAGGTTCAAAAATCTCCAGTTTGCTAAGTCTTTATTTTTGAACAGCTGGACATTTTTTGCTGTTAGCCAGATTCCTAGGTATTTGATTTTTGTACAGATTTTAAATCCAGTCATTTTAATTAGTTCTTCTTGTTTTCTTTTTGAAATATTTTTCGTTAAGATCATTGTTTTGTATTTGTTCAGTTTAAATCCTGCTATCTCCCCGAATTCTTCTATTTTATTCATCCACTTTCTTATATTATTGATGGGATCTTCCACTATACAAATAACGTCGTCAGCAAACGCTCTGATTTTATATTCTTGTTTTGCTAGCTTTAACCCAATGACGTTTTTGTCCTCTCTGATCGATCTGAGTAGTGTTTCTAGGGCTAAGATAAATAACAGGGGGGATAGAGGACACCCTTGTCTGGTGCCCTTCGTGATCGGTATTTTCCCTGTTCTCTGTTTATTGATTTGTATTCTGGCATGTTGGTCTGAATATATTGCCTGTATTGCATTTTTAAAGGAGAAGCCTATGTCTAACTCGTCTAGCAATAGCTTAAAATATGCCCAGCTCAAATTATCGAAGGCTTTCTCCGCGTCGAGAGAAAGCCAGGCAACTTCCTTCTGGATGTTTATATCGTAATATTCGATGGAATTTATTATTGTTCTTATATTTTCCTTAACTCCTCTGTTCGGCAAAAAGCCTGCCTGCTCCTCCCCTATCCAGTTCTTTAGGAAATTTTTTAATCTTTTTGCTAGAATATTTGCATAGATCTTATAATCGGAATTAAGTAATGAAAGAGGTCTGAAATTTTGTATTTCGGGCGTTTCCGACTTTTCTTTTCTTAATAGGACTATCTCGGCTTCTCTCCAGGAGTCCGGGATCACACTGGTTTGCATGGCTATATTCATTATTTTTTTAAGGTATGGTGTCACTTCTTCATTCATAGTTTTATAGAATAAAGCCGTGAACCCATCCGGCCCTGGGGCTTTATTGGCGTCGAGCTCTTTGATAGCATCTTCTATTTCTTTGATTGTAATTTCCCTGTTTAGTCCTTCCCTTTGTTCATCCGTTAGTTTGTCTAGCTTTAGCCTGGCAAGGTAGCTGTTTATCTTTTCTTCTTGTGTATCCTCCTTATTATATAGGTTTGCAAAGTAGTTCTGAAATTCTTCTTTTATTTCCTTATCTGTATTAAGTATATTGTCACCTTTTTTAATTTTTGTGATGTAGATAGATTGTGTTTTTTTCCTTATTCTTCTAGCCAGCCATTTGCCGGGTTTCCCGGCATTCTCAAATTCCTGTTGTTTGATGTACCTATATTTTTTAGCCAGCTCTTCCATTTCCATATGGTGTTTTTTCTTTATCAATATATTTAACTTCCCCGTGATGGCACTCTTTCTTGGGTCCTTCTTTAGTTTCATTTCGTATTCTTCTATTTGCTTCTCTATTTCTTTTAATTCCTTTTGCCTCATTTTGTTCCTTATGGTGTTTTGTTGTATTAAATTGCCCCTCATCACAGCCTTTAAGGTATCCCAGACTGTCTGGGGTGTTACATCTGGGGTGTCATTGATACTAAAGAATTCCTTAATTAATTTCTTATTCTTAAGAATATCCTCTTCTTTTTTCAACAGGTTTCCGTTGAGGCGCCATGTTCTGTTCTCTGGTTTTTTAAATAGATCTAATTTTATCGGACAGTGATCCGATAATTCTCTGGCCTGAGTTTTAATGTTGTGAATTTTGGTTACCAATGAACTTGTTAACCAAATCATGTCTATTCTTGTCCAAGTATTATGGCGTGCTGAGTAGAATGTATAATCCTTCCCTTCTGGATATCTGTGTCTCCATGAATCGTGTAAATCAAATTCCTCTTTAAAATCTATAATTTTTTTGGGTAGAGGGGTCTTATCCACTTTACTTGTTTTTTGTTCAGCTGTTCTTTTGTCTAATTTCCTGTCTAGAATTCCATTAAAATCACCCATTATTATTAGGCTATCGTAATCAATTTTCTGGATATTTTCTCTTAGAAAGTCAATAAATTTACTTTTAGGCCCGTTTGGGGCATATATATTGCATACCAGTGTTTTCTTTCTTTCCAAAGTTATCATTATAGCCACTACTCTTCCCTCTTGGTCTTTGAACATGAGTTGTGATGGTATTTCCCTCTTAACGTACAGTACTACCCCCCCTTTTTTTTTCTCGCAAGCTGAGTAATATTCTTTACCTAATTTATTATGAGCTAAGTATGCAACATGTCTATGACAAATATGAGTCTCTTGCAGCGCTGATATTTGAAAATTTCCTTTATTGATTTGGTGAAAAACTTTATTCCTTTTACTCGGGGAGTTAATACCGTTAACGTTCCAAGAAAGTATTTTTATCTGCTGTTCATTCATCATTTGCATTGTTTTTTCCTTCTAACACCTCATCCTCTGGCTCTTCCTCGTTTACCTCTCCCACTGGTATTGTAGCCTGATCAAGTTTTAGTTCTTCTTCTTCCGATGATGATGGTCTGAATCTTTTGTTCATCCTGCCTGTTTTTTGATACATTTCTCGATCCTCTTTAGGGTGTTCTTTCTTTAACATTTTGTAAAATTCTTGCGCTTTCTCTTCATTTTTGATCCAGAATTTTCTTTCCTTATATGTGGCCATCAGACCCTCCACTTTTTCCCATCTGAACCTAATTTTCAGTCTATTGAGTTCTTGTGTTAGGAATAGATATTTCTTCCTTCGATTCAGTGTTGTTTGTGGTATTTCCTTTAGTACAACTATCTTTTTCCCTTGCCAGATTATTGGATTCTTGTTGGATTGACTCAGAACATCATCCCTGGTGCATTTTCTGGTGAAACAGACTATGGTATCCTTTGTCAAATTATTCTGTTTAGCATAATTTGTTTGGATTCGAAATGTCCGGTCAATTTCTTTTTCCATGCGTTCTTCTTGTTCGTTTAGAAGTGTCGCTATGATACTGATTATTTTAGGCCTCAGATTTTCTTCATTTTCTTCCTGTATATTTCTGAATCTTCAAATATATTCTAATTCCTTTTGTTGCATTTTCTCCAGTTCCTTTTCTAGTTTTTCATTCTTGTTAGCTAATTCCTCCATATTATTTTGTATTTTTTTTTGCGTTCTCGCTATTGTCTTGTTCTCTAACTTTACATTTTTTATTTCGCTATTCGCCTCCGATAGTTCTTTTTTTATTTGACCTATATCTTCTTTAAGTTCTTTCCTAATTAAGTCCAATTGTGTTTGATGTTTAATTTGTCTTTCTGTTATTGTCTTAAGTTCTTTTTTATTTGCTTCTTGGTTTTCTGTGATTTTCTCCATTATTTTTTGGAGTTCTTTCCAAATGTCTTTCATTATGTTATCCTCCTGTCCTGAACCTTTTCTCCCTATTTGTTTAGGATCTTTCATCTCTTTTTCCATCTTAGTTTTTTGAGCTGACATTGTTTTATTGGTATTTGCTTTGTAAAGTTGGGAGATGGGGTTGTTGGTAAATATTTCCTTTCACCTATACTCTCCACCTCTTGGAGTTTTTGTCTCTTTGCTACTTCCTCTTTTCTCCCTTTGTATGTTTGTTTGCTTTTGTTGTTTATGTAATTTAGTTTCTTGTTTGATTATTTTGTATTATTATTTTATTTTAGCTTTACTTCCCAGTTCCCAGCCTATTTCTCTATATCCTACTCTCTTCTCTTTCAGCGGGGGGGGGGGGGGTTCCCTGGGAGTTCCCCTCTACCCTTTCCTTGCGTGCTTTCTGGTTTGGGGGTGTTTCTTTTCTCCTCGCTTCCCCCTCTCTACTTCATTTATCTATCTATAATTTTTATCCTTTACCTTCTTCTGATGTCTTTCTCCGCTCTGCAGCCTTCTCTCGTTCTTCCTCTGTCGCTATTCTTTCGATCTTCTTTTCTCTTATTTAATTTTATTTATCTATTTGTTTATATATTTAAGACTTTCTCTAGTTTGTTATTTTACTTGTTTTCTTTCTCCTTCCTGGGTAGTCCTTCCTGGTTTCGCAGTTTGGTGTCCCTCCGTCGTCACGCTCCCCACGCCGCGTCGTACGTCATGCGTCGGGACGTCCGCGTCACGCGCTCTGGCGTTCCTGCTCACTTCGCGCTGCTGCATTGCAGAACGTTGGGCGCCCAGCGCGCCGCGCCTCCGCGTCGCTCCTCCGCGTCACTTCTTCGCACGCCCCTCCTGGGCCCCACCTCTCTTTGTCCCCCTCCTGGGCGCTCCTCCCGAGTAGACTCCCTTCTGGAGCGTCTCCTCGTGGGTCGCCCGTTCGAGGTAGGTGGTATGTTGGGCGGGCGTTTTTCAGTCCGATTTTCCACTTCTCTAGATTAGAGTGGATTTGTTTTTGGGGTTAGGTTGATTGTGTAATGTCCTGTCTTCTCCTGTCTTATCTTGGTTTTCCCTCTTGCTCCTTTAGCTCTCTCTTTCTCTTCCGTTTTTCTGTATCTCGTTTCTCACCCTCTGCTTCTCTCCAAGCCCCTCGTCTTCACTCTCTCCCAGTCTCTCAGCTTTGGTTTTCCAAGCTTCTCAGCTTTGGTTTTCAATATAGAATTTGATTGTCGAGGTGGTGATGATGGGATGAGTTGATAGCTCTTGTAATCGGGCTCATCGGGTTCATCGGAGCTTTGTAATAGTTGTAGTGGTTGAGGAGCTTTATGGAACACCATGTTGAAGAGCTGCTCTTTGGCGGCTGTACAACTGATTAACTTATTTTGGTTGTCTTTGTCTGTCCTTTCTTTAAAACCGCCCGATCTTTTCCTATTCTTTCTTCCTCTTTCCGGTCGTCCCCTCTGTCCTTCCTTCGGAATACAAAATATTTGTATCGGGGTCTCTCCCCTGCTTCTTGGTTTGTACTACAAAGTCTTCTTTCTTGATGTAAAATTGTGGAGGATGGCAGTTACTACAGGTCAATCGACCTGTTTCACGTGCAGCCACTCGCGTCCCTTGAACACCCCCTCCTCGCCTTTTGCCCTTACCTCGGGGATTGCAAAGGCAGCAAGGCTGTCGGTTTGGTGTCCTGCAGGGAGTCAGCGTACCCCTCTGTATCCATCCACAGAGGGAGGGGAGCTAGGCTCGACCCAGTGACTTGCTACGTGTTGCAGGTAACCGCCGGAGCTCTCGTTACCTGCGTCCTGCCGCCATAACCACAAACCGGAAGTGACAACTCCCACCAGCTTTTGACTGCGCTCCATTTGTGCTCGAGTTTGCATGCCCCACTGTTGCTCCGAAAATATGCTCCCCTTTGGGCCTTGCCCCTCCCTTCATTCTCCGGCAATCTTGACAACGCATCCGCGACCACATTTTGCTTCCCCTTTTGAAACCTTAGCTTAAAATCAAATCTGCTGAAGAACTGCCCCCATCTTATCTGTTTCGCCGACAATCTCCTGGGTGAAGTGATGTATTGTAAATTCCTATGGTCGGTCCATACCTCAAAGGGTATGCCGCTTCCCTCTAACAAGTGTCTCCATGTCTCCAGGGCCCTCAAGATTGACAGGGCTTCCTTTTCCCACACTGGCCAGTTCCGTTCAGTCTCGCTGAACTTTTTTAAGATGAACCCGCAGGGTTTCAACCTCCCTTCCCTATCTCTTTGCATCAAAGCTGCCCCATAGGCCCAATCTGACGCGTCACAGTGGATCACGAACGGCTTATTCAGATCAGGGTGGATTAGGACCGGCTCCTCTGTGAACCTGCGTTTCAGTTCCTCAAAAGCCTTCTGGCACTCTGGTGACCAATTTAATTTTGCTCCCGGGGACCGTACCTTTACCGTTTCCCCCTTTCCCTTCGTCTTCAGCAGTTCGGTTAAGGGCAGAGTCACCTGAGCAAAGTCCTCTATGAAACCCCGATAGAAATTTGCAAAACCGAGGAATGATTGCAATTGCTTGCGTGTTTGGGGAGGGCTCCACCCCCTGACATCCTCTACCTTTGATGGATCCATTGCTATCCCTCCCTTGGAGATTCGGTACCCCAGGAAATCTATCTGCTCCTTATTGAACTCACATTTTGGCAGCTTTGCGAACAATTTTGCCTCCCTCAATTTCTGGAGCACCTCCCTCACCAACTGAACATGAGATCGCCTATCACGGCTAAACACAATTACATCGTCCACAAAGCAATACACTCCGCGATACAGTAATGGGTGTAAGACCTCAATAATCATTTGCAGAAATGCTGATCCAGAGCCTTTAAGTCCAAAAGGGCAGACGGAATATTCAAAATGGCCGAGTGCACAGGTGAATGCCGTTTTCCACCTGTCCTCAGGCCTTATTCGCAATTTATGATAAGCCTCAATCAAGTCAATTTTCGTGAACACCCTTGCTTCTGACAGTCTCAACAGCAAGTCCTTGGTTAGTGGCATCAGGTAGTTGTTGGTTGTGCTCACTGCGTTCAGCCCCCTATAGTCCACACACAGCCTCAACGAGTCGTCCTTTTTGTGCCTAAACAGTACTGGGGCCCCCAACGGTGATTCGGATGGCCTTATGAACCCTCGGGCCAAGTTTTTGTCAATATATTTTCTCAGTTCCTCCATCTCCTTGACCAACATGGGGTATAATCTACTCCTGGGCAACTTAGCGTCCTCATTGAGTTCGATTTTCACCTCGACCCTCCTGGGGGGGGGAAGCTGATCCGCTTCCTTTTCGTCAAATACATCTTCAAAGTCTCTATACTCAGGGGGAATTTCCTGCACTCCGCCTGCCGCGCCTTCTTCCCCCCTGCAACACTCCCCCCCCTCTTCGCTCTGGAAGGTTATGCTGCCCTCCCTCCAATTGATCTGTGGGTTTGCTTCCTTTAACCACGGCATCCCCAGTATTACATTGTAAGTAGCCATAGGGGATACCACGAAGGTTATGCTGCCTTCCCAGTTCCCCACTTTGCATCTCACTTCCCCCACTTCGAATCGCGCCGGGGCTCCGGCCGCCACTGAGCCATCCAGCTGCGAGAATGCTATGGGGCTCTGCAAGGGGGTTTTCTCACAGTTCAGTTCGTCCGCTAATTCTGGGGTCATAATGTTTCTGGAACAGCCGCAATCCATGAGGGCTCTGCAGCTGGCCCACTTCCCCTCCCCTTCTAGCCTGATCGGGAACACCAGCATTCCTGGGCTGTGACTCACCAGATCTCCCACTGGGGCCCTATGAGGGGGGCTCTCTTCCGCTCTCTTCCCCGCGGCCGGTTTGAACTTTGGGAAATGGGGATCTCCCCCTTTCCTTTGTCGACATTTGGCAGTCCGATGGCCAAGGCGACTGCATACAAAACAGCCGCCCCTCTGCTCCTTGGATCCTCCGGTAGGGCCCTTCCCGATCGTGCCTCTCTCCGTCCTCCGACTTTCCTCCTTTGCTCTCGTCTGCTGCGGTGCCGCTCCTTGATGTCTCTTGACCTGGGCCAACGTCGTCTCGACGCGGCCAGCCAGCTCGATCCACCTGCCTATCTCCTCGGGATCGTCGCGATGAAGTGCCCAGGTCAAGATTTCCTTCCGCAGGCCCTCCTTGAATATCTGGACCTTAGTGGTATTGGACCACTCCGGCACCTTTTCGGCCCTCAACCGGAACTCCTCTACGTATTCGGATACGGAGCGATGGCCTTGTGTTATCGTTTGCAGCTTTTCCCTCGCCTGGACCCTCTCGAGCGGATCCCTGAAGCGTGCCTCCATCGCAGCCAGGAACCGCCTCGTAGATCCCAAACATGGGTCATGCCTGGCGTGGAGCTGGACGTACCACTCCGCTGCTCCTCCTCTCAGTGCCGCGCCCACTGCCCCCACTCTGCTTGCTTCCAATCCGAAGGTAAGGGCGTTATCCTCCAGATATCCTCTCTCCATGGTCAGGAAGTACGCGAGGCTCCCGGCTTCTCCTCCGAATTCGATCCTCAGCTCCTCCCTCCTGGGTTGGTAAGGAAGGGGCTGCCTCTCCCGGCTCCCCGCTCGCGGTGGCCCTTCCGGGAGCCCGTGCTGCTCTGGGGGCAATTCGCGCCACCCTGTGCCACGCCCGGCCCCTGCCGGGGGCACCAGGGACGTCTGCTGGGATGCCGCCGCCAGTCCCCGTGGTTGTCCTTCCTCCTCATCACTCTCCGCAACGGTCCTCCAACTCGCCTGCGTTTTAGGTCGTGCCCCGGGTCCCCGGTCACTCCTCTCCTCTGCGCTCCACATCGATTCCCCTCGGGGTGGTGGCTCCTCTAACAATGGGGCCAACCTCTCCATCACCCTCGACATCATTGCGAGGGTGGTTTCCATGGATGCCAACTTTTCCTCCAGATAGTCCAATCTCTGTGGGGAGGGAAATTCTAGCCCACTGCTTTCTCGCGCTGCTGCCCCTGCCCCCTTCACTCGTCTCTGGGTGACTCCGTTGGGCTGGGCATATGCAGTCGATGAAGCCAAGGCATTCACTCTCTCCAGCTCTTCTTCCGCATTCTCGAAAGGGGAGTCTGGTTCTCTCCCCTCTGTTGGATCTTTTGTCAGGTCTTCCTTTCGCTGCATGGGGGTGCCTCACCACAGCCGTGGGATGGCACCGGGAATCCTGGCTTAATGTAAGCTCACAGCAGCCGCCCCAAGAATGACACAGGATGCCGATCCGTAATCAATCAGGAAACTTTTACTACTGGACAAGCATACACAACGAAAGCCAGGATTGGCATACAACCGCAAGTCAACCTTTATATACCCTCCCCCACATTCGAATCCCCTTTTCCCGCCGACTGAGGATCCCGCTCAATATTCCCTGCCAACCAACTGCTCTTCCCAAGGCCACCAGCTGCATATCCTTATCGGCTCTCCATGTCAGGATTCTGGTTTTTTGCGCCAATATCCAAGGCCAGGAAACCGAGTCCTGACATATATATATATATATATATATATATATATATATATATATATATGGGTTTATTTAGGATGTTCTTTTTACTTATTTATTTATTTATTTATTTATTGCATTTATTAACCGCCGCTCTCAGCCCTAGGGCGACTCGTGGCGGTGTACAATACAAAAAAGACACTTTACAAAGCAATCAGGACAACAAACTAACATCACTAATACACAACATTTAAATTACACTAAAAATCCGCTGCGTCATATTATGGAATCATAATCAATCTCGTAGTCGTAAATTCATTCCGGTTGTCATTTCCAGTAACATAGCACTCAGTTGAAAGCCTGCTCGAAGAGCCACGTCTTCAGGCCCTTACGAAAGGCCATGAGGGAGGGCGCCTGTCTGATGTCAGCAGGGAGGGAGTTCCATAGCCGGGGGGCCACCACCGAGAAGGCCCTCTCTCTCGTCCCCGCCAGACGTGCCTGTGAGGCAGGCGGGATCAAGAGAAGGGCCTCCCCAGATGATCTCAAGGTCCTCGTGGGCTCGTAGGCCGAGATGCGGTCCGTAAGGTATTTTGGGCCGGAACCGTTTAGGGCTTTGTAGGATAACACCAGCACCTTAAATTGGGCCCGGTAGCAAATCGGCAGCCAGTGGAGCTGGAACAACAAGGGCGTTGTGTGCTCCCTGCGTCCTGCTCCTGTTAACAACATGGCTGCCGCGCGCTGGACGAGCTGAAGCTTCCGGGCCGTCTTTAAGGGCAGCCCCACGTAGAGAGCGTTGCAGTAGTCAAGACGGGATGTGACCAGAGCGTGTACCACCGTGGCCAAGTCAGACTTCCCAAGGTACGGGCGCAGCTGGCGCACAAGCCGAAGCTGTGCAAATGCTCCCCTGGTCACCGCTGAAACCTGGGGATCCAGGCTCAACGATGAATCCAGGATCACACCCAAGCTGCGAACCTGCGCCTTCAAGGGGAGTGCGACCCCATCCAGCACAGGCTGTAACCCTATACCCTGCTCGGCCTTGCGACTGACCAGGAGTACCTCTGTCTTGTCTGATTTAATTTCCGTTTGTTCGCCCTCATCCAGACCATTACAGCGGCCAGGCACCGGTTCAGGACTTCGACAGCCTCCTTAGTAGCAGGTGGAAAGGAGTGACAGAGCTGGACATCATCTGCGTACAGATGACACCGCACCCCGAAACTCCGGATGATCTCACCCAGCGGCTTCATGTAGATATTAAACAGCATGGGGGACAATATAGAGCCCTGTGGAACCCCACAGGTCAAAGGCTGTGGGGTTGAACAGGAGTCCCCCAATAACACCTTCTGGGTACGACCCCCCAGAAATGACTGGAGCCACTGCAAAGCAGTGCCCCAAGACCCATTTCCGCAAGGCGCCCCAGAAGGATACCGTGGTCGACGGTATCGAAGGCCGCTGAGAGGTCCAGGAGCACCAACAGGGACACACTCCCCCTGTCTAGCTCCCGGCGCAGATCATCCACTAAGGCGACCAAGACCGTCTCGGTACCATGTCCCGGTCTGAAACCAGACTGTGCCGGATCCAGATAATCCGTGTCTCTCAAGAATACCTGGAGTTGTGAGGCCACCACGCTTTCCATGACTTTGCCCAAGAAGGGAAGATTGGAAACTGGCCGAAAGTTGTCAAATTTAGTGGGGTCCAGTGATGGTTTCTTCAACAGCGGCTTTATAATAGCCTGTTTTAGGCTCGCTGGAATCTTGCCTTCCCGAAGGGAGGCATTAACCACCACCGTTACCCACTCAGCCAATCCCCCTCTGGCCTCCTTCAGAAGCCAGGATGGGCAGGGGTCTAGGATGGACGTGGTGGGCCTCATTCCTCCAAGTATCTTGTCCACATCCTCAGGCTTCACAAGCTGAAAAGAATCCATCAAAACAGGACAAGCAGGTGCTCGTGTCACATCCACAGAGACTGCATTTAATATGGTGTCCAGCCCAGAACAGATCAAAGCGACTTTGTCTGCAAAGAACCGAGCAAATGCTTCACAGCGCGTGGCCGAATTGTCAGGGCTCCCGCCTGAGGTGGCGGGAGTCAAAAGACCTCTGACAATCCGAAACAACTCCGCCGGACGGTTTTTTGCAGACGCAATAGTGGCCGCAAAGAAAGTTTTCTTTGCGGCTTTTATTGCCGCGGCATATGCCCTTAGAAAGGACACAAACCGTGCTCGGTTTGGCTCGCTTGGGTCCGAGCGCCACACGCTCTCTAGTTCCCTCTTCCTTTGCTTCATCGCTGCCAGCTCCTCAGTGAACCAAGGAGCTGGTTTAGCTCGGTTACTTGAGAGGGGACGTTCCGGAGCGATCATGTCAATTGCTCTGGTCATCTCCCCATTCCAGAGAGCGACCAAGGCCTCGACATGATCACCTGCCGAGGTAGCGGGAAAGTCCCCAAGAGCCATCAGGAATCCATTCGGATCCATAAGCCTCCTGGGGCGGACCATTTTAATGGGTCCTCCACCTTTGCGGAGGTTAGGGGGCACAGTGAGCCTAAATCTGATCAGGAAGTGGTCGGTCCATGGCAACGGAGAGATGGACAACTCCTCCACCCCACTTTTTTACTTTACTGGCCTTTCCCTTTCTCTTTTTTCTCACCACTTTTCTATACCTTATTGTTCTCACTCTTTCGTTGTATTCTATATAAAAAATTAATAAAATTTCTTTTTTTAAAAAAGAGAATGCTGGTCTAGAACATTATTACTCGTTGTACTTTGTGGCAGACCTACATGATGAAAGCACTTTGAGCTGCTTCGTTATGTGGAATAGACATGATGAACATTGATCTGTCAAAACTAGATTTCTCACAAATAGAAATGGAAAGAATAAAACGTTTTACTCATTACCCAGTTGAAACATGATATCCTGATGCTTGGGAAATCTGACCAGAAAGATTAACATAAAGAGGAAAGATGTAATTTTGATATGGTATTCTCATAGCTAAGTATTTTGGCAAATAGTTCTGAGCAGAAACAGACATTTTTGGTGCAAAACCATTATGCTTCCTAAATATAAGAATTCTGGATAAATTTTCCTAAAGAAAAAAATCATGCAAAAGAAAAAATTAGAAAGAAAAATTGGGTGAATGTTACGCTATATATCTGCTGCAAGATTTTTTTTAGAGAAGGAATTGGTTATCTCAACATAAGAGGAATGACTGATAAAGATCTGTGAAGTAACAGAAATTGACAAAATGTTTAAGGAGAAATTCTTGGCTGGCTTTAAGGAAGATTGGAAATCTTTTCATCATTATTTCACAATAACAATGAGGACATGTATCAACTGTAGCATTCATGAAATATCAGTTGATGACACAAAGAAGTGTAGTTATATTATTGTTTAAAGAGGATATACTAATAAGAGATAATAACAATAAGATAGAAATTGGGAAGTATGTACTTTTAAACTTCTTGTTTATTTGTACTATATAATATGTAGTTGTAGAGTTTTATATGTCTAAAATGTCTGTTTGTGTGTTGTATTTTGTTTTTTAAATAAAATATTTTAAAAATAGAAAAAGAAAAATTACTAGTAAAGTGTTCTTTTTTAAAAAACAACAACAACAACAACTTGTTTTTGCCAAAGCCACCACAACAAATATGATTTTGCCCCAACTTTCCTTGAAGATTATTTTACAAACATGTGTTCTTCCCCTTGCACCCTTCATTTTTACAACATCTCCGTAGGTATTTCTTCAAAGAATATTTTCCCGAAACATTTTTGAGTGTGAGAATACCAGTTGAAAACTGTGTGGAGATACTCATTTTCTCCTGTATCAGAGAAAAAAACTAAAGGATTATTCATCATTACATGTAACAACGAAATAATCAAAGATTTGACTTACAAGTCTCAAGAGGCTGATGGGCTCTGCATGCTTGTATGGGTTGTCAAGCTTAAGTTAATGAGCAGAATGAAATGCCTAATAAGGAGAGCCTATATCACTTACAATCCCTTTCTTCCCTTCTTCATCATGTGCCAAATTGTTCTGTAATAACAAAGGTATAATTACATTATACTACAACTATAAATCCATGTGGGATAGCTTAACTCCTTTATGTGATGTAATTTAATCATTTCATTACTTATATAATTGCAAGGGTGTGGCCTCAGTAAATGATGAAAATGATTATTTCATGATTCAAGTGTTGGTTTGTGCAGTAGCTCATGCTGCTGTTTTATGCTCTGTTGTGTTGACTTTTAAGAAAGTGATAAATTCAGGAAAACTAAATGTTGTAGTGGAAAAAACTTGTAACTATTTTTCAAAGAAAAATTGCTTCCTCAGCTCGCTTCTCTCTGCCATCCAACCCATGCACATCAAAAAATCTGGAGAGACTGATTCTTCACTAGGGGTGTGCAATTTGGTTGTTGTTGTTGTTCATTCGTTCAGTCGTCTCCGACTCTTTGTGACCTCATGGACCAGTCCACACCAGAGCTCCCTGTCAGCCGTCACCACCCCCAGCTCCTTCAAGGTCAGTCCAGTCACTTCAGCAATTTGGTTAAACCCCGTGATATTATTGGTGTCCAGATTTTGGTTCCCCCCTGGCCTGGACCCGTTTTTTTGGGAGCCTTATATCCTTTAACTTGACCTGGGGAGTAATCATGCTATCCCCTCCCCTCAGTAAACCACCCTAATATTTAAACAAACACCCCCAATGCCCTTTCACAGAACCCGTAAATGCAAACCCACACTCACTTCCCTCGTGAAATAGTAAAAAGAAGGAATGAAATATATTAAACTAATAAATATAAATGAAATTGCCAAAGGAAAAGGTTGGAATTGGGCCCAAAAGCAATCAAAGTGATCGTAAGAGCAGCAAAGGCACTGAAATAGCATGAGTGGCTTTCTTTTTCTGATTGACTCAAGCAGGCAGTAGGACTCAGAGCCTCCCAGGGAAACCTGTGCGGGGCATGCTGCTGCCTCTCTGCACTCCACATGTAGCCAAAGGAAATGGAAAGCAGCCGTTTTTGGCAGCCGCATGGTCTGTTTCAGCCAGGACTCCCTCCCCAAAGAAGTGCATTCAGCCCCTTCATTATTGGCTTTTCACTCCCAGGTGACAACCTTTTCATGGAAACAGGCCTTCCCTGAAAACAGACAATAACAGCTTTTCTCAGTCAGTCAAGGCTCACATGGCCCAAGACTTGGAGCTCTGAAATGTTTAGCTTAATGTTTTACCTTTTAAGGACTATCTCAGTGACCTGTGGCATAGGGAGTTTATGATAATGATATATGTGTTCATTGTTATGCTATCTATATTGATATAATTTGTGTTTTATGCAGTGTGTTGATTTATTGTCTATATGTCGGTGGGTGGGATGATGGTTTTCTGTATTATGTAGTTTGGTTTTTTTTATATTTTTTTCACCACTTTGAGTCCAATTTGTGGGGGGAAAGCAAGATGCAAGTAAATAAATAAATAAATAAATAATAGACATGAAAAGATTGTCTGGTTAGTCTGTATCAATTTAAGTTTAAAAGCAATATTTTTTTAATGCTTCTTTACATTATTTTCATTATTTTTTTAAAAAAAATCAGGCCTTCCTTTTTACCACATCTCAATTCATTTTTCCCTGAAGGTAAAGAATAATCAAATGCTATTCAGAAACATTCATTTAGTACTTGATGTATCTCACACACTAATTTGCCCTCTAAAGGAGATCTGAACTTCCCATCAGTTAAGTGAGATAGATCAAATGCCAAGAACAACAAATTGATTTGCCCAGAGTTCAGATTCATCACCGAACAATGTGGAGATTGTTATGTGCATATTCTGTCCTAAGCATTGTGGAGGAAGATAAAGCCTTATTGAGCGTCTGTGAAAAGGACTGGTGACAGATAAACAGAAATCACCATGTCTGCTTATCCAATTCTATATGCATATATAGAGAAATGTATAGCAATAGCTACTGGGAAAAACACAATGCCAGTTTTATATTATTTATTGGAGAAACAAAACGGAGTAATAAAATGTGAAATAGAATAGGTGGTGTAACTATAAAAAGCCCCAATGTTCTAAATGCAGGCTGAATTATATTTGTAGGATAGATTTAGACTGAACAATAGTAAATAATGGCTCTCCAATAATAAACTACACTTTGTTTATTCTTATAAATTAAAAAGAAATGAAATCAATGCACGAAATGTGCATCTGCACCAATCCAGACATTCACAACTTGTGCAATTTTATTTCTGTATTTAATTTAATGTTGCAAGTTTGGAAGGTGAATAGGAAAGAGGTAATATATCACTTTAATAATTAATAATTAAATTAAATTTGCTCCTCCTTCCTACCATCTGAGCATCCACGTGATCTCTTGTAGCTGGGAAGAGAGGGAGGGAGGGAGGAAAGAAGGGATGTGGAGGAGAATGAGATAGAGAGAGGGAAGAGACCTGACTCCTCAGATCCTTCAATAAGACCAGGGTCTAAGGCATAAGTCTTCAGAAACCAATTTTTCTGACATCATTCCTCCTCAGATCCTTCAATAAAACCTGGTTTAAGGCACCAGACTAAAAAAACCCCACATTTTCTGGCATAATTTCTCCTCCACACCCTTTCAATGAAGCTGAGTAAAGATACCCTTTTAAAACACTTATTTCAGTGGGAGCCACACCACCTGAAGGAACATTAGCCAGTCTCAATGAAAGATATATATTGCCTCCTCATTTTATGGCAGCTTTAGAAACGCCAAGATTCCTCTACCCCACATTTAAAGCTTGCTTCGTGTGAAGGGCACAATCAGTGGTGGTTTCTTAAGTCTGCTGAAAGTAAATATTTAATGCTATTTGAGTCAAAAAGCAAGGCAAGCAATGCAGAGCTGTGAGCCACACTGAGAATTTAGATCATCAGCAGACTGGAGCACAATCTTTCTTCTGTTTTGTTTGGCTGAACAGGCAGGGTTCACAGGGAAACCTTGCAGGTTTCTACCTCTCCAAGCTCCATGTGTAGTAAAATGAAACCAAAAGTAGCCATGGTTGGCAGACGCATGGTCCGTTATAACCAGAAAAAAATGGCAGTGGTGACTGGTTGAAAGAGCAAAACCAGCCAGAGCCCGTTTTGAAAAACAGATCTGTGTACAGCCCTAGTAAGAATGCCCCCGTGTTCTTAGAGGGCATTTGGGGGGAAATTGAATTTTTTTGTGGAAGCAAGTGTTCCTCTAAGATCTCCAAGATTTCCACATTTGCCCATCTATGCTTTAATGAATAGTTTGGGAACTGTAGCTGGGGCTATGAAATGACTTGGGCTTTACAAATGTAGAGTTGTGCATGAAAGGATGGAGCAGCATTCTTAACCTATGTCCATTCTTTAGGCTCTATAAAGAGTCTATATGGAGAGGCACATGGCTGCACTCCTTCCTACTAACAAATGTACATTTGTTAGAAGGTTGTTTCTATAGCTAACCTAGACACTTGTTCACGGCAATCTCATAATGTTTGAAAAGGGCAAGGGTCAAAGACTTTTAGAGAACTTACACATAATAGTGTTACACAACAGAATTCCAAGAGCCGGCGGGAGGGGGGGGGAGCCCAGGCAAGCTGAAGTTCCAAAAACCACCCTGACTCAATCCTCAAATAGCAGGCAAATCCGCAGAGAGCACATGGTTGTTCATGATTATGTCAAACCAATTATGACGAAATTGTTTTCCTCCTGTAGCCCATCACTTTCCTTCATTGCTTTGTATTGTAACATTTGCAGGAAATAGGTTTAAATACAAGTCGAACATTGAAAACAGAAGACAAGCATATCTACATGAAAGCATTGTTTTTCCTGCTGGTGTCAGAAAGTCGTTTATCGCTGTCATTTCACTGTAACATAGAAACCCATCAATTCAGACAAAGGAAATATCTGGTACTAGGGTGCAATATACCTTTTAGCTGACATGAAAGAGAAACAAAACCAAAGAAAGGAACCTATTAAGGTGCCTTTTTTCCTAACATGAAATGGAACAAAGCTGAACCAATCTGCCAACAGTAATAAAATAAACTCTTTTGCCCTTGTTTCTTTTGTCTGGTTCTTCAATAAGTAGCATATCTCAAAATCTCAATAAAAATAACATTTTTATTGTGTTCAGGTACACATACACACATAAACAGTTTCAAAATATACTAAAACACACAAGTGCAAAATCAGAGCTACAACCACCAAATGTTACCCCAACTTCATAAAACCCTGACACTGTAAACTACAGTTGCTGATGGTGTACACTCCAAGCTTTTGAGATAAAACAGTGATAGGAAACCTTACCAGGCCAATTAGATTTGATACAGATGATCGAGATGGTTTTAAACAGTGTATTTTAATGTTGAGACAAATGTTTTTAATGTTTATATATGCATATAATTTTTCATGTCCCGGCATTGAATGTTTGCCATTTGTATATTGTGCTCCTCCCTGAGTCCCCTTTGAGGTGAGAAGGGTAGAATATAATGTTTTAAACAAATAAATAGATAAATAGTAGGCCTGGGTAACAACGCAAAAATTTGTTTCTAAAATCGATTTGTAATTGGGGTTTTTTTTTGTTTCGATATTTAAAATAATTACAAAATTTTCCAAAAAAAAAGTTCGGTATTTACGAAATTTCGTAAATATTTACAAAACATTTTGTAAAGATGGCGCCCTTTTTTTTCAATATTTTTTCAATATTTTTTAAATTTAATTATTAATTTAGTAGAATAGGGAGGAGAAATTAAAATTATTATTAAGGAGGGAAGGCAGGCACTCACTCTGGCGGGCCCTCTCGCTCGCCGCTCGCTCGCCCCTCTCGCTCGCCCTCTCGCTCGCTTGTTCAGCCGGCGCCGAGAGAGGAGAGCTCCCAGCAAGCATCGGCAGGCGGCCATCTTACGTATTTCCGAAATGGACGGAAATACAAAATTTTTTGGCGCCTGCCGTTTCGATATTTAAAAACACTTCCAGGTTAAAAAAAAGTTTTGTAATCGTTTCGTAATTCAAAAATTAACGAATTTTTTAACGAATTACGAATTAACGAAACGAATTGACCAGCCCTAATAAATAGTGTTCCTGTGCAGACTACCCTTTATGCAAACTTACTGCCTTGATCTCTCAGGGCTAGATCCAGATAATGAGGACAAAGTGCCTGGGACAAGCAAAGTACTACCTTGCATATGAGCCACCTTGTATTATTAATCATTTGGGGAATGGACCCATGCTTGTTTGTTGCTTACATGAGTAACTGGAATCATTTTTAGAGATGATGAAATTAACAAATTAGATTAGAATTAGTTATTTAAGTTGTTTTCATTTAGAACCTTTGTAAGTTTTGACATAGTCAACCTCAGAATCATTCTAATAGTCTTTTAGTCTAATTTCACATAATAATAATAATAATAATAATAATTATTATTATTATTATTATTATTATTATTATCATCATCATCATTCATTCTTGCTCAAGTAAAAAAAACCCCACTCATCTGAATATTAAAGAGGTATGTTAAAACATCTGATTACAAGGTGCACATTTGGGCCTAACACTTATCACAGAACAGATAAGCATCATTTAGCAAGAACACAATACAATTCAAGGACTTAGAAAATGATTTAATGGAATATAATTTTCTATCCAACTGAGTAAATCATATGGGAACTGATTCAGTCTCCTGCCACATGTTTTTCTGCCCCTCTGTTATATTATGATTATTAGTGGAGAGTGATGCACAAGTGGAAAACTACATTAAAGAGGAGTGCAAATACCTAGAGCATATCTAAGCTACCATATGGATTGGGACCCATATTTTTGTGAATAAAGTAACCTGTTAAAATTTATCTACTAAATGTCCTGTGTGTATGTGCACAAATATAAAGGTATATGGGCCTTTTTGGCAGTTTATGCAGTTCCTAGAAACTGACTCTCACAATTGTCCACCAATAGTATAGATAGTTATTTCTGAACTAGAATCCTTCCAGATATTTTGATAGAATCAGAGAACTGGAAACGACCCCAAAGACCGTTTTGGATTTTTGGTTTAAAATGCATTTTTTTGCAGAGAAATCGAATCTTCGAAACATTATCTTCTTATTACCCTTATCTGAGTATAGAGCATTAAGCATTTTGTATCTTTGATACCATAATTGCAGGTATAATAATAATATTAATAATAATAGTATAACTTTATTTTTATACCCCGCCACCATCTCCCCGAAAGGACTTGGGGTGGCTTACAAGTGGGCAAGCCCAAAAATACATACACTAATCAGAGAAAAACATTTCACAATCACATTACAATATTTAAGTGGAGTGTGTAACAGTCTTACTAGCAATTGCTAGCATGAGAGATCACTTCAACACATAAGCCTTGATATATTGCTCACCTGTAATGACAATAGAAGGAACAGGATCTCTTTCAGAACTGCCAGATTCCAGACTCTGCTAGACTCTGTAGAGAGGTAGAGTCTGCTACAATTAGTTAGTCAGTGGTGAACCTTCTAATTCTCCCACCTGCTTCTTTCAGAAAGAACAATATCTATGCTATTGCCAGAGATGACCTAGGCTTCCCCTCCTCTTTTCAGAAGTATGAAAGAGCAGTACATGCTGACTACTACTGTTAAAATCCCAGGGTAGAAGAGTAGTTGTAGTAGTATCCTGTGAATTATCAGTAAGATTAGGAAGGAATAAGAAAGATCAAATTCTTTCCCCAGTAAAACCTGACTTTCCAAATTAGATTGATCTAAACATATGGAGCAGTTGAGGATGGCATCAGGATTTCTCTAAAACAAAGGAACTTTTTCCAAGAAAGGATGGACTTACAGAAGCACAGCTACATTAGTGACAAATTAAGCATATTAGAGAATTACTAAATGATCATGAGACCACAAAGGTGATATTTTCTATCAATGCTGCATCTTGTTTACAGTACATGTTTTTGTCCATTGCATGGCCAGCTGTGTAACTTGTAATTCATGATGTCAATTATTTAATCAGCAAATATAAGCACACTGAACTATGGCAGAAAAAGAAGTTTAGCAGGTCTGACTACTAGTCATGGGTCTGAAATTTGTCCCATTTGTTTCATGATTCCGCTTTGATCCATCCATTTAGATGGCATGAAACAGAAAGGCCCCTCCTGGAATGAAAATGCAATCAATACGAAAGGCACACCTTACTCGGCACTTGGCTGCAGGCCCTGCCAGTCCCGGGCATGTAGTCCCAAAGCCTGCACCCATAGGCCCAAAGTGCCCGGGCCTAAGGCTGCAGGCTTTGGGCCTACACATCCAGGCCTGGCATGGCCTGGAGCTGAGTGCCGAGTAAGGAGTGATCCTTACTTGGTACTCTGCTGCAGGCCCTGTGAGGCCCGGGTTCATAGGTGCTTTGGGCCTATGGGTGAAGCCCCCCCCCCCCAAATAATGGGCTGAAAGAAAAATGATTTTTTTGGCTCTGAAAACAAAAAAAACCCAACAAATATCTGACCTCCCGATTTTGGGAGGCTCAGATGAAAACGGATTGGGTTCCACCAAAATCTGGGACACAAAATGGATCAAGGTAAGTCCCAAATGCACATGATTACTGACCACAATATTTGTTCAGGAAGAAGGCTTGCATAACACACTTTGGTCTCCTAGGTTAGAGAGCCCCCTTTTTCATTATGTCATCTTGGAAGGTGTTTATACAAGTATGGCAATATCCTAACACTAATATGAAAGCAAGCATTTATTACCTATGTATTTCAATGCAAAGAAAACATTTTACTTATTACTTCTTTCTTTCTTTCTTTCTTTTTTTACTAAAAGCAAGAATAAATTGCTCCAAGCCCAGGTAGTCATTGTTCTGGAGTGATAAAGAAGCAGTCACAATTCTAAGAGTGAAAATTTTAATTAGAAAAATTGGCAGATTTGCATACTTCAAAGTGAACCTGAATGGAAAGGTTGGCAGAAAGGCCACCATATATGTTTGCCAACAGGAGATGTGAAATTTGTGCATAGCAGCTGCCATTTGTAAAAGGAATTTATCTGCCATCTCTTCACTCTTGTTAGGCACCATGGTGCCACTAGAAAACTGCCAAGATTTACTGACTGTAATCAATTTCACATTTTAATTTTACTTAACAGTCTGTATTAGAGATATGTGCAAAAAAAAAACACCAGAAAAAAACAAAGAACTTGTTTCTTTCTTTTCAACAAGATTTGAGGTTTCTACGTTTAAACACTGTGAAGTTAGCTTCCACAGATAGAACATTAGAAAGAAAATCTTAGTTTGAATAACTAAAAGTGTTAAATCATATATTCTCATGAAGAATTTACAAAGCTCTTTCCCCAATTACTTATTTTCTTATGTTTTGTTATCATTCTTAATTTTCAGATGACTGAAATGGATGAGGCACACATAGTAAATTTCAGGGGGAATGCTGCTGCCTTTCAGAATCCACATTAGGATGAAATCAAACTTGTTTTGAATGAGAGATAATTACAGAGATGTAAAAGGAATTAGCTCTAAATTATCTAGGCAAAGTTACCAAACCCGAACCTCCTAAATCTGTAGCTGAACACCAAAATCTATGTTTTTCATAATGTTCCAAGTTGGTTTACAACTCAAAGAACTTATGCAAAATGTGCACATTAGGTGCACAAAGTTGTCTTAAATCATTTATAATACTTATGAAAGATGTGCAAATTAGGCAAAGATGATACAAAAATACATATTTGGGAAAATGCATATAATGTTAAAAAGCTTTTCTGGATGAATTTTACTACAATGATACTAATTATTAATTATACTCAAAAGGAAGATATTGGGTGAGGGGGACAGGTTCTTTCACTTCCACAATAGCTTCCTGTGCATGTGTACTTTTATAAGAACTTTATGATTTTCATATGGCTTCTTTGGCCAGGAATACTCCGAGGTGAGTTTGCCAGTTCCTTCCACTGGATTAAGCGAACAACGCCTGATATTCATTGCCACACCACCGTTGCAAATGAAGAAGCCACACATGTACTTGGGTTAACTAAGGACAACTTTTATTATTGTTACCTAATTAGAAACTAAATCTACCTACCACCACAAAAAAGTGCATAAACTTTTATCCATGAACTTGGCTTTGTCCTGGACATGAACTTTGCAATGAATTTGGTGAGGGTGAATCTGTTCCCAGAATTACTAATGTCCATCTTCAAAATCCTGAGTCACTCTAATTTTTCTGCCCCCCCCCCCCCCAAATTATCCTAGGGCTAGGTTACAGTTGTTGGACCATCCAAATGGGTGCCTTATGTGTGCACCAAAATCAATATCCGTCCTGCTCATGCCAGAGATTGGGGCAAGCGTTTGCTTTGTCCCTATCTCCCACCATGCACCCTATAGCTGTTCATATGCCATCCTGCAAGCAGGCCAGGCATTGGGCATTGCCCAGATCAGACAGGTGAATTCCATCTGCCCTGTAGAGCTCCTTGTTCTTATGTGATATCTTGTGCTGGATGTATGAGCCCATACCACCCCTGCAGATTTTCTGCATTGCTCGGTTTACTCTCTTGTGTGTGCCATCCAGCTTTCACACATCACCACCTCCAGGCCACCTCGGCACAATTTCAGAACATATAATGTGGGTATAAGGCCATGCCTCCTTAATCTTGCAAAAATCGGCCACTGCCTGCATGAACAGCGCCTTGCCTTTGAGCAGGCCCAAGTCGTTTCCACCCAAGTGGATCACCAAAACATCAGGAGGAAAATCCTGCCTGGGAATGTCAACTGCATTGTCATCTTTGCATTCCCGGGAATGGACAACAAGGAGAGCAAGCCATCCCAGCGAAGTCCACGCCTTCCCTTCCATTCGACTGTTGCCATGGAAGCCAGTCCCAGATGCTGACCATAGGGAGATCTCCGAGCCTGCCGCTCAGCCCAGTATAAATAGCTGTGTGCACGTATTAGGACCCATCATCTATGTGCCAGCAGCTCTTTGTCTGGAAAATACAAAAGTCATAGCGACTGCATAGGTCGAACATATGTACAGTAAGCCCTAGACTTCCAACTCCCAATGGACCTTATCCCTTCCTCACTGTATCCCAAGGCCGCTTCCTCACTGTATCCCAAGGCCGCTGTATCCCAAGGCCCCGATACGGAACAAATGTGTCCCATACGTCCCTGTATGCCCAGCCTTTGCAACGCCCTGGTTGTCACCGTCCAGAATTGATACTTGGTCAGGGAGGAGCCATCCTGATGGCAAAATAATGGGCCCCTTGCAGCCACATAGCTAACCAATGCCTGGACTGGACATAAATAAGTGTTCCTGCATTTCTTTAAAAGTATCCACATGCCCCTGGGCCTTTGGTCAGTTTTTGATGATCTAATTAAAAGCTGCACAGCATTGTCACTCAGTTGAAGGTCTGTGAAACTCAGGGCCCTCTGCGATTGGTCCATCTTGGATGCTGGGACCAGCTTGCTCACTCTAAGGCCCCCCCAAAAAAGCTGTGAGGGCCGCTGCATGAAAAAGAAGTGACTCATAGGGGGAGCTGCAGACCTCTGGCCAGACCAGGCAAAGCCCTTTCAATATATTTGGTGTAAGGGGTTCACGCTGATCGCGGGGCCTGCCATACTCACGTGACCAGCCTTCCAGCCATTTGCGAATCCTGAACTCCGTAGTGACATCCTGCTGGCCTAGTGCCTTGGGCCAGAAGGCGATTGCTGACAGTTTAGCCCTGACTGTCTTAGGTGCTTGGCCTTTTCTCCTAAGGAGGATTGTAAACTGGGCCACCTGCTGGAATGGGACCGCCTCTCTACCCTTCATTCTGTATTGTTGTCTGAATTCCATAAATTCCTTTACTGCCCTGATGTATGCCTTTCTGGAACTCGGAGCCAAGGGCTGGCCAATGTATCTTATCCGCTCCTCTGTCCAATTAGCCACAGATAGTTCGGCATTGTCATTGGCCGGCTGTCCGCGTTGGGGGCGAGCTGCCTGAAGCGTTCGATCTGCGAGCGGGATAGTGTGTCAGCTAAAACATTATTTGTTCCCGCAATATGAAATGCTCTAAATAGTATATTGTAATTAAGGCAATGCAGTGCGAAATGCCGCACTGCAGCCATAACCCTGGTTGACTTAGATGTTAAAGAGTTGGTGACTTGGACCGTGGCTGCATTGTCACACCAAAAATATACGGTGGAATTTGTGAACTGCTCCCTCCATAGAATGACAGCCATGGGAATGGGGAAGCATTCTAAGAAAGTTAAGTCCCCTGTTATCCCTTCGTCATGCCACCAACTAGGCCAGGGTTCTGCACACCATTGGCCATTGAAGTAAACACCAAAACCCCATGAACCTGAGGCATCCAATGCTACCTGGAGTGCATTTTTAAACAAAATATCCTGCCTCCAGAACAATATCCCATTGAAGTGAGTTAGGAAACTAAGACACACTTGCAAGTTGCTCCTGATAGCCCTGATGATCCTAATATGGTGATGAGGTCACGTGGCGCCAACTGTGGCATCGCAGAGCCTTCCAGGAGCTACTGCCTTACAAGCTAAGTTTAAATGGCCTATGAGCTTCTGGAACTCTCTCAGTGTTGCCTTTTTCCTATCCATAAGTCCTGCTATTCTACCAGTTAGTTCTGTGATCTTATCAAGTGGCAGTCTTGAGTACTGATGTACTGTATCTACTTCTATCCCCAAGAATGTCAGCTTCGTTGCAGGGCCTTTGGTTTTCTCAGCTGTCAGTGGTACACCTAGCTCCCTGGCTAACTCTTCAAATGCCTCCATTAGTGTGGTGCACTCCCCCGATTTGGACCTCCCTATAAAAAGGAAGTTGTCGAGGTAATACACCACACCACGTAGCCCCGTCTTTGTCTTCACAGCCCATTCCAGGAAAGTACTGAACTTCTCAAATGCAATGCAGGAAACTGAACAACCCATCGGAAGAGCCCTGTCCATGTAGAATGATCCTGCAAACTGAAAGCCTAACAACTCAAAGTCCAATGGGTGCACCGGGAGGAGTCTAAATGCCGACTTGATGTCACACATAGACAATTCTGCTGATGCACCTCTTGAATGTACCAGGCACACAGGCACATCAAATGACGTGTAATGGACTGTACAATCCACCTCGGGAATAGCGTCATTTACCGACGTGCCCCTGGGATAGGACAAGTGGTGAATAAGGCGAAATTTGCCAGGGGCCTTCTTGGGCACTAATCCTAATAGTGACACTCTAAGATTAGGTGTAGGTGGGGAGGAAAAAGGGTCTAAAACTCTACCCTCCCACACTTCTTTTCCAATGTTATCTCTAACTACCTCCTCCATCCCTATTATAGATTTCAAATTAGCAGACCTAAATGGTGCCCTAGGACCCTGTGCTGGAATGTGAAAGCCGTCCTGAAAACCGCTATGGAGGTAGTTGGCCGCAGTGGCATTTGGGTACTCCCTCAGCCACTGGTCCAACCTTTGTATGTTAATTGGGCTTGGCCCCCTTGGGAAGGAAAGGGAGGCCTACCCCCTTTCTTTGAAATAGCCTGCTCAATTGAAGGACTGTGAATTGGCATCCTTCTCTCCTGCTCTAATGTGTGCAGCATTGCCCATATGGGATTGAGGGTGTCTGTCGGGACAATAGTGAGTGCTGCTCCAGCTGCTGCCACATCGGGTGTTGCAGTCATGATGGTGTTCACTTTACTTGGCGCTGTAGGAGGATAAGGGGCCTTGCACTGTGCCCCTTTAGATGGGCCCTTACCCTTCTCGCCTTCTACATTCTTTCTTCTTGAAGGCATGATGGAGCAATAAGCTATCAGTAACCTGCTAAATGAAATAGAAACAGTTACTCCAATGCAGTAGGCCAGTGCTGCCATCCCTTCTGCCTCCAGCCTTCATTATGCCATTGGTAAAAGCCTACATCACCTGGTATTCCCAGGCAGTCTCCCATCCAGGTACTAACCAGGCCTGACCCTGCTTAGCTGATGATATACAGCCTCATGGAGCCAAACAAAAGCAAAACTTTCCATGCAGCACCCCAAAAGGTTCAATTCTGAGTAATCTTTGATTGCAAGCAAACTACAAATCCCTGCAACAACACCTTCCAATTAACACTAAATTTCCATGTGGCACAAAAAGTTCCCTTCCATCCTTGGTGGAGCTGCAAATGCTCTTTGATTGCTGGTAAACTATACATCCCAGTGACCACACCTCCTAAATCACACCAAACTTCCATGTGGCACCATCAAAATGTTTCATTCCCCCACTGGTGGAGATCCAAGTGCTCTTTGATTGCAGGTGAACTACACATTCCAGCAACCACACTCCCCAAATCACACCAAATTACAATGGGGCACCCCCCCAATGTTCAATTCCCTCTTTAGTGTAGTCCTGAGTGATCCCTGATTGCAGGTTAACTATGCATCCCAACAACCACACTTCCTGAAAAACACCCAAATATCATGTTATTGTGGGTGAACTATATATCCCAGTGACCACACTTTCCAAATATCACGATAAATCCCCATGCGAAAGCTGATCTATGCACCTTGGCAGCCCCCCAAGGCCCCCAGGAAGCATGCAGCAGCCCCGCTTAAAAAGGCCACAATAACTAAATCAATAAACAAATAGGGTACCCTCCCAGCATTGGTTCCCCTCGCATGGCCTCAGTGGAGTGAGGGGAAAAAACCCCGTTGGAGAGAGGCAAGAGGAAACAAGGGAGTACCTGAGAAAGTGTCGAAACTAAGCCACAAGGCTCACCTAGGGAGAACTCAACAGCAGATGGGAGGGGGGGGGGAAGCCCAATCCCTCCCCCCCCCCCCACCTGGCTTTAAAATTAACTTATTTATATTACTTTAACCTAAATATATAACCCCAGCCTGCTCCTTGTAAGGAAAAAGGCCCACATGGAGGGGAGTGGGTCCACATGGTGCCCATCCCCCCCCCCCCCGCTTCAGCATACTCACAAACCCAGGGACCTCCTGCAAAAGCGTCCTCTTCTTTCGTCGTCCTTAAAGGAAGTGAAGAGGACAGCAAACTTGCCAGGCTCTGCCCTCCCCCAAAAGTAGTCCCTGCGGACTAATTTTGGGCAGGCCTCTTGAGCGGCGGAAGTGGCAAAAAACCTCTCTCACACTAGCTTTGCAAGTGTGAGAACGTCCCTTGGAGGCATCTCATCTAAGTACTAACCAGAGGTGAGCTTGCATTTCTTTAGACATCCATATACAAGGCATAGCTCGGCTGTGTGATGTGAGGGAAAAGAGACAATAGTACAGTACTATTTATTGGTCTACATGTGGATACTTTTCATGGATTTAAAACCTAATCTGTAAACAAGTTTTTTGCCCTCAATGCAAAGTATACAGCTTACAAAAGGAGATGCTAAGAAAAGACAAATGTTTGGATAACTCATTATCTGGGCTATAAAGTTTCCCAGGATTTGTTAGGAAATCTGAACTATTAAACTACTCTTTTCTCTCTAAGACTTTTTAGAAATGGTATTCATTTCCCTCCTCACAATTGGGAATAAAAGCCAAGGTAGATTTTGAGCAAGGTTTAAACCAATCTAAGAAACAAAGCCAAATGCCAAAGCCAGATTTTGAACAGGACTTCATTTAAACTAATTTGTGATTTTAAAAAAATAGTTTAGTCTTGGTGAACATTCTGAATAATGAATCAGATCTGAAGAAACCATCCATCATGTCTTACTTCACCATCTTATCTTACCCATATAAAAGGAAATGTATCATGAAGTCCACAACAGGGTTTGGCCATCCATTGATATGATCCACCTGTCAGTTACCAAGGATATGACCATTCCAGACTTGGATGACATCCCTGAGTAATCAAATCCTTCATCATGTTTTGCTTCATAGGTTTTGACAAATTTGCACACTCCTTCTTGGATCATGCCTCCATGGAAGGGCATGAGCTATGTTTGGCTTCACTTCTCCATCCTGCTAACTAAAATGACTTTTTGGCAAATCAGCTTTGTTGGAGAAATAAATCCTATCAGAACAGAAAATCAAGTTTTCTAAGTTGAGTAGTGTTATATCAAATATGGTAATGAGTTCACTTCAGAATATGTTTGATTCTAGAGAAGTAGATTTCCTATTTCTTGGTTGCTAGAAACAAATGAGACTTTTTTATGTAAAATTGGTTCTTTTTCTGAACAAGTTATTTCTTTTTTTCTTGAAAAAAGCCATAACCTTATATCCCCCCTACACACAATCTCTAAATTTTTATCGCAAAGAACTTCAGGTATACTTCTATACATAAAAGCAAGCCCCATCCCCAATTCCTTTGAAATGTGGGAAAACTGGTTGGAAACTGCATTTTTTTCACTTCAGATACATATAATGGTGAATATTCTTTCCATATCTAATTCTGACTTTCTAAAATAGATATTGTTCTTTGATTCCAAAAGGTGACTAAAGCATGCCTACAGGTGAGTACTTGAACAATTCACTGCCCAACTGGACCTTGGTGAAAGAGAACAGTATTTCTAGACTGATGCATCACATGGTTTATTATTTTTAGGGGAAGGAGGGGGGGTCAGATTTCACTATTGCTCTCCACTGTCATGTTTCAATAAGCACTAAAGGAGGGGTGGGGAGCAAACTTATCAATTATCTTCTTCGAATGTTGTCAGAGCTGAGCAGTTAGATAATCTAGCCTTCCTGTTATGGTCTTTTCTTGCTCCTCTTGCTTTTTCTTCTATTATTTAATAGTTAATGAGTTGGCTTTCTGTGGGGAAAATTTTTCTCCCTTAAGAAATGAACTCCTTGGTAAATGCAACAGTGCTTCAGAGTCTCTGTTACCCTACAACACAATTATGTTATCTAAACTGGTTCAATATATTATAGAACAGAGTTCAAAGCTTAAACGAAAAGCATATTTATCATCTGTGCCCTGAAGCATTCTGTCTACCGCAAAATAGTTGCAACCTGCCCTCAGTGATTAAATTTTGTGATGCCCTGACGATTCTAATGAGCCTAGTCTGGAGTGAGTCTATTGAAGATTGCAGATAAGTAAATGCTTGATCAAAAAAGTTTATAGTGATAACTGACTCTGCACAATGTCTAATAACAATGATAGTTCTATCAGTTACTTGTGATAAATTGTTATGTTTTCATTTTATTTACTTATAATCTTCTAATGATATATAAATTATGCATTCATCATTGATTTTGTTAAGGTCTTTTTGCAACAATCGGGCTTAATCACAAAGTTGAATTTCCAGGATTTCAGAGCTTTGTTATCAGCTCTAGTTTTTCATTAGTTAGCAAGCTTCTGGTTATGATTTTTCTGACAAAGATGGGTGGGTCTGGAGGTTTAAAAAGAGCAACAAGCCTTGAGACTTTTTCTAGAGAAGGAAAGAACTGCTACACAAGGACAGTAAAAGATGAATTCTAAAATATTAGTAGTAAAATGTCCCAAATATAAAATGCTGCATGCTCCTCTTGAATCATTTACTGTATATTTTCTCAATGAATGTTTGGTCATCTAATGCCAGGTGAATGGCACTTTTCTTCTTTCATCCCATTTGTCCCCCATGCTCAAGTCAAATTATATGCAAATTATATTAGTGTTCATAATGAGTTAAACAAATTTCGGGTTGTTAAAATTATATTAGTCATATTTAGAAGTTGTGATAATAAATTAAAGATTTGAGGAGGGGAAATATAGCACTGTTTCTGCATTGTTTCTATTACAGTGCTATACCATTTATATCCTCAATACAATTCAAAATACTGATTCTATGAGATTCAGAACACTGATTTTTCAGAATTTGGAATACCATAGAGAGCATCTTCAAGAAAAGCTGGAAACTCAGTTCTCTAGAGGTGGTTGTAGGACATCTCCCCTTCCTTCAGATTTATCCTACCATGCATTCAGAACATCTGGACAGTGCTATACTTTTGTTCACTCATGTGCTCTTACAAGTCATCTAAAAGAATAAGCAGCACTTACACCAAGAACTAACTGCTTCACACCTAAAATCTGTCATCACAGTACCAACTTGCAACAGCAGCACTTTCCTTAAGAAAAACTGCAACCTGACATGTTTCTCAGTATATTACAAAGCAATTGGTAAACTTTATACAGGTATTTTCAGGAGAGAGGTCATTCACCGAGTTTCTTCTGATGTACCATGACAAGAAAAGTGACTGGTTCAGATCCTTTCTTAACAACCAGTTCTCTGTTTTCTAACACTTCTTACCTTCTCTCTTCCTTTGAAGGAGAAGACTGCATTTTCTTGAAGAAATATCTTTAGATTCTTATGTAAGACAAGAATAGATGGTAGAAAAACAGGATGCTTGAAAGAAAGGTTTAACTCACCAAGAACTTGCAGCTGAAATGATTCATTGCCAGGCTTGTGGTGGTGAAGTGAGGATTAAGTGTAAAATGTGAGAAAGGAGGAGGAACTGGTCTTTTGCCACCAACTTTAAAATGAATCAGTATTTCTTGACTGACTAAGTATAGTGATTTGAAAATGAGAATATTAATAGCCAGGCAATTTTTGTTGTATGCCATCTATCTTACTTTGCCAGATCTCTTCAGCTGTCCACCTCCTAAATTTGACATGCTGTTGTTGTGCTAATTGATACTGATTAAATTGATAGCCCAGAAAGGACTTTTTTTCTATCATTCATCAATTCCTTGATGTGTGAGTTGTTTCCTTTGTGCTTTGTTCAGCAGGTTTTTCCCTGTCTTTCTCAAATGGAGGAATGATGGAGTGGGTGAGAGTAATCATAATCTTTTAAAACAAAATAATAAAGATAATAACATGAAAACTTAATGGTTCATGTTTTCCACTGGTAACATCTTTTTAGGAAGTAATTGCAGCATTTTCTTTGTCAACTGGAATGTTTATGATCAGTGAGAGTAGGAGCAATTTAACTCGAAGCTGATGTTTCAAGTATGATAAAAGACTGAGAAATGAAATTAACCCATTTCTTCAGTTTGCCATGAACACAACATGGATTCACAGTTTGGCAAGGTATTTGAAGACCAGTCAACCTAACACTACCAAATTCATTTAAGTCAAGTAAGAATCATGAATTTGCTTGTCTAGCAGAAAATAAAGCATCTTAACCTGTGCTATTTCAGTAATCAATATCTAATCTGTGCTCAGAGCATTTTTATTTGAGTTTGAAAGTGAGAGGGCAGAAAGGTGCCAACTCTTGAAGCCAAGGAGGGTGCCTCAGCTTCTTCACACTTAAACCTTTTCTGCTATAGCAAGATATTTACCTTTCTTGCTTCAACACTGAAAAAAGGCAATGCATTTTTCCATTGAGCTATATCTATTTAATCATAAACTCTGTTTTAGCAGGCAATTCAAAACATTCTGGACTGACCTTATTGACATGTCCTATAGCAGATAACACTTCCAAATTGTTATGGTTTAATATCCAAGAGGAACGTAAACCAAGAGTACTTATGTATATGTGTAAATGCAGAATTTAGAAAGAAGTTGACAGGAATATTAATTCATTACACAATCTTCCAGTAATTCACAGGTGTAAAACTATGGTCTACAGGATGAATTTGTACTCGAATTACTATCATATTTGTCCATCAACAAGGCTTCTGGTCACTTCTGGAGAAGTCGACATGGGCAGGAGCAGTCAGAAGGTGTGGAGGCTGCTAAGACGTTTGAGCAATGACCCCTCACAAACTAATACCCATGTCACCATAAAGGCAGATCAGATTAGCACACCAACTCTTGAAGAATGGGAAACCCAACCTTGCCACCAAAGTAGGAAAGAAACCAATAGCCAGACAATCAGAGATTGAGAACAACAACCTCCATTAACCCTTTACACCTACTGAATTGGACATGGCTCTCAATAAATGTAAAATGGCAAAGCAGCTGACCTGGATGATCTATAGATGGAACAAATCAAGAACTTTGGCCCAAAAGCAAGGTGCTGGCTGCTGGAGCTGATGAACAACTGCACGGCATCCTGTCAGATCCCCAAAATCTGGAGGAAAGCAAGAGTCATCGCCATCTTGAAGCCAGTCAAAGACCATAATGATCCAAAAAGCTATAGACCAATCTCCCTGTTGTGCCACCTCTACAAAGTTATGGAGAGAATTAGTTTGCATAGAATTATGGAAAAAATAGACCCATGTCTGATTCCACAGCAAGCTGGCTTCAGGAAAGGCAAAAGCTGCACATCGCAAGTGCTGAACCTGACTCAACACATAGAAGATGGCTTTGAAAGGCAGCAGATCACAGGAGCTGTCTTCATAGACCTGTCAGCGGCTTATGATACCATAAACCACCGCCTCCTCCTGAGAAAAATGTATAATATCACAAAGGACTACCATCTCACCTGCCTCATAGGAAACCTGTTACAAAACAGGAGCTTCTTTGTTGAGTTCCAGGGCCAGAGAAGCAGATGGCGGAAACAGAAGAACGACCTGCCTCAGGGAAGCGTGCTTGCCCCATTCATGTTCAACATCTACACAAATGACCAGCCACTGCCAGTAGGGACAGAGAGCTTCATCTATACTGATAATCGTGCCATTACCACTCAAGCAGGGAGCTTTGAGATGGTTGAACAGAAGCTCTCCGGAGCTCTAGGTGCTCTTACTGCCTATTACAGGGAAAACCAGCTGATCCCTAATCCATCTAAAACACAGACATGTGCCTTTCACCTTAAGAACAGACAAGCATCCCGAGCTCTGAGGATCACCTGGGAAGGAATCCCACTGGAGCATTGCAGCACACCCAAATACCTGGGAGTCACTCTGGACCGTGCTCTGACCTACAAGAAGCACTGCCTGAACATCAAGCAAAAAGTGAGTGCTAGAAACAATATCATACGAAAGCTGACTGGCACAATCTGGGGATCACAACCAGACACAGTGAAGACATCTGCCCTTGCGCTATGCTACTCTGCTGCTGAGTATGCATGCCCAGTGTGGAACACATCTCACCACACTGAAACAGAGGATGTGGCTCTTAATGAGGCATGCCGCATTATCACGGGGTGTCTGCGGCCAACAGCACTGGCGAAATTACACTGTCTAGCTGGTATCGCACCACCTAACATCTGTCGGGAAGTAGCAGCCAATAGTGAAAGGACCAAAGCAGTGACATCTCCAGCCCATCCCTTGTTTGGGTATCAGCCAGCACATCAATGACTTAAATCAAGAAATATCATGGAATTTATTCTGTAGATCTAAGTTTTCTGGAACACTCCAGCAAGCGAGAGTCCAAAAGTGGCAGGCTCAAACCCAGAACCTCAATCAATGGCTGATACCAAATGAGCGACTCCCCCCTGGGCACACAGAAAACTGGGTGACTTGGAAGGCGCTGAACAGACTGCACTCTGGCACCACGAGATGTAGAGCCAATCTTAAGAAATGGGGCTACAAAGTGGAATCCACAACATGCGAGTGTGGAGAAGAGCAAACTACAGACCACCTGCTGCAATGCAACCTGAGCCCTGCTACATGCACAATGGAGGACCTCTTGCGGCAACACCAGAGGCACTCTAAGTGGCCAGCTACTGGTCAAAGGACATTTAATCAACTACCAAGCTTGCAAATTCTGTGTTTTGTCTGTTTGTTTGTTTGTTTTTGTTAAAAATGTAATACAAATGTCTGGTTTCTGATGACATGATAAATAAAAAATCAGCAAGGCTGGCTGCAGCTGATGGGATTTAGAATTACATTCTGCTAGAAAACCATAGGCCTAGAAGTCTACATCACAGAAGTCTAAATATACCACTACACTACAAATTCCATGATACACAATTTAATGGGGTTCGTGGGGATTTGTTGTAAGCAAGGGAAGCTTATGTTGTCTGGATGGTGTTGGAATAAACAATTTCTTCAATTAATATCTAAATACTAGCAAACTCAGCACCTGAATCTGGCTAAAGTCAACATCTGTGGATATAGATATGGAATAGACTGAAACTGTATCAACTTTCTATTCTTAAGTTCAGCTGGTGTTTGAATATCTTTGAACAATGAATAATTCAGTTCCTAGTATCTGTGAACAGGACTAGTTAATAGCATGGATAGAATATTTTGGCTTTTTTAAAATCTCAGCTATATTTTCCTCTTGAATACAATTGTTAAATCTGATCTTACTCTAATATGTCTGTTCAATAGCAGGAACAGAAACAGTAATATTCTGAATTCTTTTAAAGAGGTATCTGGATCATGTAAAGTCCCCTGTTCTCGTGTTGTATTATATTATATTCACTTTACATAATGTGCATAAAGAAGGTAAACCCCAAAATTTAGAAGTAAAATGGTGAATTCTTAACTGATAATATCTTCAAGGACAATAAGTCAAGCCGTATGGAAAATTACTTGCTAAAGGAGAGATGGTACTCACTTCCACACAATTATTCACCCCACTTCATAAAATATTAGGAGGGACATAGTACAGAGTAATATATTCTGAAACCCTAAATTGTAAGACAGATTTACTACTGGAAAGGCAACTCAATAGTATTGTCTTTATGAGTAGAAATGGGTATATTGCTCAGATATGTCTGAGTTTCAGTCTTGTTACATAGTCACTGAACATGTAATTACACCATCTTTTATTATAATTGCTTTATCCTCAGATGTCTGAATATAATTAATAAGTCAGAGCAAAAATTATATGGTACAAAAACTGTATGGCACATACAAGGACTTTCTTCTTGAAATACTAATAGTCCTTACAGTCTGATGTTTCAGTCTGTGGCTTCATTTCCTATAAAAATACAAATATTTGTAGAATTATTTTGATTTTAGGAGGTGATACTTTAAAATGTAACAGGTAGGCTAAAATGTTGGAAGCATGATGGGTTATATATTTTGATCCAGGCAAATCTTTTTCTCAAGACTTTTTGTCTCTTCACTCAGTGCCCTTCTACATTGTGCTATAAAAATGAATGTTTGAGCTGAAAAGCTGAAGAAACAGGCTCTATAACTAAAGAAAATACTATTAAAATGGAGAACTGCAATGCAAGATAAAATGGTGATTTGGCACTTGAAGTAAGGAAAAGTCAACTGTAAAAGATTGACCTTTAAAAACTCTGAGTTGAAATAGCATGAATCCCTCAAGACTGGTGTGAAAAGGATATACTGATAAGACACCTGAAAACCAAGGAGGTGCTTGTTACTGACTAGCACTGGAATGTGAAAAACAATTTACATAATGTGCAGCTTGAAATATATAAAAGGGGGGCTTCCCAAATGTTTGAGTGTGGCAGGACCAGCGCTGCACCCACCTGCGCCCATCGCTCCCGCATCAGGAGGAGCCTGTTGTGAGTATGAGGATGATTGACTGAACGAATAAATGCTTCTTGGTACCAAGAATACCTAATAAAAGTTACATGGTGTTTAAAACCCAGCTATAGTGTCCTTGAATATTATTCCGGCTTATAGTCTTGTGTGACAGTTGTCCAGTTTTTCCTCTTCTCTGGATCATAAGAACAAACTGCTTTTGGTTATAATTGACTGTATAATTCAGTTCAAAGGGGACTCAAGGCCATACTAGCCACAAAATGCATAACACCAAATGCACTGCAGATTGCATCTAAGGGCATGCCATGAATTTTAAAAAGTCAGAAGGAAGTCTGAGTTCTTTTTTTTAAAAGTGCCACAGCAGATGCCAATCTATCCCAGATCAAGGACAAAAGTAATTCTGCAAAATACAGAGAGCATTATAGAACCTCTTCTGAAGTGCAGTAAAAAAAATCCCAACCAGGGACTGCTGAAGAACAATAAAAAGGGCTGGCTGGATAACAGAGGATTAATTACTTCCTGGGCGGGGTCATTGATTATCTCTACTCTTGTGTCATTCCCCCCCCCCCCCCCAGTGTAGTGATGCGCATCTCTGGAGGAAGTGGATAGGGCAACTCTAAAAAGTGGTTTGAGCTAAGATTCCATGGTAAATGTGATTACTTTCCTGGTCTCAAACCAGTTCCAGGCCTAATAGTCCGATCCCCCACACAGCAAAACTGGTTCCTCCCAAAGTGTGTCAGTGTAGAAGTGCCCTCAGGATCTTTGATTACTTTTTCCTCAACCAGCTATCATTTTATTCCAGCTGTGCTAGAAGTATGCCTGATGGATCAGGGAAATATGGAGAAAGAAGACCAGTGTCATTGGGAGAGCAATAAAGTAAGAACAGTCTACTGATTTCCAGATCCATTGGAATTACTACCAACATGCTAAAAGATTATCTATTAGAATACAAAATTATTTCTCCATGGAAAATGTTCAGCTTGTTGAAGCTGCCTGAAAATATTTTAAATTTATAAATCCAATTTCTTTTTTAAAAAATTATAAATTTTATTACATTTCCATTCCATTCCGTTACAAAATACAATCTCTATAATTCATACATTTATTTATTCTCATTTCCCCCATTGTACTCCCCATCTCCTGAGACCTTCTTGTTTTCGTTGTCCCACCAGAACTTCATTCATTGTGGTGAGCGTTGCTTCCCATCTTTTTTCAATGTTTCCTCAATAGATGTTCTCCATATGCCTTCAAAATTGTTTTTTCTTAGGCCTTTTATCACCTTTGAATTGCATGTTAATTTATCATTTACTGCTAATTTCCATATTTCCTTATATCATTCTTCCCCTCTTTTCCAATGTTTTGCTATTAATAGCCTTGCTGTCATTAACATTGTTATAAATCCAATTTCTTAACCAGATTCTAGATTATTAATAGTCAGATCCATTTCAATTTTAGAATAAGTTGAGAAACCCACGTCTCTCTTTTAAAAATCATATTACTGAATAACATAATAAGTATAATATATTAAAAAGGAAAGAAAATCTATAAAAACCATTACCAACTACTACTAATAATTTTTTTAAAAAAATTAAACTGTTTTCTGCATCTATATTTTAACCCTGAAGCATCTACCCCACTCCACTTTTACTAAAAGTTGCACTTCATCCGTGCATTTACTTCATGGTTATTAACAGAACCAACAATATAAAAAATCATTATATTTCTATTTCAAAAAGTCAATCAAGGTTTTCCATTTTTTCAAAAATGTTGTTAATTATTTTACTCAGCAGGACTTAAAATTAATTTTAAAAATACTATAATATTGACTAAAATCATGAACTGAAGAAGTCAAACGGGATTTAGAATTGGGAAGGTGAAGCATTTGTGTATTGCAATGAACATTCAAATTGCATCTTGTATCAATATAACTGTTTCAAGCCATGAATAAGATTAAAGGGATATGCCAAGAAGGGAGATTTTACATTTGTTACTATTGAGGAGAATCTTAGTGTTAACCAACATGTTACTCCTTTTTAGACAATATTGATTATTTCAAAATATATATTTTGAAAACAATGGCAGAAAGACAAAACCAGAATTAAAGATCAAAATACTGAAGGGTGCATCTACACTGACCATGTAATTATCATGTTCCAGGACTCTCATCTGATAATGAGAGCAGAATTTAACCAAACACACTCAGAATATGTCAAAACCAGTTTTACTTAAAACAAAGAACTAAAACAATGTGTCTTTTCAAGGTCAGATTAACACAGCTGGAGTAATACAAAATGAAGACCCAAGTTCCAAAGGCATAATTCCCAGTCAGGGTTCCAAAATCAAGTCAGGTAAGAAAGGTAAAATTGAAGTTCAAAGATACAAACTGGAATTCCAGTCCATAAATCAAGTCAGCAAGTCAGCCCAGAGTTCAGGTTCAAGGTCTAACAAGGTCCAAAAGCAGGGTTTCAAGATACTGCATCATCCGAAACAGGATTACAGGAACAAGGTTGGGTCAAGAAGTCTAAACCAGGCGTGACCACTAAGATACAGAACAAGAGTACTAAAGCATGACCTTACTGCTACCAAAGAGGAATCACTTCCGGACCTCTTTTTATATCAGTAGCTGCTCACTTCAGCAGGCTTTCACAATAATCCCTGAAGCCTATGAATACAACAACAACAACAATAACAACAACAGTTTATTTTTTAATCTGTCCTCTCTCCCTGAAGGAACTCAGACATAAAACATTAAACATAAATTTGGCAAACATTCAATGCCACCAAATCAACATTCATACATTTATACATATAGTTGAAACAAAATAAAATACATTGGCTAGTAATATAACTCAAACAGTCAAGCACCATGGAACATACAGTCAACAATTAAAACTGTATAAGTTTTTCAATAAATTACAATAAAATAGTCATTGTCAGCTTCATCCATTTAAAGAGTCAATGATGTTACTCATCCTCCTCTTGGTAAGCAAGCAAGCAGAGGTGGGTTTTTAGCTCTTTCTTAGAGGAGTGTAGGGACTTTTCTACTTTCTTTTGGGAGGGAGTTCCAGAGGAAAGGGGAAAGCATGAAGAAAGCCCCTCTGTCATCCCCACCCAGTTCACTTGAGATGGGGGTGGGACCGAGAGGAGGGCCCCCTCCAATGATCACAAAGTCCAAACAGGTTTATAAACAGGGATGCCGGATGTCAAATAGTCTGGGCCTGAACCATTTAGGGCTTTATAGGCAATGACTAGCACTTTGTATTTAGCCCAGAAGCAGACCAGTGGAGCTGCCATAACATGGGAGATGTTCACTCTCTGTAAGGCATTCCAGTTAGTGAAGTATTGCTCAGGAATGGAAGGTCAGCATGACCTCTTCAAAGATTAAGCCCTTCCAAGCACCCAGCAGTAGTTGAGCCAAGCCAACCAAACTTCTGGATCTGACAATCTAGCTTTTCGGTTTTAAAAAAAACATGTTGCAGCATGAGTGTTTTTACAGATTTCATCTGAATTTTTTTAATACTAATGATGTTTAATGCTGTTTTAATATTTTTATATTTTAAATTGTGTGTGGATGTTTCTATGTCAAGCTGTTTTGAGTCTCCTGCAGACGAGATAAAGTGGGATATAAATAAATATAATAATAGAGTAGAGGCATGAAGGAGGAAGAGAAGGGGGGCTGAAGGTGCCTTCCTTGCATTAGAGACAGAGGAGGAAAAGAAGAGGAAGACACCCAGCCAGGCAGCAGCAGCAGCAGCAATGATCCAAAGTAGCAGCTCCAAGAGCTGAGGGTGAGTGAGGAGAAAGAATGCCTTGGTTGCCTTTTTCCAAGGAGAGTGCATGTGTGGCATGCAGGAGCGCTCGCGCCTACCAGGACTTGCAGCTGAGTGCATCCTCTAGAGTAGAATAAACAGGTAAGAAGAAGCCTCCTTAAAGTGTGTGCTGGGAAGACAAGCCTGGGTAGAAAGCCCATTCTCCATAATGGGCCTAAAGAAAATGAATCTTTTGGATCCTGCCCTCCCAATTTTTGGAGGCTCCCTAAAAATGGATTGGGGGCCCTGCCAAAAGCTGGGACACAAAATGGGTCAGGGTTTACCTCAAATGCACAACCCTGTTATTTATTTCTACTGTTAAATATCACTTTCATTTTCACCACCTCTGAGGGTTGATGGGCATCTCAGCAAAAATGTAAAAAAAAAAAAATCTGCATTCTCAAGCCATAGATTCAGCATTTCAGACCATCTTCTGTAGTTAATGTAATCATGTTCCAGACTAGTTCTAATCATCCACAGAGTGAAACTGGTTTCTCCCAAACTGGTTCCAAATCAACCTTAGGGGTCAATGTAGATGTGCCCTAAAATTCAAAACAGCAAGGAAACTATCAAGCTTGACATTGTACTTTTCTACATGTTGTTTAGAGCTGCTAAAATAATGGATTTTGTACAGGAATAAAAGATTTTTGGAAATAGAAGAACATTTATTTATTTATTTGCTCCATTTATATCCCGCCCAAGAGGGACACAGAGGCCTTACAAAAAGGCAACAATTTGATGCCATGCACATACATACTTGTACACACAGTAAGTAAATAAACATATGAATTAAAACCAAATATAAATGCAGCAAATAAATAAATAAATAAATTTTATATAGAAAAGAAACAATGATCAAAGAAAAATGGTTAACAACAACAACAACAACAACAACAACACAGTTGTTCAGATGAATCATTGGAATTTGTGCCACAAATACCATCTGCCTGCGACAAAGAACTGGTGTGATCACAAACCGGAAAAAGTTACAGAGAATGAACATATCAAGCTACTCTGGGACTTACGAATTCAGACAGACAGAGTTTTGTAGCACAATACTCCTGACCTCACAATCATGTTATAAACAAAGTATGGATTGTTGATGTTGCAATCCCAGGTGACAGCAGGATTGAAGAGAAACAACTGGAAAAGCTGACATATGAGGATTTAAAAATTGAACTGCAAAGACTCTGGCACAAGCCCGTCAAGGTTGTCCCAATGGTGATCGGCACACTGGGTGCAGTGCCTAAAGACCTTGGCCTGCACTTAAACACAATCGGTGTGATAAAATTACCATCTGCCAGCTGCAGAAGGCCACCTTACTGGGATCTGCACACATTATTTGCCGATACATCACACAGTCCTAGACACTACAACAGCCAGCAGAGTGTCTGCTGTGGACGCATCTTGTGTTTCAAATAATAATAATAATAATAATAATAATAATAATAATAATAATTCTTAGCTGCCTCTCTTCATAGGTCAAGACAGGTTACAACATAACTAAAAGCACATAATCATCTTGAAAATTCTATCAAATGCAAATATTAAAACATATTTTTATAAAATACATATGAAAATATATGGAACAAAGATTAAAACATAAGCATGAGTTTAAAATTCATGATTAAAACAGGCTGGGTGGGCCTGCTGGAAGAGAGAGGTCTTCAGGTGTGTTTTAAACACAAATAGCTCATTTAGCTGTCTTTTAAGATATCAAGATACGTTGGGAAATTGTTGAGGAGATTATAATATAAAAATGAAAGAACAGTTATGGAGGGTTATGAATTTCAGTTTGGTCGTGTCAGGAGCGATCTGAGAAACTACAAGTCGCTACTGGTGTGAGAGAATTGGCCGTCTGCAAGGACGTTGCCTAGGGGATGCCTGGATGATTTGATGTTTTTTTGGCTTTTTAATTAGAATTTTATTAATTTTTATATAGATTACAACGAAAGAGTGAGAACGATAAAGTATAGAAAAGTGAGGAAATAAAGAAAAAAAGAGAAAAAACAAAAAACAAAAAAGTATACTAAAATCCCAAATAACCCCCGCAAAAAAACTCTACAAAAATACACAAAAAACAAAAAAAAAGAAAAACAAAAAAATGACTTCCATTCCATCTTCTTGGATCATATCTTCTTATTATTCAAAAATATAAAATAAGTTCAAAAAGAAATTGTCTCTCTTGTTTCTTATTTTCCCAAATTGTCCAGATATTCATGGAGATCTCTTTTTTCGATAGAGTTACATGCTGGGTAGATGCGGGGAATGCCGTGGATGTAGCGTACCTGGATTTCAGTAAGGCCTTCGACAAGGTCCCCCATGACCTTCTGGCAAGTAAACTAGTCCAATGTGGGCTAGGCAAAACTACGGTGAGGTGGATCTGTAATTGGTTAAATGGACGAACCCAGAGGGTGCTCACCAATGCTTCCTCTTCATCCTGGAAAGAAGTGACAAGAGGAGTGCCGCAGGGTTCCGTCCTGGGCCCGGTCCTGTTCAACATCTTTATTAATGACTTAGATGAGGGGTTGGAGGGCAGGATTATCAAGTTTGCAGATGACACCAAATTGGGAGGGATAGCCAATACTCCAGAGGACAGGAGCAGGATTCAAAACGATCTTGACGGATTGGAGAGATGGGCCAAAATTAACAAAATGAAGTTCAACAGTGACAAATGTAAGATACTCCACTTTGGCAGGAAAAGCGAAATGCAAAGATACAGAATGGGGGATGCCTGGCTCGAGAGCAGTACGTGTGAAAAAGATCTTGGAGTCCTCATGGACAATAAGTTAAACATGAGCCAACAATGTGATGTGGCGGCAAAAAAAGCCAATGGGATTTTGGCCTGCATCAATAGCAGCATAGTGTCTAGATCTAGGGAAGTCATGCTACCCCTCTATTCTGCTTTGGTTAGACCACACCTGGAATATTGTGTCCAATTCTGGGCACCACAATTCAAGAGAGATATTGACAAGCTGGAATGTGTCCAGAGGAGAGCGACTAAAATGATAAAAGGTCTGGAGAACAAGCCCTATGAGGAGCGGCTAAAGGAGCTGGGCATGTTTAGCCTGAAGAAGACAAGGCTGAGAGGGGATATGATAGCCATGTATAAATATGTGAGAGGAAGCCACAGAGAGGAGGGAGCAAGCTTGTTTTCTGCTTCCCTGGAGACTAGGACGCGGAACAATGGCTTCAAACTACAAGAGAGGAGATTCCATCTGAACATGAGGAAGAACTTCCTGACAGTGAGAGCCGTTCAGCAGTGGAACTCTCTGCCCCGGAGTGTAGTGGAGGCTCCTTCTTTGGAAGCTTTTAAACAGAGGCTGGATGGCCATCTGTCAGGGATGATTTGAATGCAATATTCCTGCCTCTTGGCAGGGGGTTGGACTGGATGGCCCATGAGGTCTCTTCCAACTCTTTGATTCTATGATTCTATGATTATCCCAATTCGTTCTTCTTAGTATCATACCTGTATTTTTCTTCAACAAAAAAGTCAATTCATCCATGTCCTTTATTTCTCTGATTTTTTCCACCCATTCCTGTACGGGTGGTACTGAGTCTTTCTTCCATTCTCTAGCAAAAACAATTCTAGCGGCAGTCATCATATATGTAAAAAGTTTATCCTCTTGTTCCGTTAGTTGTAGATCTAAATCTGTAAAACCTAACAAATAATACTCCGGTTTTCTTATAAATGTTCTTTTTAAAATCTTTTGTGTCTCTTCATGAATTACCCTCCAAAACTTTACTGCTTCTTTGCAAGTCCATCACATATGGTAGAAGGAGCCAACCTGTTCCAGGCATTTCCAACACTTATCAGAAACTGTTTTATACATTTTAGCCAATTGTTTCGGTGTGGTATACCATCTGTGGAACATTTTTATCCAATTTTCTTTTAAATCCATTGCGTATGTATATTTTAATTTTTTGTTCCACATCTGTTCCCATTCCCTCATTTGAATTGGTCTTCTTAAATTTTGAGCCCACTTTATCATACAGTTTTTAACCTGTTCTTTTTCAGTCAGCCAGGTAAGTAATATGTTATAAATATTCGATATTACTTTCTTTTCTAATTTTAAAATTTTATCCCATGCTGTTTTCTCCCAAGAGAAGCCAAATTTTTTATCTTGATGGTAATATTCTTTAATTTGCATATAATGTAACCAAGTAATATTAGAATTTTTTTGTTTTAATTCCTCATAAGTCTTACATTGTTTGTATCTTTATTTAACAAATCTTTGTAGGTTGGCCATTTTCTCCATCCTAAAAGTCTTCGCTGATTTGCCTCCATAGGAGAGACCCATAAAGGTGTTTTAGAATAAAAATGTCTTTTATATTTTTGCCATACTCTTAATAGGGATGCTCTGGATGATTTGATGTTTTATCATCCTTGTGGGAGGCTTCTCTCATGTCCCCGCATGAGGAGCTGGAGCTGATAGAGGGAGCTCATCCACCTCTCCCCGGATTCGAACCTGCGACCTGTCGGTCTTCAGTCCTGCAGGCACAGGAATTTAACCCACTGCGCCACCGGGGGCTCCATGAATTTCAGTAGTGTTTCTATATAAATTTATTCATTTTCATGGAGGTCCTGTGCCCCTAATCACAATGAATGTGCAGGGCTGACTGTATGTTGAATCAGGACAGTCCAGATTCTTCAAGTCTATTATGTGAGTATTTTTATTGATTCTTGTTTATTGTAATCTCACTTTCAACCCACCAAATAGGATCGATAGACTAATTAAACATTTTTTCCCATAGATCAGAATCTTTAATTGCATATTATATTCATGGCTACCTTATTTTACAAACTACAGAAGCTTGCAGGAAAAAATATATTCAGACTATTCTGAGAGTAGATATCCACATTTAATTTTAGCATACAAGGATATCTGTGTCTGGATTTCCTGATAGGATATTACATTCAATACACCTTGTATGCCCTATGCTTCTAGCATGTCATTTTTCAGCCTTACAGAAATACTGTGCTTTATATTAAGGGGTCCAATGACTTGTAGGCCACACAGTGAGCTTCATGGATGAGCAGGGATATGAACATCTTCCCAAAACAGGTCAACAGTTTTATCCACAGCATTACCCTAGACTCAAGTTCAAGTTCAGAAGATTATGTTTGATAGCAAACATAATGTTTTCAGGAAAATCTCTGTTCCAATAACTGCAAGATAAAGTCTACATATGTGTATCCAATAAAAGAGCAATACCATCTGCAGCAAGCAAAATGAAAAACTCAAAAGCCAAATAACTATTATTGCATTGTGGATTTTGACCTATTATATCACTTTTATTATATAATAAAGTCTCTATTATTTTCTGTGTTGTTCTGATATTTCATGCTGTTCCCATGAAAGGGAGAAAGTTATATGCCAACAATTGTGCAAGAAAATTGACCAGTTACTGAGATAACTCAAAATATGCTTTTACAATTATTTTAATGGTTTCTATCCCCCATGTATTTCTAGACAGTATGAAACACATTACATAAGACATGTATAACATCTGTTCATAACACATCAATGTACATTTCTTTTTAAAAGGCCAACATTTATATTTACATTAATAGTTTTGTTCCTTTTCCTTATTCTAAAAATTATCCTGTTTAATTATGAGCCATTTCTTACATGAATAAATGAAAACCTCACAATGATGCTTAACACTTTATAATGCTTAATCTGTTTGATGAAATGTCAGTGACCTTCATACATGGTCTGTTTTCCTGCACTTCAACTCAAAGCAAAATGTCAAATACTAGAGTATTTTCAGAGCTACCTCTGGTGGGGAATATTAAACTGAATTGATTGATTTATTGAGTTTATGACAACACTAGCATATTCTATCCTTGAAACTGAAGTTACAAAGATACATTCAAATATAAATTACTTTTAGAATAATCAAATCATAGTCTTAAAGACCATAAAATCCAACCCATCATTTGCAAGAAACAATAGCATGGGTGCATGGGTGTTAATGTATATTCCCTCAACAATAAGAGAATGGAAAAATACTGGGCAATTTGAAACTGCCTTATATTTATTTATTTCATGCCAAAAGCATTGGATAAATAAATAAGTATAAAACTGATAAAATAAATAAGCTAAATAATTTTAGACACAATACAGGCAACAGCAACCACAACTGTCTGCAGTTTTAAATGGTTCTTCATCAGTGCACGAGGCAGGGCATTGTGGGCAAGCATTCAGATGCTGAATTGCTTGTTCTGTTCCACAATTGCACAAGGTGGAGGATTCTTCTAGTTAGTGACACAGGGCTGGTCTTCACACAGATCTGGATCCAAGCAGTGATCAACTCACCTGTTGATCAATGGGTCCAGCGATCTCGCCTGGTGCTACATCCACTAAAGATGGCCTGAAAAGAACACACCGGGCTACTCCAGCCACTAAGGGCCATATGCTTCTACCCCACCATCCAAGTAAGACCTCCATGCCATGTATATCTGTTTCCCCCACTGGGACCCCAGACCAAACCGCCGCCCCCTGGTTCTCCATGCCAACCTCTCTCACAATGTTCTAACAAATTACCAAGAAAGAAAGAAAATCAAGGAAAGGGAGCGTGTGTGGGCTGAAGCTCAAAAACAAGCTGAGGATGGTGTGCTCTAGCTCTCCCTTTTAAATGTAAGTACCCACCTAGTCCATTTCAGCCAACATAGACTGCTGGCCAGCCAGTAAGCAAGTAGCCTATAGATGTAATTTGATTGGCTATCTAGAAGTGATGCAAACAATGAGAATCTCTTAATTCATAGCTGGAACTGACTCAACAATAGCAATGTGTGACTGGCCATCTTGCTCCTTATTTATTTATTTATTTATTTATCCTATTTATACCCTGTCTTTCTCAACTGCTTACATGTATGGGCAATGATTTGACGCCATGCAAACATATATATTTAGTAAAATAAACAGATAAATTAAAACAATAATTAAAAACATAGGTAAAGATAAAAGTTTTCCCTGACATTAAGTCTAGCCACGTCTGACTCTAGGGGGTGGTGCTCATCTCCATTTCTAAGCTGAAGAGCCAGTATTGTCCGTAGACCTCCAAAGTCATGTGGCCAGCATGACTGCATGGTATGCTGTTACCTTCCCATTGAAACGGTACCTATTGATCTACTCACATTTGCATGTTTTCAAAGCATTAGATTGGCAGATGCTGGGACTAACAGTGGGAGGTCACCTCGCTCCCTGGATTCGAACTGCCAACCTTTTGGTCAGCAAGTTCAGCAGCTCAGCAGTTTAACCCACTGCATCACCAGGGAGCCTGTCATTAAAAAACATATCAAACCTGAAAACAATTTTTAAAACTACATTATCTGAAATCATAGTCCATGGCCATTCCAAATTGTCATTGCACTTTTCCATAGTTCTATAGTGGGTTACTAACTGAATGCTTTATCCCACATCCACATCTTTAGTCTTTCCCTGAAAGTCAGGAGGGAGGGGGCTGATCTGATTTCATTAGGGAGCCTTCCCAACTCATAATCTGGACATGCCAAGTAGTCAAACATCATGTTAAGAGGGTTGCTGAAAGTTTTTCAGGCTGTATCTATGGCAGGCATCCTCACAAGCTCTGAGGATGCCTGCCATAGATGCAGATGAAGCGTCAGGAGAGAATGCTTCTAGATCATGGCCATACAGCCCAAAAAATTTTACAGCAACCCAGTGATTCTGGCCATGAAAATCTTCGACAACACATCATGTTAAGATTTTTTTTCCTGAATTCTTGAATTAACTCCTGATTTTAGACATTTTTTAAAAAACAAATAATGCATCAAAATATTTACTCAAAAAATACCTGATGTTAATTCTTTAAAGGTGAAAAAGATCTATGATTTAAGGTGACTTCATTTGTTTTTAAAGTGTTCATGAAATCAAAATTATTCCTTAAAAATAATGTTGGTTCTATGAACACTTTTAAAATGAATACATATTTCCAGAACTTAATTTACTATTACACTTCAACACAAATACTTAAAGCATTTTTAAAACCCTGTCTGGCAACATGATTAAATGAGGTCCAAAGGAGGGGAAAATAAAATAGATAAATAATTGTATCAATCGACAAAGACAGGAAACAACAAAAATTATTTGGGGGAGATTTCTGTTTGGGTTTTTTTTAAGCATTTCTCATCCATTTATTAATGACCAAAATGCTTTATCATGACCTACATTATGTCAATGTACATATACTTAGCAATGTAGCAGAGGCATTAAGAAACCCTGTTACTGAATTATGAACATGTGTAAAAAGATACCAGCAAGAATGTACTGATGTACATTGGGTTTTACTGATGTACAGTACATCAATACACTTTGGCTGGTGTCCCAATACACCACAGTCTTATGTTCATTAGTCCCACTCTCTACCAATCCCAATGCACATTTGTCTTGTTGGTGATTCCCCTCCATAGTAATGCAACATCAGCCCTTTATTGGGTCTGGACATTACAAAATCTTCCAATTTTAAATCTACCAATGATGATGTAGCAGGATTCCTGCTGATAGTTCTGTAAAATCCCTAGAATGCTTTCATGAATTTGTGTGGGATAGTTTTCTGGATTAATTTGTACATCTATTTCTTAAGGAAGGCATGCATCATAAGCTTTGGACCAGATTTTAAAGTACTTTACTTTATAGTTCATAGTTGACAATGCTGACAGGGGATAGGGAAAAGGCAGAACTACTTAATGCCTTCTTTGCCTCGGTCTTCTCACAAAAAGAGAGTCTTCAACCTCAGCAAGATGGAGTGGATGAGGGATTGGAGGACATCCAACCCCAAATTGGGAAAGAAGTCGTCCAGGAATACCTGGCCGCTCTTAAGAGTTCAAGTCCCCAGGGCCAGATCAACTACACCCCAGAGTATTGAAGGAACTAGCGGAAGTCATTTCGGAAACATTGGCAACCATCTTTGAGAGTTCTTGGAGAACGGGAGAAGTTCCAGCAGATTGGAGGAGGGCCAATGTGGTCCCAATCTTCAAGAAGGGAAAAAAGGATGACCCAAACAACTACCGTCCGGTCAGCCTCACGTCGATACCGGGCAAGATTCTGGAAAAGATTGTTAAGGAAGCAGTCTGTAAACACTTAGAAACAAATGCAGTCATCGCTAATAGTCAACATGGATTTATCAAAAACAAGTCATGCCAGACTAATCTGATCTCTTTCTTCGATAGAGCTACAAGCTGGGTAGATGCGGGGAGTGCTGTGGTTGTAGCGTACCTGGATTTCAGTAAGGCCTTCGACAAGGTCCCCCATGACCTTCTGGCAAGGAAACTAGTCCAATGTGGGCTAGGCAAAACTACGGTGAGGTGGATCTGTAATTGGTTAAGTGGACGAACACAGAGAGTGCTCACTAATGCTTCCTCTTCATCTTGGAAAGAAGTGACAAGTGGAGTGCCGCAGGATTCCGTCCTGGGCCCGGTCCTGTTCAACATCTTTATTAATGACTTAGATGAAGGGCTAGAAGGCATGATCATCAAGTTTGCAGATGACACCAAATTGGGAGGGATAGCCAATAGTCCAGAGGACAGGAGCAGAATTCAAAACGATCTTGACAGATTAGAGAGTTGGGCCAAAACTAACAAAATGAAGTTCAACAGTGACAAATGCAAGATACTCCACTTTGGCAGAAAAAATGAAATGCAAAGATACAGAATGGGTGACGCCTGGCTCGAGAGCAGTACGTGTGAAAAAGATCTTGGAGTCCTCGTGGACAAGTTAAACATGAGCCAACAATGTGATGTGGCGGCAAAAAAAGCCAATGGGATTTTGGCCTGCATCAATAGGAGCATAGTGTCTAGATCTAAGGAAGTAATGCTACCCCTCTATTCTGCTTTGGTTAGACCACATCTGGAATATTGTGTCCAATTCTGGGCACCACAATTCAAGAGAGATATTGACAAGCTGGAATGTGTCCAGAGGAGGGCGACTAAAATGATCAAGGGTCTGGAGAACAAGCCCTATGAGGAGCGGCTTAGGGAACTGGGCATGTTTAGCCTGAAGAAGAGAAGGCTGAGAGGAGATATGATAGCCATGTATAAATATGTGAGAGGAAGCCACAGGGAGGAGGGAGCAAGCTTGTTTTCTGCTTCCTTGGAGACTAGGACACGGAACAATGGCTTCAAACTACAAGAGAGGAGATTCCATCTGAACATTAGGAAGAACTTCCTGACTGTGAGAGCCGTTCAGCAGTGGAGGCTCCTTCTTTGGAAGCTTTTAAGCAGAGGCTGGATGGCCATTTGTCAGGGGTGATTTGAATGCAATATTCCTGCTTCTTGGCAGGGGGTTGGACTGGATGGCCCATGAGGTCTCTTCCAACTCTTTGATTCTATGATTCTATGATTCTATGACTGTTGTATATTATTTCCTCTGTGATTGTGGCTTCTTGTGCTGTCTGTTTATGTAATAAAGTAAACAAAAAAAACCCCGTCCCTTAAGCCTAACATCAAAAAGACAAATTTGAATTCGGAATGTTTGTCAAACTTTGAAGTTGTGTGGCATTCTACTCTAACAAAAACATTTATGTGTTGACTTGCATTATATTTTCTAGCACTGCATATCTTTCTACGTAACACATCTACTCTGGGGTATGACTTCTCTATAATTGTTGGTCTTTTTTCTTCATTTGTAGAAAGATAAGTAGGGCATTTGTTCTATTTTCAGTCCAATTGGCACATAGCATTATTTTCTGTCATTATAATTAGATTGGAAACAAACAGTCTTTCACCATCTCTTGGGAACAGATGGCACTGGTATCACAGTCTAAAAGCCATATGAACACCCCCATACCTCTGCCCAAAGCTTTACGCCTTCTACCTTAAAGCCGTGTAGACAATCCTGCATGGTCTTCCAAACAGATGAAGTCTGTGAATTTTGGAAGCTGAAAACATCACTTGGCTCAGACCTTCTACAGCTGGCATGACTGCAACACGAGGGTATTAAATGTAGTTCTGCAAGATGCAATTGTGCTCATCTAGCCAAAGTAAAAATGCCATAATCGGATTAATTTATCAAAGATTAAATGATGGAACTAATATTTCTCCCATGGCATTAAGTATAATGCAACAACCTGAAGAATGACAATTGAGTAGAGCTCCATTTACATAAGAATAATTAAATGAGCAATAAACATGAGCATAGAAGTCTTTATGCACCAGTTGTGATTTAATTTGGGGGGGGGGGGCTTGTGGCAAATTCGAAACTCTTCCTGTTGTTGTTGTTGTTTTTGGGGGGATATATGCTCATTGGAGATCACCCAGACATTACAGACCCTGGCTGCATCTGTCTGATAAGCACACTACACAGCTATATCATTCTGATCCCACTTTTAACTGCCACAGCTGCATCCTGTAGCACCCTGAGGTTTGCAGTTAATGTAGAAGCAACTAGGCATCTTGCCAGAGAGCTCCAATTCCTCAAAGAACAACAAATCCTAGGATTCTATTCAATGTAGCCACAACAGATAAAATAGAATCAAAGTGTTATTTTATTACACAAATTGTGAACAGGGCCATGGCAGATTCAGAGGAGAAATGCATCACACTATTTTCTGAATGAGTGCTTTAGTTAGAACTTCCATTAAGATGAAAATATATCCAGTATATAGAGGGGCCCCGGTGGCACAGAGGATTAAACCACTGAGCTGCGGAACTTGCTGACTAAAAGGTCAGCGGTTTGAATCCAGGGAGCGGGGTGAGCTCCTGTCATTAGTCCAACTTCTGCCAACCTAGCTGATTGCAAACATGCAAATGTGAGTAAATCAATAGATACTACTCCAGCAGAAAGGTAATGGCACTCCATGTATCATGCTGGCCACATGGCCTAGGACACGTCTACAAACAATGTCAGCTCTTCAGCTTAGAAATGGAGATGAGCACTCCTCCCCAGAGTCAGAGTCATTTAGACTTAATGTCAAGGGGCAACCTTTACCTTAACCTTATATCCAGTTTTATAATAGTCTGATTTACAGAGACAAAAAAGAGGGCTCCAATCAAGTTTCAACTAGAAGCAAATGATATAGGAATCTCACACAGTTATTTGGTAATTTGGAAGTAACAGTAATGGTGTTGCCATTTTTTTTTCTTATGTTCGGTATATGTGTTTAGATATTTGCATATTTGATTATCTGAAGGTCTGAGATTCTCTCCACAGACGTAGTCAGGCATACTCCATGTCACTTCCAAGACAAATTTGAGTTTGGATTGAATGTGATGTTAATGGAATCAAATTAGGGCAGGACAGTGCGAATTGGAACTGGAAAATATCCCTCATGTGGTTTCAGCCTAAATATAGGGTTTACTTTCTAAAGCATGTGCATAGCATTATGGCAACTTTTCTCCTTCCACCCACAGCAAAGTCTTTATATGAATAAACAATTGTATTTGACACACCAGTCATATCTCTTTTCTTGAACTGATCAATGTAGATGTCTGGTTCCTATAATGCTGAGAATGTTCATTTTAATTTCCTTTGTCAATAGAAGCAGCAGCACTTGCAAATGAACATGACTGCTGAGTGCAGGTGATGAAACTTTTTCAGTTAATGGCACTATTGGAGAGATAACACACAAAAATAGCACCAAAATGCTTTAAATTGACTCCCAATATGCTTCCAATGATAGTTTTTGGGTACATGCCCCCCACCTTGCTTCCAATCACTATTTCTGCAGGAAAAGCCACAGGAGTTCTAGACCTCCTGCTGTTTTTCTTGCCACTAAGGTCATTCTCATTTCTGCATCTAGATACAGCCAGAACTCTGCCTCTTGATTTCGTTTTTAATACAGCAGCCTTAATCTACCAGAGGGCAGTTTGAAAAAGAGATTACGGATCAGGCTTTCAGCTGGTGTGAACTGGGGCAGTTTTATTGATGAACTAAGCTCATTGATGAAGCCCAGAATTTTAATGAGCTTCAAATGCAGCTGTTTGGAATGGTTATATTTGACAATCTTTTGGAATAATGACTGCAGCAGATTGTATCATGATATTAGTATTACAGATTTGTTCCTGATATGTGACTATTTACAACCCTCAGATAAATCATCCCCAATGCTATTATGAATTTATGAAAGAAAAGGCTTGTCTTTTGATTTCGTTTAATGTAGCATTTACACACACACACACCACTGAAAGTGAAGATCTCTTCATAGTATAATATGCCACTTATTTAAAAATAAATATATTCTTAGCATGGCAGGCTAGGTTTTGTCTTGTTCTTAGATCACTTTATGGAATTTTCACTTTGCTATGGATATTAGTAATTGATTTGTGTATTTTCTCTCAGTACAAGTCCAGCATATGTAATATTTGGAAGTGTGGGTTTTGAGATAAATTTAATTTAGAGGAATTTTGTTACTGCCTTCCTTTAGGAATGAGAAAATGTGATTTGCCTAAGTTCACAATGAGTTTCCATGGCTTTCCTGGGATTTGAACTCTGGTCTCCAGTACTCTTAAATCAAGACTTAGGACTTCATCACATTAAGGTCAGTAAGCTGGGTGATAGCAGCAGGACTTGCCATGGCTGGTGACAAATTTGGCGTGGTGCATGGGAACCTGTCGCCCTGTGCACCGCATTACTTGTATCGCCCCTTACCTCATCCTTTCTCAGTGAGAATATGGGAAGCCTCCCGTGTTTCACTGCTCCCTCTTACAACCTCAGTTCAGGGACATTATTCTTAAAGTGTAATATTCCATGATCAATTGCAGTTGTCTCTCTATTGTTTGGGGAATGAAAACACTGGAACACCTGAACACAGAGGCTCTAATTATCAGTAATGAATGTTTCAGTATGTCAGTCAAAATAATGAAAATAGCATGTGTTAGACTGCTATCAATATGGCCGATTCTTGCATGTCTCATTTTGTAAAGTCCTTCATTTGCAGGAGGAAATAGGAAAGCACTTCAAGGTTCAGAATATTTGTTCTCTTCAGAGAAGCAAAATACCAGTAGCCATTTTGCCTTTACCTATTTCATATTCATCACATCACATTAAAAATCATCCTCTAAATATACAGCAAGAGATTATGGTTTAGCTTATGTTTCATTCCCCAAGAACTATTGTTGGTTGTACAGAGTATTTAATGAGTGAAGACTGCCATCTTCTGACTCCCAAAATGATGTTAAAGAGATATCTATTATACATACTAATGCCTGTCATAATACTTCTAGCTGAATATTTCCAGACCATAAACAATGATATAATTCAACAACAGTATATAAATATGCTGCACTGTTAACCTCACAGCAACAACAATCAGTATGGTGCAAACTTATAGTACAGTTGCATTTTCTTATAGGTAGCTTGAGTAACAGCCTACCACAATTCAACAACAATATATATACATGCTGCACTGTTAACCCCACAGCGACAACAAACAAACAATGTGGTGCAAACTTATAGTACAGTCGTGTCTTCTTATAAGTCGCTTGTGGGACAGCCGATCACGACCGGTTTCGGCCTACCTCAGGCCTTCCTCTGGTGGACCGTAAGTGTACAAATCAACGTTTTACTACAGTAGCATACATATAGAACATCTGTATCATTAAACATCATAGGTTACAATACACTTTAGTACTTCCAAAAGTTATACACTTGAACAATAATACATTTGATAATACATTTAAATACTTACAAAATTATGCACATGAAAGTATGTTCTCCACGGGAGATACAAATCTTTTTGGGTTGGTATCTATACAAAAGGAACGTAATGTGGCTGTAAGTTTTGTAAATTATTAAGTTAAGAATGGTTATATTGTAGAAATATTCCAGTATTTACACATAAGAGAGGGTACTCACGAGAAACTCTGCTTTGAGTTTAGTTCTGGCTGCGAGTATGGGAAAGGTCTAATTAGATTAAGGACAGAATACCCACATGGTTTGAATGAAACAAATTTGTACAATTGTTACACATAATTTCTGGACCTTTACTGTACTATGCATCCCTTCTTAAATACATGGAGAGCACCCACAGTGCCATCTGGTGGTTGCTGTTCACAACCCTTGCTCCTATGGCTTTAACTGAGCTTCACCTGAAGTAGTTCTTCCCCTTTAAATGGAGGAATACCAAAGACCTTTCCCATACTCGCAGCCAGAACTAAACTCAAAGCAGAGTTTCTCGTGAGTACCCTCTCTTATGTGTAAATACTGGAATATTTCTACAATATAACAATTCTTAACTTAATAATTTACAAAACTTACAGCCACATTACGTTCCTTTTGTATAGATACCAACCCAAAAAGATTTGTATCTCCCGTGGAGAACATACTTTCATGTGCATAATTTTGTAAGTATTTAAATGTATTATCAAATGTATTATTGTTCAAGTGTATAACTTTTGGAAGTACTAAAGTGTATTGTAACCTATGATGTTTAATGATACAGATGTTCTATATGTATGCTACTGTAGTAAAACGTTGATTTGTACACTTACGGTCCACCAGAGGAAGGCCTGAGGTAGGCCAAAACCGGTCGTGGTCGGCTGTCCCACAAGCGACTTATAAGAAGACACGACTGTACTATAAGTTTGCACCACATTGTTTGTTTGTTGTCGCTGTGGGGTTAACAGTGCAGCATGTATATATATTGTTGTTGAATTGTGGTAGGCTGTTACTCAAGCTACCTATAAGAAAATACAACTGTACTATAAGTTTGCACCATACTGTTTGTTGTTGCTGTGAGGTTAACAGTGCAGCATATTTATATACCGTTGTTGAATTATATCATTGTTTATGTTAGATTAGTGGTATTTTTGTTATATACATTTCACTCAGGAACCCATCTATATTATTGTATATTTCCAGACCATATCATGATCATGTGCTCTGCTATGGTGGAGAGTAACCAGCAACATCTGCACAAAGGTATTGTGGCCCACAACCTTATATTTTGATAAATATATCTTATAATATATAACCCTCTGTGTGGATAACAATACTTTGCTCACAAATGGTTATCCACATAAAACAAGAGGGTAATCATTTTTTTAAAAAAAAACCATTATCTACAAGAAATACTAGAAAGCACAGATTCATATTATTTAATTATTAGATATTTGGGAGATTCCAAAGCAAAATACAGATTATCAAAAGAAGCTTGAAAATAAAAATGGACATACATTTTTCTAAGGGCAGTACAAAGACCAACTGAAATAAAATATCATACAATATCTTGCATTGACATTAGCAACAACAGACTTTCAAGGCTGTAACCACTGGGTTTTGTACTGGCTGTATTGTTGTATTCTAGCAGCACTTTCTCCTGCTGTTTTTCCTGCATCTGTGGCTGGCATCCTCCTCTGAAGATGCCAGTCACAGATGCAGGCAAAATGCCAGGAGAAAATGCTAGAACACAGCCATAAAAAAAACCACACAACACTATATTTGTGTTAATTGTACCTTAAAGGAGGAAAAAGGGGAGGGGGGGCGTGAGGCTTCAGCTGAGAGTGGATATCTACCCTATATTAAGTCTTCAATCTTCCCTTGAACAATTTTAGCATTGACAACAATCAAATAGTTGGATTTCTCTTCAGCTGGCCACCAAATGGAAGGTAAACCCAGAGTTCTCCTTGCCAGGTCCAAGCACCTTATATGTGAGTGAAAAATTCCCATGTCAGCTAAAGTCCTCCTACCTCCCACACTGTCCTGGAGCCATTTCCTTCATCAAAAGCTGTATCATGTTTATAATCTTAAATTCTCCCCCTGCTTTCTGTCACAAACAAGAAACAAGCATCTGAGGCTAAGGATAGTTCTACACAGGCACAAAATGTGGCCCCAAACAGGCCTTTTAAACATCTATAGTGATTTTTTAAAGAAGGTCTGCACAAAGGTTTGTGTGTAATTTTATGTGCATTTCATGGAATATGTGCATTTTGGCAAGCAATTTCTGTTTAGTGCAAGATCTCTAGTTTGAGTATCCCCAGCAGGTTGTTATCCAGTCTGACTTTGAAGATGTCCAAAGAAGGAGACCCCATCACCTCTTCAACCAATTGGTTCCATTGGCAAACACACTTCCTGTAAAAAGCTTGCATCTAATATCCAATCGAAATTTACTCTCCTGCAGCTTGCAGACATTAGATTTGGCCCTACCCTCTGGGGCAGCCTGCACCCTCCTTTCTGAGACAGTAATCATGTCCTTTCTCAATCTTCTTTTCACCAAGCTGAAGAATGCCAGCACATTTAACATTTCCTCCTAAGTTTGTTATCCATATTTCTTATAATCCAAGCTGTCTTTCTTTGAATCTCCTATTTTTTCTATATCCTTCTTAAAATGAGACACTCAGAACTGAATGCAGTACAGATTATGCTTAACCCATGCAACAAGATGTAAAGGAAACATTGCTTCCATTGACTTGGAAAACATTGTGCTATCAATGCAGAAAGGAAGACTCATCACACTAGAGAATGAATCCACTCTAAATCTGGTTGTTGCCTCCTTCAGAATTCTGGGGCTTGCAGTTTAGAAATGAGCCTTAAACAGATTCACTAAACTACAAACCCCAGAATTCTGCAGGGGGCAGAAACCAGATTTAAAGTAGATTCATTCTTTAGTGCGATGAAGTAGTTAAATAGCATTTGTCTTATTAGTTGCAATATCATGTTGTTGGCTCATTTAAAAATATACTTTTTAGAAATCGCCCCTCATAATATATAAAGTTTATATGAAGCTTTAAAAAAAGTTTTCCCTACAAATATACTTAAGCACCCAATTTTGTGTGCATTTTCTCTATATTCCCATACATGTTGGCATAACCCTGAGAGAATATTCTTCTGAGGTCTCATCAATACTGCCATATAATGGAGTTGGAAACTGCATTATATATTCAGTGTAGACTCATATAATGCAATTCAGTGCAGTTAAATGTTCTTTCTCTAGTATTCAAATTTATTTCCAGTGAATAAATGTGGATATCGGCAATCCCCAAGTTACAAACGTCCAACTTAAAAACAACACATAGTTAAGAATGGGGGCAAAACAAGAGAAAGTGAGAGAAATCCCTATGAGTTATCATAGGGAAAAGGTGTCTCAACTAAAGCTTTTTCACCAATCCATGTTTCCACAACAAGCCAAATTTTTCAAAATCCATTTATCACAGGGACAGAAAGTGAGATGAAATCTTCTCAATGGGGCACACACAAAACAAGCACCCTATGGGTGTTCACCTTTTCCTAGGCTATCTAAAGATAGATAGATATGTGTATATATGTGTGTATGTGTATATATATATATACACACACAAAAATATTGTATGAAATATATATACATTTTGGGCTGAAATTACACTTTAAAAAGTACCTGTTCCAACTTACAAAGAAATTCAAAACAAACCTACAGAACCTATCATGTTTGTATATTACCTACAGGAACTTTTCTGACAAACCAGTGAACATCTTAAGACTGCAGCTAGTTATGTGGAAGTAAATCAGTGTTTCACCTCTAAGTAACTGCACATCATTTATTCTTTGGACATATTCAGCCATTTATGAGTAAAACTCATTATGTACTAATTAATAGGTCATCAACCTGATCTACTAAGGGACACAGAAATGGGCCTCTATACATATATGCATAGCTTGATTTGAAACTCCATAGGCAAAAGCTACATGATAAGTGATACATCTGTTAAAGTAGAGATATTCTCAGAAACAAAAAGCTGGCGCTCACTAATGACCTGTTAAAGAGAGGTGACAGTGGTCTTATAGGATAGGGACAGAGGTCAGTGCAGACCATGTTTCCCATTTTGAAGGTCTCCAGTTTTATTACAAACCATTCCCAATTAGGGTTAGGGAAAAAGCTGCTCTGAAACCTTTGAAAGACTGCTAGAAGGCAATACTGTACTAGATAGACTGATTCTGATTTAAATGGCTTCCTGTGCTTTCTCAAAATGCTTTCTCAAAATGCTTTCTCTTTCACTCATGGCTCTTTCTTGAAGGACTTTCTGATCAGATATTAGCTTCAATTACCAAGCTAATGAATGTAACCCAGGTTACATGGATGAGATACAAATGCTGTATTTATGCCACAGTACCATTCTTTCACCTATGCTTTGTTTTCTCTTTCATTTCAAATGTTTATTGGCTACTAAGCTATGTGAATATTTATCCTTTTTACAATGAATGGAGATGCTTGATTGTAGGTTTATACAAAACAAGGAAATGAAGTCATTTTCAGATTGTATCTCTTCTTCCACAGATACCAATTATAATTATTTTTTGGGCTGCCAATTTAATCAGTGCTTATCCCTCCTGATGAAATATCATACTTATTTATTTATCCAACATAAAATTGATTGTGCTAAGAAATCTTGTGGTTGGTATTGGTGACACCATAATTCCTTAGCTACAGAAATCATGGTTTTTAAAAATAAAATAAAACACCTTACGTTTCATCCAATAGTTGGTGCTGATGTGGGTTCAGATTGCAGGAGATCTGATATTTATCATTCATTGGCCATTAGGCAGATAACAGTCTTTTCTTGAGTATTTGATATCACAGCTTGGCTTCTAAAATGTTTCCTTTCTACCTGAGAATATAGTTGTAATAACACGGTAAAGCTGTTAGGCTGAGCTTTAAAGAGGATCAGGATTAAACAAGCACAAGGAAGTGCATTATCTTCCCAGAAGGTGATCTTTTCAGCTCATGGAACAGATCATAAAGTCCTATGCTACACCTGTTTACACTTTATTTCGAGGTGGCACTGCTCAGATTCATCTGCTTAATGTAATCTGAATGTACTTTTCTTGCTTACTTGCATCCTAATACAAACAGCTGCAGACAGAAGGCATCTTGATCCACTTTCAGGCATTAAAGCAGTCAAAGAATGTGACCTTTCAATAGAGCCTGTGGCTAAATAAGACTTTGGGAATTGTACCATTTCATAACCATAAAGTGAGTTTACAATTGGTGCCAACAATTACTTTCCAGTAATGGGACCTCATGGAGCTGTAATTATACATGTTATTTCATACTCATATACTCTTGTTTACTAGCATTTCCTTTTTTACTCTTTGTGATATTTCAGAAGGCAAGTTCTCAGCCCTATGAACACTGCAAACCCTCACCGTCGGGTGCTGACTTGGAAACAGAATGCCTTTGAATTACTGGTTCAACTCGTATTGTCTGGGATGTAGATGAAATTCCACCTGAACTAGTAACTTCTATACAAAAAACAAACAAAAAGCAAAACAAGAACACAATATACACACAAAGATGTTGGTGGGGATACTGTGCAAATGTAGGCACCTTGGCAACAGCCACATATCCATTTTCACATATGCAGCATCTAGCAATCATCTACACAGGGTCACATAATCCAATGAGGAAAGAAAGGAAAGAAAGAAGGATCGGAGGGAGGGAGGGAGGAAGGGAAGAAAGAAAGAAAGAAAGAAAGAAAGAAAGAAAGAAAGAAAAGGGGTAGGCAATTTGTATGTCAACCATGGTGCTGGGAAAAGGGAGATAGAGGCTTTGAGTCCCCTTCAGGGGAAATAAAGTGGGGGACAAATATAATAATAAATTGATATAATAAAATCATTTCCTCTGAATGCTATTACTTACCGAGGACTATAAAAAGGTCACATAAATTTTAATTAATTTCATGAATTCATGAATAAATTCAACATCAGCATGGTCTAGTAGTTTGAAGACTGAACAAGGGGCACTTCCAGACAGGCCCAAAATGTGGGACCTGCCTCATTTTTACCTTAGGCATCCAAACAATGTCTCAGGTAAAAGTGAATTAATGCAGAGAAAACTGGGTTTTCCCAGTTTAATCCACCTTAATAAAACACCTGGAAAGACCTGAACCTTAAGGTAAGGTCTGTGTTTTTCCAGGTGTGGGTCCTGTGGAGATTGACTCCTGGAACTTCTTTAGTCCCAGGAGTCAATCCCCACAGCTATCCCAGGATATCTCTTCTCCCCCTCCTGACACGTCATTTTCAAGTGTCAGGAGAACTCTATGGAGGGGACTGGGGTGCCAGCAGGTCCCTTTGGTAAGTTTGGGGGGTGAGGTTTGCATAGGAACTTGGGAGATGGCTTGATGCCATCCCGTATTAACCTTTGGTTGATCCGTGATCGCTTCTAGCTACTCCTCAAGGGAAAGCTCAGGGTTGTGGGAGGGAGTGGGGACAAAAATCCAGGAGGAAGAGGTTTGTTTTAGCCCACTTCCTCCTGGGTTTCTGCTCTGGGTAGAAGGGTTCTAGGATTCTAGAGAGCAGGTTTCAAATCACTGCTCAGCCATGGACTTCAGACAAGTCACTTTATCTCCGTCTCAAAGGCAAAAATAAACATTCTAAACCAATTTTGGTAAGAAAACCAATAACTCATAATACATTGTGTTAGGATTCTTATAAATCAGAATGACCAATACCCCTTCTACACTACCATATAAATCCAGATTATCTGGTTTGAACTGGATTATATGGCAGTGTCGCTCATATAATCCAGTTCAAACCAGATAATGTTGATTTTCTGCTTTGATAATCTGGATTATATGGCTAGTGTAGAAGGGGCCTAAAATGCACACAACAAAAGAGAGAATGGAGTTAGTTTCTTTCCACATTTTATTTTTAAATAAAAATTTTACTTGTCTTGAATATAAACAAGTAAACTGGAATGCAATAGTTTGCATGCATCTGTACTTCCCGAGTTCCTTTGTTCAGCTATTCCCAGCATCACAAACACCAATCTGTGCCTGATTAATAGAGACTTGATACTTTTCTAATGTTCTTAAAGGAAGCAACAAGAAATTTTAATAATCTTTTTCTTGCATCAAGAAAGCTTTTGCAAGCTGTAGTATTCAAAGACTACTCATAGTTTGAGATACATTCAGGAGAAAATTATGATTTTTTTAAAAAAATCACAAAAAGCATCAATTTCTGCATAAAAGACAACATTTTATGCAAAAATATTGTTTTCTTTGGAGAAAAAAAATTATCTGAAGATTTGTAATTCAGGGTTGCCTTCAAAATTCCACATTTTTAAAATACTCAAAGCTCTTACTCTTAGATAAATCCCTGTTTTTCCCAATTTGTCCCACACTGACTTTTTTCTTTTACTTGCACATTTATTCTCTCTTTTTTGAACTAAAATGGAATTCTTACCCATCTCTAATTGTATTTACCTCCCTTCTCCACACTTATTCTCCCAATGCAGGTAACAGCTAATTTAAGGAAAAAATGGCACTGCGTTGAGTGATCCACCATAAGCATAATTGAATAATAATGTGTCACATAGACCTAAATTGAATATCTCCATAGTTCAAAAATAATGACCAAGTAAGTGACAGTATAATGGGATAGCATGAATTGATGTTATAACATCATATGTTAGGGTACTTACCTGCATTGAGCTTCATTATGGGAAAGTTGTCTGATTGGCAAAGCTAATGCCACTATAACCTGTAAACTTAATTGCCTAGTTTCAAATCTTCCCCTTACCAATTTCTCCTCATACCAAACCATTGTGCTCTGGAATTATTTTACAAAACTTTTTTGACTATTTTCCACGTAGTTCATTGGCATTGCACGCATATGCCCATGCTTATTTTGCACTAAATAAAAAAAATCCATTTGAAGTCCCAAATGTCTCCTTACTAGGAAGAACAACACTTTAAAATCCCTGCTATGCCTCTTCATGTACTGGAATATTGCATGTTTTGAACATGAAATATTGCTAGGGATCAACTGCTGCTTTAATTTCCACAGAAGTCTTAATGTTCAAACATTGGTCTCTCAGTTCTAATCCAACACTCAAGCCCAGTGTCACATTGCTTTTCAAATATCTATGGCAACAATGGACAAGGAAAATGAATATGGTGGAATTGTATTAAAGCACATTTTAATTAAAGTGAAGTCAGGTCTGTAATAAAAGTTTATTTCTCCCTCAATCTTTTGCATGTAATCTATATTGGGTTGCTTTTAGAAAATGAAATCTGTTAATATAGAGCTGCCTTGATAACATAGCAATTTCCATCTTGATTTCTGTTTTGACTTCCCTATAGCATTAATAGACATGAATTACAAAGGTAAAAATTGTCATATTATTTGGTTGTTGTCATCTGTGGTTTGATTACACATCAAAACAAGCACTGAGAACATACAGCTACATGGAGCCCCCGGTGGCGCAGTGGGTTAAACCCCTGTGCCAGCAGGACTGAAGACCGGCAGGTCACAAGTTTGAATCCGGGGAGAGGCGGATGAGCTCCCTCTATCAGCTCCAACTCCTCAAGCCTCCCACAAGGATGATAAAAATATCAATTCATCTGGGCATCCCCTGGGCAACATCCTTGCAGACGGCCAATTCGCTCACACCAGAAGCAACTTGCAGTTTCTCAAGTCACTCCTGACATGACAAAAAAGAATAGATTGTACTTTTTGTGAACATTTCCATAGAAAAGAACAGTGCAAAAAAAACCTGACAGTTTTTTTAAAAAACCAAAACAATACTATATAAAATAACAATTGTATCAAGTTCTAAATAAAGATATATAATCTGCACAGAAGAAGAATCCCTGTAGTGTTTGGTTGGTCTGAAAGCAGTGATTCACAAATTAGCTTTTATGAAAAGCTTAATTTGAGTTTACTAATGTAGGCTTACACATAGTCTAATTCTTAATCAAATATATTGCAGCAGCAGGAGGTCCAACATTCAACTAATGATTAATTGAAAATTTAATTAAATGCTGTTGAATGCAGATGAAAGAGTTACTATAAAATTTCAGGTCATGTTATTTGCAGAGCCCTCTAACAACTGAAGATGAAGAAGTAGGGTCAAATTTAATTACTATCAATGAAGCTGCTTTGAGTAGATTTCAAGACCTGCATGTAAGTCATTGATTTCAGAATAGCAATCCAAAATGTACTATTAAATATGATTCTTTGGTTACAAATAATTTGGAAAACTTCCTTTATAAGCATTTATTGGACTATACCAGACAATCATTCTTTCAGTTCCAGAAACATTCACAAAATATAGATATTTTAGTTACCAATTCTAGCATGACTGGCTGCTATAAGGTGCATCTTCTGCAAGTGGACTCTAGAACCTGCATACACCTTAAATATCATCATAAAAAAAGATAAAATATACTTGTGCTAGAAATAAAAAGCTATATTGACACATTTTGCATAAATATGGCTGATTTAACATTATATCAGTCTAAGCCTGGATCATATGGAATCAAAAATTACACTGTTAAACAGTAGAGAAAATGATCCACTGTCAGTTTTGGGAGAATCCCATTTGAGGAAGGGGGCTGAGCATAATTAATAGTTGCAGCTTTCATATGTAATTTAATTTGAAACCTGAACAGTTAGAATTAAAATGTATTTTATATCTATGATATGAATATAGTAACCTGTCTTATACTAAATAAGAGAATTGCTTCAACTAGTTTAGTAGTACCTGCACTGACTGGAAATGGTTTCTATTTTTTCAGAATATAGATGTTTTCCCAAATCTTATCTGGAAATGATATAGATGGAGCTCTGCTACATGGACTGGAAATGTGAGCCCAAACATGCTTAAAATTGGTTCAGATGTCTTGACAACCCTAAACTTGGGAAATAATCTGAAGTCTGGGTCAGTTAATGTTAAGCTTGATCATCCCTGTGTGGCATTTAGCCTCTGTGGTATTGATACATCTGCAAACAGACCTAATCAATCAGTGTAGATGTGCCTCAAGGTCAACTGCTTTCAAAACATGTGACATACAAATAGGTAATGGTCCTCCCATCCATTATCTCATATTACTACTAATTCTGTAATTCCTTAACACTTTAAGAAATGCAAATCTTTTGTTTTAAGTACACACATGATCACTAAAACCTGGAGGCAGGTTTCAAAGTTACCAGGATGACAAACTCTATAGACAGACTGATTACTTTTTATAATATTTCAGACACTATTGGCTAATTTTGCTCTCCTTCATGAACTTCTAACTGGCTTCTAACAAAATAAAGAAGCCATATATAAAATCGACATATGGTCAGTTTCTTCTAATGGGGGTTGTCATTAGTTGATGCTTATTTTGTACTGTAACAACCAAACTAAGATGTTTAGGAACCTGTGACTGCAGAGCTAAAAGGAGCCAAACCATATTGACCAATGATCTTAAAGATGCCATCCCTATATCCTTGGAGGGTCATCATGATATTGACAGACTTCAGCAACTATAGGAAGCTTGTTTCAATCTTCTTACTAGAAATAACATTTGATTCCAGCTGCCAGTTATCCTTGTGAAGCATAAGGAAAGGATGATCTAATAATCAGCTAGAGGATACTGATTTATGTGTGCAAGTGTGCTTTTTTTCTCTTGATGTGTGTAGGGGCTATTACTACAATCTATTGCAGGCTGCCTTGAAAATAATTACATTGAAAAGCAAACTGTAACTCTTCAATATGCACACATTCATAAACTCGATTAGGTTAGATTAGAGTCTGAAGAATTTATCTGAAATTGGATATCATCCTGTCTGGTGCTTCAGAACACTTTAATAGAAAAGGAGAAGGTTGTCTCAGTTCATTAATATTGCTCTTCCAAGAGTAAACATTTTAGATGAGATGCTTCTGCTCCCTACCTTGCCTCACTTCTCCAGAATGAAGGACCAATTAGAGGTTGTTTCTGAACACATACTCTACTTTGAAGCTTTCTGACCACGCTATATTAAATGATGATTAGAATGTCTAAATAATAGACATACATCTTAGAGGTGTTAGAAATGTAATACAGTGTTCTGGTTGCGGATGACACGATAAATAAAATCTTAGAGGTCATCACATTATAGCCTACTGTAGAAAACTGTTAGACATGCAGATGGTGTTCTGCATTATCATTGTTTTCCCTTTATCTTACAAAATGTGCACATAGGTTAAATGTGTACATAAACTATTGGTTTTGAGCTACTTGATCACACTGAAATCCTCAGTGTTAAATGGGTCCAACATCTGATTCCCCTGGGCCAATAAAGAATTTCAGAAATGTTTTGGCTTTCCATGTGGAGCAATAATCTCACAATTTTGTTCCATCATCACTTTGACTGATTCTTTCTTACTCTATTTTAGCAATTAGAATTACAAGGTGCAGAAGCACACTTCAGTTTTCTCAAGTCTGTTCTTGAGCTGAGTGAAAGGTAAAACAGCAGTAGCCTCAGATTAAATTCAATTTGACACATATTGTTCTCATTTATGCCAAATGAATTTTGTATCTACACCTAAGTGCACTTATGCATTTACCCCAGTTTAACAGAGGCACAGACTTGAATCTTACTGAGTGCCTCCTAAAAATGACCCCAGTGCAAAGTAGATATTACATGCAAATTTAGGTAACATAGATTTTTAAAAAACCCTCTCATGCTTACCATTTCCTTTGGCATGGAGGTGGAAAGTGAAGAAACTGTGCCTCAAAGGTCATCCACACTGCAGAATTGTAGCAGAATTAATTGCTATAGCCCCATCCTACAGAATCACAGGATTTTTAGTTTATTGTGGTATAAGAATGCTCTGATGGAGAAAAGTAAATATCTCACAAAATTATACTTCCTGAAGGTCCTTCTACACCTGAGGCATCCAAATTATTCCTCAGGCTAATCTGAAATGACATACCAAAACCGGGATTTTCAGATTTACTTTGGGTTAAAAAAGCCCCTGCAAAGATCTGGACCTCTCAATAAGGTCCTGATCTTTGCAGATATGGGTCCTGTGGGGATTGACTATCAGGATCACCTTCTGCAATCCAAAGAGTTAATTCCCACTGCTGTCCCAGTTTTTTAGACTGAAGAAGCAAATCTTTTCTAGAGATCTCCTGTCATGTTTTGAGTGAAAACGGGGGGGGGGGGGGTGAGATGCCCCTACAGATTGACCTCTGATGGACCAAGGAGGCATCTAGCCACCCTTCACATCGAAATTGTGGGGTTTGGGTCTGCTGTCTGGCCTAAATCTCTGGAGGAATCAGGACTAATCTGGAAAAGCCATCAGTCCTATAGCATTGAGCTATAATTCTGCTATAATTCTGCAGTGTGCATGCATCCTTAATTAATGCCAGAAGAGATAATATTTCATCTTACCATGCTGAAAGAATTTCAACATGCTCTGTATACTGTAGTGGGATAGACTTAAGGGAAGGTGCTAATTTGACCTATTTGGCTCTCCAGTTTGGTCCTTGGACAACCCACTTTCTATATTCAATCCTCTTTCACACTTCTGAGCTATTGGCAAACATATTTCTGACAGTTGATTTCATCACAAAGATGGAGTGCATAAGAAGTTTAAGTGTAGATCTAACTGCCATGTGAATATCTCTGCAGCTCCTGTAATAACTCCAATATTTAAAAGTATGGTGAAATAGGATCTGATGAAGACAGAGTGTAAAAAGTCCTTCTCCTAGACTAGGAATACACTAAAAGGGTAATTAATTGATTTTTGGCACCCAAATCAGTAAATCCCAAAATTTTTCCCAGCAGTAAAAATGTAATAACAACAAATAGGAAGGAAGGGGGGTATGGGGAAAGGAATCCCTTTTTTTAGAGCTCTACTTAAGCTTCGCCAAAAGTAGCATGTTAATAGTATCTGACTTGATATATGTCATACATTACACAGTCATGTTATCTTGTAGCCACACACATACACCACCATCACCAAATTTTGGAGCAAAAGCAATTGACAGGTTAGCATTAGAAATAGGAAGGAAGACAGATTTAAATTTAAGCAAATCTAGAAACTCAAAACTGGGCTGGAGACTGAGGTGTGACTATAATGAGGATAAAATGAGGATATTTCTTCCCTTAATGAGAATTCTGCCCCTAAATGAATTTTTCAGTCTGTCCCCAGATTTCTAGTATTGCAGGAACAGTTAGAAAGGGAATGCAAACACAGAAAATATAATAGTTTTGGTGTGAATGATTTTGAATCTCACTCTCTGCAAAGTTAGAATTTGGAGACAGAAAGACAGTTTAATTCAGGGAGCCAGAATTTTTATTGGGGGAGATATCTTGATCACCCCTATTAAAACAGCTTAATTGGCTGCCAATAAGTTACCGAGCCAAATTCAAGGTGCAGGTCATGACCTATAAAGCCCTAAATGGTTCAGGCCCCGCCTTTCTCCACGATTGCATCTCCTTCTATGAACTGGCACAAGCTCTAAGATCTTCCGGGGAGGCCCTCCTCTTGGTCCCACTACCGTCTCTAGCATGGTTGGTGGGGATGAGAGAGAGAGCCTTATCAGTGGTGGCCCCCCGCCTCTGGAACGCCCTTCCAAGGGAAATAAGACAGGCTCCATCCCTCCTCTCCTTTCATAACAGCTTGAAGACCTGGTGGTTTCAACAAGCCTTTGAAAATGACCAGTTCTAACTCTGCCCTACACATTGTCGAATAGGGCCTTATTCTTCCTACCAATTACCCAGATCATTTCCTCTAATCGGCTCCGGAATGAACAGCCACAGACCTATACCTAGTATTATTGTTGCCTGCCATAGCATTGCACTTAATTCTCGGGTCCCCTGGAATTTTTGGGCTTGCACAAATCTTGCCCCGGCCTTTTTAAATTTTTAAATTGCCTTGAACAGGCAGGACTCTTTTAATATATGTGTGTTATGGTGACAATTTTTATGCTTATATTCTGTTTTGTTAATCTTATGGTTATGTTGTTTTTACTTTGTATGTTTTGTGATGTTACCTGGGAACCGCTCTGAGTCCCCTCTGGGAGATGAAGCGGTATATAAATAAAGGATGATGATGATGATGATGATGATGATGATGATGATGATAATTGATCTCTTCCCCTCCCTCCCCCCTCTCCACAAAATCACATTATTTTGTGATCCAGTGCAGGTACTTATATTACTAACATTTGTACTTCAGTATAACGGAAGTGGCACATTGGTGAAACAAATTTAATGTAAAAGCGAAGCGGAATTGTTCCATTCACACATGGCTCGCCTACAGGTTCATTGAAAAGAAGTCTTAACAATGGCTTATTACCGTATTATTAAAAAGTTTTGTAAAAAAATAAATAGCCCATCTTTGCATTAGCCTGCAGTGATGTGATTTCAGAGTTCTTTGAACTCTCTAGGGCACAGAATTAAAGTGGCAGCTCCCCACTGAGTTTAATGCAATTGAATCCTATTTGTGATTTACTGTGGAAAGAGAGCTCATCATTTCTTGCAAAAATAAAGTTTTGGTTTGAAATGAATTCTCTGTGTATGTTTTGAAATACAAGGTTAAATTAACTATTCTTTTCCCATGTGAACAGTTTGCAGTTCATTACTCAATATGGCACATGCCCAATACTTCTTTTAAAATCAAACAAGCCTCTTTTTTCAAAAAGGCTTACTTGGGAAAAAGCAGGTGATCTTGTTGTTGGTAAAGAGATTTTATGTGTGTTTAAGAAACAGAACCAAGATTAAAAACACCAGCAACTTACCAGCGGTGTTTTCGCAAACATTTTCCCAACTGTTAAAAAGAACTCTCTTTCTTCAACATTTTATTTGTAGTTGTCGTAATATAACTGTTAATTGTCTATGCTAGTGACATCAGATTTCTGCTTCATTGTGGCCAGAGAAGCTGAGAGAAAAGTCAAGGAGCCCTTGAAGATGTGATTCAGAGTGCATCTATACTGTAGAATTAATGCAATTTGACACCAGGTGAACTAAGTTGGGGGAGAGTTGAAATTCTGCCACAGGATTTTAGTTTTCCACTGACTTAAGGGCTGTCAAGACAGTTGGGCCGGTTTTCAACCAGAACCAGCCACAACTGCCTTGACTGCCATCCTGTGTTTCCTAGTTTCAAGCAACCCAGGGGCATGGGATGGCAGTCCCTGTGTTTCTTCCCCATGTTCCAGCGATCCCCAGCCATGGCACAGCACATAACTGCTTTCCAGCTTTCCAGTATTCTGCCAAATATCAGGCAGAGTACTCGCAAACTTAAAGAGAAGAGAAAGGGGAAGGGTTGACTCCTCTCCCTTCTTCATTTGTGCCAGTGCTCCACCTGATGTCAGGCAGGGTTCCAAATAGCAGGCAGGTGCCATTGCTATGGCTAATCCTAATATGGGGGTGGGGGACCACTGGAGTGACTGTGCAGTGACACCAAACATTTTTCAGCATGGCTCCTGCCTCTGAGGCAGTTGAAACAATCCCAGTGTGTCATGAATGACTTTTCAATTGCTTTAATGCATAGGTTCTTTTTATTGCAATTTCCAATATGAGAGGTGTAGAGATGTGTTCATTATAAAGTGTTATTTATAATGTTTATTATAGAGTGTTTAATGTACTGTGTTTAAACTGCATTTATGTATTACATTTATTGCCATGGCCTAGCTGTGAGGGATAGGTTGCCATGGTGACAAGACAAGGCAGAAGAGGAGGTGGGCGGAGCTTAAGGAGAAAAAGGTGGGAAAGTGGCAGTTAAGCTCCAGTCCGGTGGAGGAGACCCGGAGAAGAGCAGAGCCAGTTAAGGGCTCTGGGAAATAGCAGAGTCAAGAAAGGACTCTGGGGGAAAGTAGTTTAGTCCGGTGGAGGAGACCCGGAGAAGAGCAGAGCCAGTTAAGGGCTCTGGGAAATAGCAGAGTCAAGAAAGGACTCTGGGGGAAAGTAGTTTAGTCCGGTGGAGGAGACCCGGAGAAGAGCAGAGCCAGTTAGTTAGGGCTCTGTTGTGAAGCTGTGAGAATTCAGCAGTTCTTAGAATTTGTGAATATTTCTTCAGCAAGAGAGCTGAAGGTGTTACCTTGTTAGATTACTTAGGTTAAAGAATCTAACAGAGGGGGTTTTAAGGATCGCCAGTAAGGAAAGACTGGTGATCAGTGGTTTGTTCCGAGTATAGGGCAAACAGTGTGGACATTCACAATAGGGAACTCTGGAATAGTATAAGCACTTCACTAAAGAAGGAGTTTGTAGATTTGTAACATTCAGAAGCCTGAAAGTATCTCAAACCAGCCATTTTGTAACATCAAGCCTTGTGCCAAGTTCAAACTCTCAAAACTGCAACAATTACGTTCTGTTAACAATAAAACTTGTTCTCTTTTTATTTCAAACCTGCCTCCTCCATTGCTGTTATGCTTGGTGCATTCCACACTACCAAAATCACCTCACAACCCAACTAAAGATAAACAGAGACATAAACCAGCGTCTCTAAACATATTGGTGGCAGCTTAATTGATATTTAAAAGAAGGTTCCTCACAGAATATTGGTGGCATTAAAGAAGATTAGTACTTCCTCACATAATTTTTGGTGGCATTTTAGTGAGATTAGCGCTGCTTCTTTACATTTTTGGTTGACAAGCGGTGGGATTAACGCTTCGTTACAGAGGGTATATCAGATTACAGAAAAAAACATTTAGACATACAGCCATACAGATTGTATGCAACTACATTGGATTTACAATTACATGGTATAGCGAAATTAGAGCTAGCGTAGAACAAAGGCTGATCCTAAGTGACCGAATTACTTGGTAGTAATAGCCGCCACCACCTCAGAATTGTTGGCCTGAGGAACCAAAGGGTGTGAATGTATTATAGGTAATAGATGTTTGAGCACTTGATTTTCTATGGCTTCTTCCACTGGATGACTGGATTTTAAAAATGTGTTGAGAGAATGAGTTCTGAGGGAAACGAATGGATTGAGGCATACAACAGTTAAAAGTTAACTAAGAAAGACTTTATTTAAACTTTATATATTAACAACAACTCGTTGGAAATGAGTGGTACAGAAGCTTGATTCAGTTGCAGTAACTTGGTTGCTTATAACAAACAGTTCCCCTGACAGAATAGCTTTTACAGCTGTGAGTCCCTTTAACAAACTGTTCTATCTTTAGACACAGTTTCTCTTAGAGCACAGACTCCAGTCTGCCTCACTCACTGGGCTATAAGGTATCTTTAAACCTCTCCTAAGTTTAATAAGACACAGCTCTCTTTTACTAGTCCTCTCAACGTAGTAAAACTCTAGCTTAATGTCTTCACCTTATTCCCAAACCTATAGGCTCACTAAAAGCTCTTCTTCTGTCAGTTCCCTGCTGAAACTTCCTATCTCAAAATTCACAACCTTCTCTTTCTCTAGTCTAAACCCTTCTTCTCTGTTAAAATCCCTTCTCTCTCTCTGTCAAACAAGACAGCTGCTTTCCCTCTCTAAGCTGACACCACCCCCAATTGCTACACCCAATCAGGAGTCAGCCTGACTCCTCCTCCTGCTCTCTTGAATACCAAGATGCCAGACACTGCTATGCAGGCTTCGGCCTAGCCGACTAAAAGGTAGATCTATCACACATGGCTAACAAACAAACAAAGGAGAATTATATTTTCACTCAACATTCATAACACATGTACACACATTCATCCTCAGGTATTCAAATATTACAATATAATTTCCTCCCTCCTTGGAGAAGCACCTGTTAGGCCAGACATTGCTTCCCTGAAGCCTGCCAACATACAGTTCCAAAACTTCTATAACTTTAAAATGCCAAAACTTCTTCACTAAGCACAATGCCAAGGACCAGATCTATGTTTTCCATACAGCAGAACCTGACTCCCTGCATAAAACCTAAGACTCCAAAAGCACACTTCTTCCTCTTCCCTTGAAGAAGAAGCCCCAGACTGCTCCCGTGCAAATGTGCCACTATCCATAGATACACTATCTCTCTCCCATGGAGCAGAGAATAGCGGGTGGAAAAGACTCCTCTGGCCTGCCACACTTTGAGCATTATTAGACTGAGTCTTTTATAGGAATATTCTGTTGATGTGGTCCCAAATTTGTAAATGAATGATAGATGTCTTCCATCCTCGATCCATCTCAGTTTCCTGGCCAGTTGTTGACTCTTCTTGATTGGTGTAGATGTTATGTCGACTTCCTTCTCAACATTGTAAACATTTCTGTTATCACTGTCCCAATTCTTATCAGAGTTTACGTTTCAGTTCTTATTAGCAACTTTTAATTACAGTCCAGCAAGCAGGTAGTTAGTCATTGCAGACCTGGGTCTTTTACTGGTGTTTCCAAAATTATTACCTCCATACATCCTTCCATTCATTCCCATACATCATTTAATTCACAAATCTGAGAACTCCATGTAGACTTGATCTGGCATTCAGGCTGCTAGATCAGGGCCACATTCAATGTCAGTATAGAAGGGCTGTGTTGGAACTGTATAAGTCCCAGTTCCTTTTGTCAAGCTTTCTCACCCACGGGTTTAGAGTATATTATTTATTTATTTATTTCGGTTACTTCTACCCCGCCCTTCTCACCCCGAAGGGAACTCAGGGCGTCTTACCAAAGCAAGGCACAATTTGATGCCCGCATCACATAACAGCAATAAAACAAAATAACATCAATTAACAGTTAACAACAATTCTTGCATTACAACCATAAAACCAATAAAACCAATACAACCAATTTCTCCTCATTGACGGTCAGCATTCGCTATCTCATAGTTCAAATTCCAATTCCACAATTGTCAGTCCTGTCAGTCCTATTTGTCTGTCAGTCCTGTCAGTCCTATTTGTCTGGTTGTCAGATTGCCCAAAGGCCTGGTCCCACAACCACGTCTTTACCTTCCTCCTGAAGGAGAGGAGGGATGTTGATGCCCTAATTTCCCCCGGGAGTGAGTTGCACAGGTGAGGGGCCACCACTGAGAAGACCCTGCTCCTCGTCCGCACCAAACTCACTTGTGATAGCAGTGGGGTCGAGAGCAGCCCCCCCCCCCCGATGATCTCAAATTCCGGGATGGGACGTAGATACGTTCGGGCAGATACACAAGACCAGAACCGTACACGGGTTTTGTAGGTCAAAACCAGCACCTTGAATTGTGCTCAGAATTGAACCGGCAGCCAGTGGAGCTGACACAACAGGGGGGCGGTGTGCTCCCTGTATGTCGCTCCGGTGAGCAATCTGGCTGCCGCACGCGGGGACCAGTAGAAGTTTCCGAACAGTCTTCAAGGGCAACCCCACGTAGAGTGCATTGCAGTAGTTTTAGTTGTGCAAAAGCTCTCCCGGCCACCACTGAAACCTGGGGTTCCAGGCTCAGCGATGAGTCCAGAATCACTCCCTAGCTGCGAACCTGAGTCTTCAGGGGGAGTGTAACCCCATCCAGCACAGGCTGTATCCCTATACTCTGATCGGCCTTACGACTGACCAGTAGGATCTCTGTCTTGTCTGGATTCAGTTTCAATTTGTTAGCTCTCATCCAGTCTGACACAGCAGCTAAACACCGATTCAATGTCTGGACAGCCTCCTTGGTGACAGGTGAGAAGGAGTGACAGATCTGGACTTCATCTGCATATAGATAACATCTCAGTCCGAAACTCCAAATGATCTCCCGAATGATATTAGTTTTTATGTTAGTTTTATGAAGGTGGGAGTTTAAGCAAACCCTTCTTGGTTTGCATCAATAAGTTTGCCAGCCCCTCTGTGTGATGAAAGAGAACCATTTTAGATCAGTTATACTATAATATACTAAGTTACATTATGAGGGAGAAGAAGATCTAACAAATAGGGATAGAATTTTTTGCTAATATCATTTTTGAAGAAATGAATGAGTAATGTAGAAATTGTCTTCTTTTTTTTTTGCTTCATGCAAAGCAGACTTTCTGTACTAGTAAAAGCATTTTCTATGCAATAAATAATATTTTCCCATAGATATATTGCTTTATGTGACACACACACACACACACACATAGTGCAGGAAATGTTGTAGTTGAAGAGTCATTCTGTCCAAATTATCATGTGGTATTATTATGCAGGAAATAGCATTTTCCTGCAACATAGAAAATGCAGTTTCTTTTGTATAAAATGCTGTTTCCCTGAAAAAATAAAATGTGCAGATTTGGCACAAAATAAATTTCAAATTTCAAAGATTCTCATTAGTCCAGCATTCTTATCAGCATGGTTGCTGGTTATTTAAAAATGATGGCCAAGATCCTGCATTGTCAGGTACAGTGACATTAGCTCATGTCCACCCCGTCCACCCGTCCACCCCAGATATACTTAAGAAATTAAGAATTATCTGCAAACACAAATTGAGTTTCATTTTTATATCTCAAGGAATAGGTACAGGAAGCTTGCACTAGGACATTAAAATTGACATCATGACGAAGCTTTATATTGTCATTTTGTTCACTGTATGTTAGCTCCATACTAGCTGAGATCACTTAATAAAAGGGGGGAAAAAGTCTTAAAACAAAAACAGAAGGAATAGGTTAGGAAAACAGTTCCAAAATGCAGGAGGTCTGGAGAATGTTATTTTAGTCTATCTCTAGAGCACAGACTTTGCCTTGGACTTCCTTGAAAGCAAAAACGTAGCTCAACTGTAACGTTTTCTGCTTGGAGGCAAGGTTGCTGAGAGGAACTTATGTCAAAATGCACCATTCATTGTTAGTTTCTTTTAAAGACATTTTTTTTTAGGATCACTCAAAGAAGTAGTCATTAAGAAGCTTGGGCACGTAGCTGCTTGTAGAAACATTCATTTCTTACAGCCATCATAAAAGTCTCCTCTGCCCACTTAACAGACAACACACACAGAACACTGCATTCTCAATAGTATCATTACTCTCAGTTCTCTGAAATCTTCACTGCTTTGCTTTCCAAAGAGATGAGAGAATATTTCCTCAAACTGAAGAGAGAGAGAGAAAAATAGCCAGGCATATTGCCTAACTCATCATGAGAAGGAAGTAGGATATTAGAGGCCAAATGATTTCATGCAGAAATCCCACATGAATTTCTGCAGAGAATAATTTTCCAAAGCACTTTGGGATGTGCAATTACTGACCATAAAACCTATGCAGAAAATTTCACTTTCTTTTGTAGCAAGAAGAAAACTGCAGAAATTATTAATTTTTCTGTTTTTCCAGGATTGAAGGGGCTTTTAATGTTCACTTTAGCAGATTCATTTGGTGTGCTTACTGATTTTGACCTTATAGGTAATCGGTTGTTTTTAGCAAATTAAAAGTTGATAATTATTGGTAGGACTTTTACCTTGGAAGGATCTTTGCCTTGTGTCAGTCCCATTTCAGTAAGTATTAATGTTGCTCACTACATTAGAGGATACAGATATATTTTTCCATGTCTTAAACGTACTTGTGGAAAATTATATTTAAAGAAAACATTTAAATAACTACTTCACAGACCTGATGCAACATTCTGGAATAGCAGAAAGTAAAGTAATAATGTTCAAATTGATAGTATTTACATAAAAATTAAATTAACCCCTCCTTTAAGGCTACATCTGAGCTGAAGATTCTGAAATATATGCTTTATGGTTAGATGGTGTATATCTTAAATGTAGCTATTTATGTGAGAAATAGGGCATTTTGCGGACTATTTAACACAATTTATGCTCATAGAAACTCTTTCCTGAGTTACCTAGCACAGATGTTTCTATAATTGTGATACATTTGGTAAATTTAATGTTCAATTGGGCTCAAAATTTCTCATTTCTTAAGTAGAACTGTACTAACATCAAATCTGCTTGTGGTACAAAGTATTGCGAACTCCCACTGTGAAATAAAGAGACCAAACACAGAAAATGGATCTAAAGGGCCATTTCTTTACCTATTCGTTTATAACTTCTGAAATTACATTTGAACAAAAGCAATGTTAAGGGGAATTCACCTGTAAATGACTTAACACTTATGTTATTAGCAACCTAGTGAGAATTGTCCTTGGGCTTGGTGTCACTCCCTTAGACCACCCCATAGGAAATGCAAGCACCATAGATCCTGAAACCCAATCAAATTGGCTGCACCTCTTGGCAATCATCACTGGAAGGTCATCCTGAGGGCCCTCCCTCCCAAACTTCATAGTTTTTCAAGAATAAAACCTTCATTCCAGCCTTAAGGACATCCTGTTATTGCAGGCCCCTGTCCTCCAAAACATATAGGAATTGTTAGGGAAGTCAACCCTTCACTCCCTGGGGGGTGGGGTGCTATGGTGCCTACTGGGACTATCCCACCTCTTCAATGCCACCAAAAGGGGCATGCATGCATCTAGTCCCTTTCCCCCACCAGGCCATTTAACAAGCACTTTATCCCTCTTTTAAGTCATAAACAAATAACACATTCCCCTACTCCAAGAGGTGTATTCCATTGGTCCTCTACAATTCTGGCCATTTAAAGAAAATATCTGTGTGGGGAATCACCAATCCCCCAGTTTGCACCATGGCAAATTTCATATCCCAGTTGACCTTCCATCAGGCCAAATCAAGCTTTTTTGGATTACAATCCCCCTGCCACCTTAAATATGGCAAAAGTGACAACCGGGAAATCTGTATTCAATGCCATCAATGTCTGATGTAAATCCTTCAGGTCTTGCAAAATTAGTATTTTCCCCTTCAGTAGGCCCAGATCATTGCTACCAAGCTGAGGGTTTGCTGAACAAGATATGGACAGAGCAGAAGGATGGGGTAGGTTTAACAGCAAAATATGGCCATTCCCATCAAGACCCAGCATGTGTGGCAAGGGCTGATGGTCTCTCTTGAAGGAAAAGCAGCCCTCATACTACTGGTGGAAAGGCCACAGAAAATACATGGAGCAGACCTAGAGTGATTTTCAATTAAAACTGACCTCGGTACTTGATCACTGTTACAATAAAGATGGAGGACAAACAACAAGGTCTGTCCCAAGGCAAAGCCGTGAGAGACAAGAAACACGCATGCCCTCACACACAAGGTCAGACAGTGGGAAGCTACCACTGTATATTATAGGTTCTTTTGCTGCTATCAAATATTTATTTAGATTTCTTATGCTGCTACCAATTTATTATTTCATAGTCCACCCCCTTCAAAAGAATATTTAAGAAGCCACACGAACTCTTCAGGTGAAATAAAACAAGAATATGATGTTTATTTTGTTCTTGAACAGTAAATAAGCGTAGTGGTTTCAATTGATTAACAAGCTTTACTTAGAATAGTAATGTAACTTGAGTTCCTTAAAAGCAAAGTTCCACACACAGGAATACAAACATGTTATTTTGAACCTTTTGAACCTTCTTTCCTCACCAGCACTCTAATCACTATAGAGGCTTATTACAGTTCTTCTCCTCATTGAAGGCTTTAACTATATTCCTCAAACAGGTATCTTTCATAGTTCCCAAAATCATTCCCAAAATCCTTCCTTCCTTCCTCTTCAAAATTCCTAACTATTCTTCCAACACCAAACTCCCAACAGAACTAAATTATGGCTGCCTTTGCTCCTTCTCTTTCCTTCTGGATCTGCCCATCTCCAGTTGCTAAGCATTTCCCTCCAATTTCATCACCCAATCAGACCACACTTCTGGTTATGAGGCTGCCTGATGGCTCCAGTTTGAATGGCTGTCAGAACTGTATAAGATGTCTTGCATTACTCTGTATCTTTATGCTTGTACATTCTGCAGACCCTCCGGCATGATTCTATAGTAACATTTTTGCAGAAGTCATACATTTCAAATGTTGTTGTGTGCATTCAAATGATTTATGACTTAGGCATCCCTAAGGCAAACTTTTCATGGGATTTGGGGTTTTGCTTGTTCTTGCATCCTTTTTAGCTGAATCATAACAAACCTGTGGCTTGTCTTAAACTAGGTCAATTTGTTTTTCTGTCATGGCCTCTCTGGGTTAGCTTATGCTTGCCAAGCACAGATCCTCTTATCCACAGTCCTAGCTAAAATCACTACAAATCATTTGTCTTGTTAGAGTCAATGCTTCTGCCTCAGGTTTGGTTATGGGAGGGGGGGGGGGGAGAGATAATATGTCCAATATGTGAATTGTCCAAAATCATCCAATCTGTTTCTACGGCAGGATGGAGAATCTGAACCCTGGGCTCCAGAGTTGTACTCTATTACTCAAACCACTGCAATACACTAGGAATGACAGAGAATTAATGAGGACTGCTCCTGCCAAACTGGGGCAGATGGTGACTATGCAAATCCAATTAAAAGCCATCCAAGTTGATCACCATATCCTATAACACAGCCCACACAAAAAAGAATTCTTTCTGTCTTGGCTTTTAGGCAATCTCTTGGGTTGTTTGGAGCACTGATCCAGAAAATTGCATTGGACAGATAAACTCTTGTTTCTTAGATATGGTTTTCATGATTTTTCTATAGGCATGCAGGTGAAGACTGATAGATGGCATGTGTCATCTATCTGAAACTAGGGATGATAGGGAAAACTGTTGCCATTTTTGGAATCAGCAGGTAAAATATACCCAGAAACAGATCTAACATGTGTGGACAGTGTAATAAATAAGCATGTGCTTTCTTAATGTCTTATTGTGTCTGTAATGAATTTACCAGTCAGGTAGTACATACACTGATTTCTTTTCAGAACTCTATCTACAAACTGTATTTTAAATACTTTTGCTTACTGATGATTTTTATCATTGTGAGGATTTTAGTGAATTTATGTTGAAATTCATTTTTGATTTTTCAGTTGTTTTAATTACATCATGAGCACTGTTGTTATTTAGCAGAAAGACATGAATAAAATGTAAAGGAATAAATACATAAATTATTGACCAAGAATTACTAGAATGATGTCTATAATTCTCAGTCATAGTAGCATGGGCAACTTTCCAAATGAACTACTCCTGCCATAATATTTTAATAGTTATCATTTAGATGAGGAGTTTGGAACTGAAGTCAAACAACATATAGAGGGTGATAATTGTTCCAGCTCTGTTTTATAAGTGTCCCTTCATAAGCACAAATTGTCTTGCATAGTTTTAGTCATCCTGACACACACCTACATATTAGTATTTCACCCCAAATTAATTGTACACCACAAAGCTATCTGCTTCTTGTGGTGTTTTATGAACAATTTAATGCCAGATAACAGACACAGGTTAATGCTAACTAATCATTACAAACATCAGTCTCTTCTTGTAATGATATTAAATATGGGGTAGATTAAATGATGCTTGTCTTAAACTCAATTACAGCCAATCAATATATCTCAATGTCTGTCCTAGAATGGTTTTACATGAAAAAATTAAACTCATTTGTTTTAATTAACTGAGTAAACGATAAATGTCAAAAAGATTAATTACTATTTGAAAAGACCTATATAAATACAGTTATCAATCCTATTTCATTTGCTATACCCATTGCAGTTTAAAAAGCATAGTGGTGGTTAATCATGTCTTCTGAACTGATGCACCCTACAATTATCTGCATTTTGGATGTTCATGATACATAAGCCAAGTAGTCTTAAAGCACACAAGACCATATGTTCAAAGTTTTTGATAATAAATATGTATTAGCCTATGAAATACAGAGGGGAGGGTTGATGGTTTCACCTGGTTCAGAGTAGAGTTTACTTCTCTTTAAAGGAGAAAATAACCTCCCGCCTGGAGTCTGCAATCTTAGTTGAGTCTCAGGTCCCTCCTACACAGGCCTAAAATGCAGACTAGGAAACAGATTAGCCTTCTGTGATCCCAGTGCCTATTTCCACAGCAATCCCTCCTCCCTAGGTTCAGGTGGGATGGCCTCCCCTTGTTGACCTCCATTTCCTACTCCACTTCCCAGAGGAAGACTTCAACAAGGCCTGAATCCTTTTCTCCTCTCCCTTCTCCCTCCAACAGCTAACAGAGGGCCTTGGAGAAGAAACCCCCCTCTCCTCCCCAAAGCCCTTTCTGGCTCTTAAAATGGAGGAGGAGGAAGAAGAAATGCTTCAAGTCTCAATTGGAACCTTCCTCTGGTAAGTTGAGGTCAGAGAGGGGAGGCTGGCAGTTTCCCTGCATTCCCTTGCTGATCTAGGATCAGCAGCATGGGTAGTTATCTAAACGCCACCCCTCCTAAATTCTGGGGTTTGGGGCTGCTGTTTGGACTAAATCCCAGGATAAACTTGGATTTAAAACCTTTGCTTCTTTTGGAATTTCACTCTGTCTGGAAGGGCCCTTAGATGATAGCAGTGGCGCTAATAGGGAGATGGCTTTCTATAATTTATATTGCAAACCAACTGCAACAACTAAACTCAGACAAAGATTTGTGTTTTGGAAAATCCCTCAAATATGACAATGAAGATAGTTCACATAGGATCTATAGAATCATACAAGGTCCCTGGTCATTTAGGGCACTTCCATGCAGCTCCAAAATCTGCTCTGAAGCAAATTTTAGCTTTGGCATTGATTTCTGTCCTCACTTCACCCTCCCCCAAAAAAAGCTGGGCTTTCTGGGGGGGGGGGCATGAGGCCACCTTGAAGGCTCTCAATTTCCCCCTAAAAGTTCCAGAAAAGTTGGCTGGCTGCCATAACTTTCCTCCTCATTTCCTCCTGGCATGAGAAAATGACACCTGAAAAGATTGGAAGGGAAAAGAGGAAAATCGCTTTTCTCTCTCCTCCCCCCCCCCCCCCCCAACATCTCCTTGTTTGTCGAGGCCACAAGAAGGAAATTATGGCAGCCAGGTATCTTTTCTTTAATTTTTAGGGAAAAATTATGGGCCTGGGAGGGCAAAGCTCAAAAGATGTGAGATGGCAATGAGACGCACCCCTGGGTAGTCCCACAAGTACCCAAAAGTGAGTCTACACAGGTCCAATACCCCATTAAAAGTGGGCCTTTCAGGAAGGCTCATATCTAATGGGGTATCAAATTAATTCAGAGACCTTGGTTTGTTCAGAATTAATTCATTTTGAACAAGAGGCGTCGTTTGGATGCCTCCAATAAAAACTGAGACAGGTCCTGGTTTTTGGGCCTATCCGGATGGGCCCTTAGTCTAGTTCTTTATTAATGGGAAAATCCACTGCTGAAGTACCCTTGAGAATTGAACATGTAGCCTCTGTTTCAAAACTCCATTGAAGGATAGTTTGGCAATTCTGAGTTTATTGATTCTACTGTTTAGTAGGTATTGTTGGCCCCATCTAAACTGCCATATAACGGTCAGTATATACTGGGCATGGGCAGCAAACTTTGGCCCTTGAGGTGTTTTGGAGTTCAACTCACAGAAATCCCAGCCAGTTTACTGGCTGTTAGAAATTGTGGGAGTAGAAGTCCAAAACACCCGGGGGGGGGGGGCAAGTTTCCTCATGCCTGGTGTAGATTCATTTAATGCAGTTCAATGCAGTTAAAATGCATTATATACACTGACCATATAATGGAGTTACCATATAGTATGGAGGAGGGGGGGGGGGGCTAATCAGGAAGTTATTTTAATGTTTATTTGAATTTCCTTCTTACTGGTTTGTTCCAGGGCAAGCCTGCACTGGTCACTTAAACCTGGTCCAAATGTACTTGGCTAAAACTGTTGTGTTACCACATTGGTGTCCAGTACAACACTTGTCATGCAGTACCATAACCTCACACTCCCTATGGCCAGTTTTGCTTCCAACGGGCCACAAAACTCTGTTCAAGTTTCTGATCATTGTGGATCCCACTGCTGATGTCAGAATGGAGTGCGTGCATAACCAGGAAGAAGGAAGGGAGATCACAACATAGTGCAAATGGGACCAAAAACAAATAAATCTTACCTTGTCATAGTTTGAAACTGCCTTATGTGGTCAGAGTAGACTCATATAATGCAGTTCAACAAAATTAAACTGCATTATATGAGTCTACACTGTCCATATAATGCTATTCCAAACAGCATTATATGGCAGCATAAATGGGGCCAGAGAGATAGAGACAGACAGGCAGACAGATATAGAATTGTTTTCAATTATATATTTCTTTGTGTTATAGTTCAATATATGCATTTTTCATTTTTTTATACTTACAAAGTGACAATATTTGAACATTCTTGTTTTATGATACCTATAAGGATTTTAGTCAAGGATGTAATTTATTGTCCTATATAAACTCTGTTATCTGTAATAAGAGAGCCCAGCAAGCAAATCATGTTCTTAAGGAATATTCATATTAAAAAATAACATTAGATTTTAAAATTCAACTTCATCTCAGTTTTTTAAAAATACTCTTTCTGATATTGGCAATATATTTTGGATGGATAAAATCCAGCTCTGTTTACATGTCAGAGACTGGCCCTAGAGGATGGACAATTAGTGTAATAAAAACACATCTTGAATTTTGCCAATGCATGTGCAGCCTGAGAGGGTCTGACAGCATTTTAACTAAACACTGGCATAGCAGGTGTCTGAAAACCCGATGATACACTTCTCTTCTCCCCAGAGAGAATGAGAAGTGAGGGAGAGAGAAATGCTACTAATACACAACTGTAAGACTCAGGGCTACTTGGTAAGCAACAGAAGACACTGGGTGTGAAGGAGTCATTATTAAACTGCTGCCACCAATTGTAAAGAAGACTATATTAATGCCACCGAATACCACCAATTGTGAGGGTGCACGTGGTAAAGCACCCACTGCCACCTTATCTATGAGGGAAGCCGGGCAACGATCAATATCAGCCTAGGAACTATTTTATAAAGGGACTGTTTCTGGCTGACTTTATTATTGCAGGCTGTTCAACTTAGAAGAAACTGTATCAGGCAAGGCTTGAGGAAAAAGTAACAAGTTTATTTTAACAGGAGTATAACAATGTATAACTGTTCTTCAAAAGAGGCATAAATCTTGATGGTTACATTGGAAAGGTTTCATGAGTAAACTCAGGCAAACACTTCATAAGGTTTCACAGCTGGCACAACAGGCTTAAACCCAGCCAAACCTTGATTCTTAATTCAGAATCAACAACCCCCTGTCCTTCTCTGCAACCACTTTGGTCACCAATTGATTCCCTGAATCTCTAAGAGATTCAGTTTTTCCCTATAGCACACTGGCTACAGACACATTCCCTGAATCTCCACCAAAAGATTCAGTGTCTTTTTCAGCAGCTCTCCGGCCACTGACTGGATTTTTAAAACACAGATGCCTCCTGAAGAGGCGGTTGGCTCCGCCCCTGTTGCTATGGCAACTCAGCTAACGCCAAGCCACTCCCACAAAACATAACCTCCCATACTTACCATCCCTAAACCATTGTCCAAACTACACATAACCAAAGGAATAAAATTTACACATCGTCACACCTCCCAACCCATAGGGATTATTTTTGACTTTTCTACCAACTGGAATGGTCAAAAATAATTTGGATAATACCAACATCGTATAACTATATACAAACCATATTTTGATCACTTATCTAATAACATTCATATATGCAATATCAAAGTCTCACACTTCCAACATTTTTCCTATCTTTTTTGCAATATACTTGATTAATTTCCCTGTGACTCTACTGACATATATTCTCAGTATTTTACATATATCAGTCTTTTAATATCATTAAGTCCTTCAAACTTATGAGCATGTCTGAACAAGTTGAAGAGATTCAAGTCTCTACAGTCAATCACAGGCTGTTTACAATCAAGAGTCTCTTGGTCCTCCACGAAGTTACCACGCTGCTGTAGGAAATCTTCTCCCCTCTCTTCTTTTGCTGCTAGAGCATCTTCCTTCAGCCTGACCTTCCAATTATCAGGAACAGTTCTGCTTTCATTGAGTTTCAAGTCTCGAATAAAGGCTTGCTCCAACCTAGCCTCAGGTCTTAATGAAGAATGTGTAGTTCCTTGAACACCTCTTCTTGGTATTGAAGAGAATCCGCCACCGTTGGAAGAACAAACAAGAACATTGTCTTTCTCTATTGTAGTCTCATCACTGCTGTCTGGATGAACCTTTAAACCTTGGAACTGGAGATTTGTCTTTCTATCAAGACTAACATAGTCAGTGTATATCACTTTTCTTAACAGTCCATCAGCTTGATTTGTATCCTCTTTTTCCTCTGATATATGATGAGATCTTTTCTCTCTGTTTCCTTTCTTTTCATCTGTAGGCATTTCGAAGTGTTCAGGTTTAGTAACAAGAAGCTGATCCAATGTTTCATTCTCAGCAAACTGCCTCTCTTCTTTTCGATAAGTTTCACTTAGATTCTTAACTTTAATCACAGTTCCGATCTTCAAAACTTCCTTTGTGCGATCATCTGGAATCTCTGTAGTGAATGAATCAAGTTTGGAAGTTATCTTTACTTCAACTAATCTTTCAGATGTGTGGATTTTTTCTTCACAGAAGACTCTTTCTTCTGATTGTATTTCATTGTCTTTGTCAATGAACTCGGCAGAGTTAATTTCCTTACTTGTAGCTGAAGGCAATATATCTTTGAAAGTCAACGATTCTTTCAGCTCTTTTTTCTCCTCAGAATTTATCACTTGTTCTGCAGGAACCACTATCTCTACATTCTCATCACTGGCTCTATCTGGGTGCTCATCATGGTTCTGAGGTACCACACTTTGGGTGTAAGAAACAGCTGGAGACTTGTGGTCCAAAACTTCCCTGCATAGAACTTCATTTCTGATTACAAATTGGTTTGGTTTTTCTGGGGTTAACTCTGTCTTTTCGGTTTGAGTTGTATCAAACAAGGTCTGGAGTGTGTTCTCAGCCTTTTGTTCTCTAGAAATTTCATTTTCTCCTTTCATCCCTTGAACCAACTCAGTTACAATAGAGCTTGCTTCGGGTTTCTGTCCCAGAGGTTGACAGATGGGCAAACATGAAGTGTTTCGTTCTCCAGTCTGTTCCACAGTCAGGTCGTTTCCCTCTTTAGGTAACTCTGATATTTTTTTAATTCTTCTGGCCAGGTCATTTCCAATCAAGCATGAGTAAGGGATCTCTGAACTTATGGCAAAATCCCATATGCCTGTCCAATTGCCATATTTTATAGGTAAAGAGACCACGTTTGAAGTAATCGCTGGTCCTAAACCTTTTAAATTAATCTGAGAAGTAGGATTTTGATACTTCTCAGGTACCATCTTTGAATGAATTACACAGACTTCGGAACCCGTGTCTCTCCATCCATGTAATAGGTTTCCATCTATTTTGATGGGTTCCAAATAGTCATTTGGGACTGTGTTTAGCATCACAAACAAACACTGTCTTTCAATCTGTTCCCCTTTTTGAACCACCTCAGTGCAATCTTTCTTAGCACTGGGTTCCATTTCTTCTTCAGGGGTATTTCTTTTCCTAATGAAGAAGGTGGACTTCTCTTTTTTTAGGAGATTACATTGATACTTAAAATGTCCTAATTTTCCGCAATGAAAACAAGCCTTATTTCCCTCAGCACTGTTAGGCTGCATGGCGCCTGTCATCCTACAGGTGGTGTCTTCTACTGAAAAGCCTCTCCCTGGCTGACTGTGAGGGGATTTTTTAAATGGCGGTTGGGATTGTCTTGTTTCCTTTTTGACTCCTTCTTCTTCTTTAAATCCTTCCTTTAAAGTAATCAACTGGTCCACCATGATAGCTGCTTGTGTTGAAGTTTCAGGGTTTCTATCTTGTACAATCCATTTATAATCAAGGGGGACCTGTTGATAAAACTGCTCCTTTTGAATTAAGTTTTTGAGCTGCTGGAAGTCATTTACCTCAGCGCCTTTGACCCAGCTCTCAAAGTATTGTGCCTGCTTGGAAGCTAATTGAGAATAACTCTCATATTTTTCTTTTTTGATCGTCCTGAACTTCATCCTATAAAATTCAGGTGTCAGCTGCAATTTCTGTTGAACTTCTCATTTAAACTTAGAGTAATCTTTATGTTCTGTCTCTGCCATGTCGCTATAAATCTCCAGAAGTTTACCACAAATCTGTGGCCTTAAATATGTCATCCATTTTTCCTCAGCTACATTGAAGTCTCTACAACATCGTTCGAAGGAAATTAAGAACTT